>NC_080405.1:26348333-26658888 GCF_030265065.1 Corythoichthys intestinalis
ATTTCGTTATTTTTTTGTTATTTTTAAAACGTATTTTAACATTACATAATAATTGCTAATATGTTTTGAAAAATACAATTCTTGTTCAATGAGAAAAGTTTTTTTAACCCAGATATCTCAAAGTAACACATTTTAAAGCTGTAATTGCAATACCGTGATACCGTGAAACTGTAATATTTCTACTTAAGGTTATCATTAGGGATGGGAATTGATAGGATTTTTACGATTCCGATTCCATTATCGATATTGCTTAACGATTCGATTGTTTATCGATTCTCTTATCGATTCTAATTTGGGGAAAAAGAAGAACAAACGTTTTGATTGGCATCGAGTTTGTTTAATCAGAAGTCACAACCTTACAAACTCACAACGAGATCAAAAGAGGCCCAAAGCCTCAATGTTAACTGTGGCAATAAGTGGCAAATACACAAGAATGTGTAACATTTTACTGAAACATTTATCTAATAGAAATAAAAAGTATTGGTATATATTGGCAGATAGTTTGTTGTTCTGCCTTTGGCAATATGTGTTAAAGCAGGGGTCCCCAAACTTTTTCCTGTGAGGGCCACATAACTTTTCCCTTCTCTGATGAGGTGCCGGGGTCAGTTTGTAACAGAAAAAGTGTGACGATTGCAGAAGTGCATAAATGTAAAAAATTATTGTTTTTCAGAAAGCCACAATCAAATAACCCTTTCTGGATTCTTTATAATAATAATAATAATAATTAATAATAATAAAAACACTATTAATTAAATAGATAATAACCAAATAACCCTCTCTGAATTCTTCAAGGAAAAGGCCAGGAAATAAATAACACGATTGAGAAAAAAAAAATTCAAAATGGTCGGACCAAATGTGGAGGCGGGCCGTATTTGGGCCGCGGGCCGCAGTTTGGGAACTGCTGGGTTAACGTGTATTATTTTACCATTACATTGAATTGCATGCCTTTTAGTTTTTGTGGCGCTTACACGCTCAAGTGGGGGCGCCCTTGCGCTTCCTCACGCGAAGAAGAACGCGCTCACGTGAAGAAGAGCGCGCTTACACCCAAAGAAGAAATGCCGCATCCAAGTGAGTGAGCGAGTTAGTGAGAGAGGGAAACACTTCTACGAGCCTACGTTCTTTGTTAATGTTAATATCTACAGAGGCAACGCCTGTATGTATCATCTTTTGTGTTGTTGTTGTGTTTCCACTCGCGATCGGACACTTAAATCCAGTTGTGTAGTGGTTTGAACGATGTGCTAATGCTAGCGAACGAATGCTAACCATTTGTTATTACTGTTATTAGCAGCTAATCATCGTCGATTTACGTTGATGCAAACCTGTTTGTTATTGGGGACGAAATTGATTTGTTTCATTTCTATTCTTAGTTTCACTCTTCAAGTGATGGTTGAATAAAGTCAGCAAATTATACCAACGTCTTCTGCATCGTCATTTGGGAGTTTAGCTAGCTGTATAGCCAGGACTGAGCCTTAGCCTCTCTGTGAGGACAGCGCAGTATTCCCTCCCGATGCAGTTATCGCCACCTTGCAATGACTGCAAGTCGCTTTGTTGTAATTTTTCCTCGTGAAGTGAAGACACACTTTCGAGCGTTTGAACCTACGTGCTGTCATTGTTATGTTTATGGCTGCAATGCTTGTGCTTACCCGTCGTAACCTTTCATTTTCACACTCTTTCCTGGTGAAGTGTAGTCAAACTTTGGAGCGAGTGGTTCTTAGCGCCATGCTAGTTTGATGCGTCTGGACAACAACACACGTCACAACGCAATACGCGTCTTTAGGAATCGTTAAAGGGATCGTTAAGGCTTTTTCATTGTGATGTCGAGGCCTCGAAACACTCGGAACCGGTTCCGAATTGGAATCGGATTTCGATTCCCATCCCTAGTTATCATACCATCAGAATCTCTGTCTGTAAGGTGGACGAGCTAACCAATAATGGTTTCCTAATGGTGCCCAAATTCCAGAATAAATCATATTTAATTATTTAAGTACCTCAAATTGGTGTACACTTCCATTTGACAGCTTCATGTTCATCAAGACAGAAGGCTGCAGTGCTCTGGCCAAAGAGCTGAGGAGACGAATTTGTCAAATTTACTTTCCAGACCCACACCAGAGAATTGTCTATGATCTGGTAAGCCACCCTCTCTGCTTTACCTTGTAGAAATGGCGACATCTACTCTCCATTTAAATTCATCCAATGTAGGTAGGTGAGGATCCCTCTGAGAAGTTGCGGCTTCTAGAGCTGCACGACTACAATTACAGAAATGAGAGGCAGCAAGGATGTAATTTTACACGCTATTTACTGAAGATCACAAGAGTTGCTTGATAATCTCAGCAAGGAGTAATTTCATAATGCATAAGTGAAAATACACACCGATTCCCAAAGACCACACTGCAGAAATCTGTGATGAAGTCTTCTGGTATCCTGAAGTCACAACAAAAAAAAAGTTACAAACTGGGAAGAGTGTAGCAGCTGTAATCAAGTGTTGATACTTGCCTCAGTTCTCGAAGATCTTCTTTAAAAGCCTACAAAGGAAAATAAGTGAGTGATTATATCTTTCCTGATTTAAAAATACAAAATGACCTTTAATTTTAGCGTGTGTGCGTCCAAGATATGTAAGTGAAGATGATTAAATCTGCCGCAGTCTTGCTTTTTACCAGAAGATGACGAGGTAAATTATAAAATAATGAACCCATATGCACCATTTACTCGTCAAACTCAATGTTACGTCTGTCAAATTCTGAATCCGATGTGTAAACTAAACCTAAACAATATTGGAAAAAAACTATCATTGCGATTTTTGGGGTGGTTGCGATATCTTAATTAAATATATTATATATATATCATATATTAAAACTGGAAGAATTTGGTTAGATACTTTGGTTGACTCACCATGACCACATTTTATTCATACAATACCGTTTATTCCGGGCTAAGGGGTTTAATTTGTGAATAATGACAATTGCTGTATATAAACAGCATTGGTAGGTAGCAACGCATTCCATTTACCCAGTACATTTACTTGAGTAACTTTTTTAGAAAAACGTACTTTTTACTTTTACTTGAGTAAATTCCTGAAGAAGAAGAAGAAACGCTACTGTTACGCCACTACTTTGGGCTACGCTAGAGTCAGTACATTTTTCCTCTTTATTCTACATACTGACTTAATTTTTGTCAGCGATGCCAACAGTAGCTCCACCAGTTTCACCAATGAGATGTCACAACAATTATCACATGACACAATTATACCAATCAAACTCAAGCTTGCTGTTCTTCTATCATGCCAGCCTGTTCAATCACACCATCTTTAAAGCACCATAAAAAATTAAGTATTTGCTGTATGCGCTGAGAAAAAAAACATTTAAAAGTAATAATAATAAAAATCAAACATTGTAAGCAGTTACTCACAATGTTACTAATTACTTATGTATACTTTTCACCAAATACTTGTTTACTTGAACTTGAGTACATTTTTAGTACAATTTTTGCCTACTCTTCCCAGCTCTGATAAAAGGGATCCAGGAGGCCATGTCCCTGTACACCTGCTTTTATGAGGCAAAAAAAAAAAAAAAACGTCCTGCGTTAGGACTATTGCGCATGTGCACATTGCGATGGCGATGTTCAAACGATATATTGTGCAGGCCTAGTGAAAACCAGTAATTTCAAGTTATGGCAGTAGGCTCACCTCCTGTTTAAGTAATGTCTGCGGTATACGAACAGCCTCTGACAACAATCTGTACATCCCAGCTACAATGTGACTGAGCTTCTCTTGTGGAATGACACTGTTCTCTGCGATTGTCTTCATCGTGTCTCTGCAGTCCTTTCCTTCCAAGGCATTCACTACCGCTGAAAATGGAAAGATCAAAATTAAGTATAAAATACAACATAGTAATTAAAACCTAAAAATCTATTTCCATCATTAGCATTCACCTTTTAGTAACTTTCTAAATAGCTCTTGCTCCACTTCCTTCAAGTTTTTTGACATCGACTCGATTTCAGCTGGTATTCTACCTCCCAGAAAACTGGTGTCCTTTATTTGGGTTAACGACATTTTCAAATCTTCAAAATTTTCACTAATAGTCCCTAAAATGCAGTAACATACAAAGCGGTCATGTTTTCTTTTCGAGGACACGACAACTTCCGTGTCACGTCACGTGATTTGGTCCTCGTGTACGTGTAGTAAGTCTCGCGATAAGTCATTTCTCGCGTTGTCGTTTTGCTGGCAAAGATTTGCAAATGGAGGCTGCGGGAACTCGAAGACTCTAAACGGCAGTAGGTTAGGATTTACTGTTTCATTATTTCATCTCACTGATTTAAGATTTATTTAATTTAACAAAGCTACTTTAAGATTGGTAAAAACCACTTTAGTATCATTTCATGGCTTTTGTCAACGCCCCGTTGGCATTTAGCAATAGCAGCAAGCTAACAATCAGCCAAGCGCTCCGTTGCAAGCTACTGATCACAACAATAATTTACCATGAACAACTCGAATCGAAGATATTGATTTAGATCTTGATCTTGTCTAGTGCACGGCAGTGGATTTATTAAGTGTTTTACGACACGATCATATTGGTGACGTGAGAACAGCAACTAACAATAACAACGTAAAGATAGCCTGTAAATCTATGTTGCAGCCCTTACCCATAAAAACTATTTTTTCTGTGACAATAATATTTAATTATTTGGCCTAGTAGGTAATTGCAGTGTAATTTGCTGTGCGGTTATATACATTTATGTGAAACAAATTGATCATTTTAAATGCTTTATATACAAAGCATACTAACCTGTTATTATTTTCAGACAAATATAATGCTGGCTTGAGCTAAAAAAATTGAGAGCTGATTTCTGGCAATTTCCTTCATAATACCTAAGTCTTTACATTAGGGGTGTAACAAAATATCAAAATGGTGACATATCGTGATACTTTGTATTCCAAAAGGTTATCGATATGCTCCTGCCAAGAATCGAGATATCGTTTTAAAAACTGTGTCAATTTTTTTTTAAATTTAATAAAAATAAATAAATAAATAAAAGTTATTATCAAAATCTTCCACCATAATACAACCCCTAGCAAAAAGTATGCAATCGCCAGTCTCTGACGATCACTCACTCATACATTTTATCATGTAGAACAAACTCAGGTTAAAAGCTTGAAAAAATAATGAATTAGTTCAAAAATGCACATCTTTAGCATTCAGAAACACTAAAAGAAATGAATAAAAAACATTGTGGTGGTCAGTAAATGTTAATTTTATTGACCAAGTGCAGGGAAATATATATGGAATCACTCCATTCTGAGGAAAAAAATATGGAATGATGAGAAACAAACAAAGAAATAACAATCAAAATACATCTCTAGTATTTAGTAGCACCACCTATGGCTTTTATGACAGTTTGCAGTCTCTGAGGCATGGACTTGATGAGTATTCTTCATCAAATTGGTGCCAACTCTCTCTGATTGCAGTTGCCAGATCATCCATGCAGGTTGGAGCCTTGCTGTGGACCATTTTTTTCAATTTCCACCACAGGTTATCATTAGGGTTGGGATCTGGCTATTTGCAGGCCATGACACTGACTGCATGAGTCTTTCTCCAAGGAATGCTTTAACAGTTTTAGCTCTGTGGCATGATGCATTGTCATCTTAGAAAATGACAAACATATTTTCAATCGAAGGGATAAGACAGCTGTCTAAAATTTCAATGTTAACTTGTGCATTTATTGACAATTTAACCACAGCCATCTCCCCAGTGCCTTTGCCTGACATGCAGCTCCATATCATCAAGGACCGCGGGAATTTTGGTGTCTTCTACAGGCAATCATCTTTGTAAATCTCACTGGAACTGCACCAAACAAAAGTTCCAGCATCTTCACCTTGTCAAGAGTCAAGAATCTGCATTGGACAAGGTAATGATGCTGGAACTTTTGTTTGGTGCTGTTCCAGTGAGACCTTAAATGGCCCAAAATTACCTAATTGCCCGTCATTGACTGCCACTGACAGCCATAGACGTTCAATCCGTTTGAAGTGGGAGGGATGGCAGCGAATATTCGTTCATTCGCTGCCACCCTCCGACTTCAAATGGATTGGGCATCTACTAGTGATAAACTAATTCCAATTCAAACTAGATGCTTGTTTTTCTGTTAATTAGTTGTTTGTAGAATATCCTAGAATGATTTCCTGACAAATGTATCGATAATTATTGTATCGCCATATCGTCAGATAATCGTTACCCGTGAGCTTTGTATCGCAAATCGCACCGTATCGTGAGGTACCAAGAGGTTCCCACTCCTACTTTACATCAGTGACAATGACATTGTGTAGACAAAATAAGGCAAGGCAAGGCAAATTTATTTATATAGCACAATTCAACACAAGGCAATTCAAAGTGCTTTACATCACATGAAGACCATAAAAATCACATTTAAATCAACACAACGTAAAAACCAAGACAAATGATCGCATTTAATCACAGAATAAAAATAAATAAATAAAAATAAAACAAAAATAAAAATAAAGCAAAAACTACTACTACTAATAATCATTGAAATCAGCAATGGAGATAAGCACAAGAGGAATAGAAGGCAGGTAGGTTGAAATATATAGACAGTTATGGATATGCAGTGCCAAACAAAAGCGTTTTTAGCCCTGATTTAAAGGAGCTAACAGTTTGAGCATACTTCAGACGTTCGGGTAACTTGTTCCAGAGGTGAGGAGCATAATAACTAAATGCTGCCTCACCCTGCATGGTTCTTGTTCTTGGAACATGCAGAAGACCCGTTCCAGACGACCTTAGGGCTCTAGATGTCTCATAGGAATCTAACAAGTAAAGGATGTATTTTGGTCCAAGGCCATTAAGTGTTTTGTAGACGCGCAGTAGTATTTTATAGTCTATCCTTTGACTCACTGGAAGCCAGTGTAGCGATTTCAAAACCGGTGTAATGTGGTCCAGCTTCCTTGTATTTGTGAGGACTCTGGCTGCAGCATTCTGTACTAGCTGCAGCTTCCTGACTGATTTTTTATCAAGACCTGTAAATATACCGTTGCAGTAGTCCAATCTGCTGAAAATGAATGCATGCATAAGTTTTTCCATGTCTTGTTGAGTCAGAAGCCCCTTAATTCTGGTTATATTTTTTAGGTGGTAATAAGCGGATTTAGTGACGGACTTTAGATGGCTATCAAATTTTAGGTCTGAGTCAATAATTACGCCAAGGTTTCTGACTTGATTTGTAGCTGTAAGTGACATTGTGCTAAGTTGGCTGCTTATCTTTGACCTTTCCTTTTTTGGCCCAAAAATGATCACCTCTGTCTTCTCCACATTTAACTGGAGAAAATTCTGGCACATCCATTCATTGATTTGACGAATGCATTTACTCAGGGAGACTAAGGGACTGTAATCATGTGGGGACACAGAAATGTACAGTTGTGTGTCATCTGCATAGGCGTGATAGGAGATGTCATACTGTTCCATTATCTGAGCTAACGGAAGCATATAGATGTTAAATAAGAGTGGTCCAAGAATTGACCCTTGAGGGACTCCACACGTGAATTTGGTTCGTTCTGACTGATAGTTTCCAATTGACACAAAGAAATCTCTATCATATAAATAGGATGTGAACCACTGAAGAATAGTGTCAGTAAGCACTACCCACTGTTCCAATCTGCTGAGTAGTATTTTGTGATCAACCGTGTCAAATGCGGCGCTGAGATCCAATAGTAGCAGAACAGATGATTTGCCTGCATCGGTATTCCGACGAATATCATTTAGGACTTTGATAAGCACGGTCTCGGTGCTGTGTTGTGGCCGAAATCCAGACTGAAATGAGTTAAAAAGATTGTTTTGCATCATAAAAGTCTGGATCTGTTCAAACACAACCCTTTCGATAATTTTCCCCAGGAATGTCAGATTTGATATTGGCCTGTAATTACTAATGGTTGAGGCATCCAGATTAGGTTTTTTTAGGAGAGGTTTTTTAGGAGAGGTTTTATTACTGCACTTATTTTATTACTGAAAATAAGTGCTTCAGTCCGTAGTTACACATAAAAATTAGTACATGATTACATAGCCATTGTTTTTTGATGACTGCAGCCTTGACTGCATCTTGGCATGCTGTCAATCAGCATCTGACATTGTTCGTCTGTTCGTCCATTTATTTGTTCCTTTTACAACAGTTTAAATAATTTTTTAGTCTTGTGATGACTGCCGTTACAACCAAATAGGATGAATGAATACGATTCAACTTGTGCGACATATTTGTTTTCATTTTAATTTATTGGTATTTATTTGTTAAAATCGTTCTCAGGTTCATGTACATCATGTCGGATTCTCTGTATGAGAAATTTCTGGCACCAGAGGAGCCTTTCCCCCTCCTCTCCCAAAGAGCCAACCTCAGTGATGTGGGAACCCTTGATGTCAGTGATTTCAGCTGTCAGCTTTCATCCTGTCACAGGACGGACCCCCTGCGCCGCTTCCACGGCAACAGGCGAGTACAGTATTGTCTGAGATGCATGAAGATTTGTAGATATGTTCAGACACAGAGAAGCCCATTTGAAGGGACAAATATTCATCAGTTCAGTGCATTTACAGCTCTTGCAAAAAAAAAAAACGCTTTCTTATTCTGTTTTTCTTCTCTTTTAATGTAAGACCTGTCTGCATTTAAAGGAAAAATTTGAAAAGCGTTTGAGTTAATCCTTAGCCAAATCGTCTAAGAGTAGTGATATCCCGATCCGATACTCAGTATTGATATCAGCACCCAATTAGGCATGTGTCTGTATGAGATTTTTACGGTATGACAATCTTAAGCAAAAATACCGTGGTTTCACGGTATTGCAATTATAGCTCTAAAATGTGTTATTTTGAAATGTATGGGTTAAAAAAAAGTTCAATTGAACAGGATTTCATTTTATTTTTAACAAATTTGCCAAATTGGAACAACATGAATATAATGTTTAAATAAATGAAAATTAAATCACGGAACTATCTTAAATATAATTTATAGACTAAACCCACATCAACAGCTCTAGTTGCTAAACATAGGAACAAAAATAATTATTTTCCATAAAAAAGTAAAAACACTTCCAGATAAAATTAAATAAATAATACAAAAAAATATAAATATATACCGTAATTTTCGGACTATAAGCCTGTACTTTTTCCCCTCATTTTGAATCGAGCAACTCATAGTCCACTGCGCTTATTTATTGATTTATTTGGGTTAATAGGTAACATTTTATTTGACAGTGGCGTCATAAGACTGCCATAAGACAATCATATTTATGACATTACGCTGTCATGGGTATTAATGAATGCTTACGACAGATGTCATTAAGTATCATCAGGCCAATATGTCACTAACTCCATTTATGTCCAGCTCGGATCTTTTACATGCAATCAAAAGTGAGATGGTTTACTGGATGACACAAAATTACATCGAATTCATTAATACTCATGGCAGTGTCATGTCGTAATTAAGATGGTCTTATGACAGTCTTATGGCGCCACTGTTAAATAAAGTGTTACCAAATACCATAACTAGCAATTAATGAAACAACTGGAACAGTAACTGAAGACATAATTAGCACAGACCACGAATTTTGATTATTATTTACATTTGTAGCGCTGCAATGCATCCTGCCGCTCCAAGCCATTTCCCGCCGGATTATCGGGACATACAGTAAATAATAGATCTTACCGTACTACGGTATTACGGAAAATTTTAGTGGTTTTGAAACGGTAACGTTTTCATACGGTAAACCTTGAAACCGCTTACCGGCACATACCTACCTCCGATACGACTAACTTTGGAGTATCGGATTGTATCAGATTTGTTGACAAGATCCGATCCAGTCGTCGCATGTTTCGCAGTACCATCATGCTTTTCGGCTGCTCTAAATCAAACTAGAGAGCAAATACATCTGCTGACTGAGACAACTGCTCTTCAGGAACTAATTATAGTAACAGAGCATTGTGTAATATTCTTGAAGAGCCAGCAGCAGATCTTGGCTTAATACAAAAATTATGATTTTTTTTTTTATTGCATGATTTTCAGGTCTGAAAATAAAGAGATCTGAATCGGCAAAACATATCTTGAAAAAATTGGATTAAAATCAGAACCCTAGACCAGTGTTTTTCAACCGGTGTGCTGTAAGAGATTGTAAGGTGTGCCGTGAGAAATTATCCAATATCGCATTTTTAAAAATTTTTTATGTCGTCTGGCGGAGTTGCACAAGGAAGGAGAGACGAGGAAGAAGGTTTCGGTTGTGTGCTAATGAGGGAGGTATGGCTGGTGTTGTGTTCAAGAGCTGCTCGGATTTCTACCCACCTTGCTATCCGCGACAGTGTGGACCTTAGCACGTCTACTGTACGTCATTGGATTAGAGTTAGACTTATCAAGTGTCGATATACACAAAAGTGTTCTATTTTATCCATATGTGACGACCGTCAATCCTCCCCCTGTGTTTTATTCCAACACATTGTCGAGGACAGCAAGGTGGCCGATGGCTAGAAATCAGAGTAGTTCTTGAATGCGACACGAGTAGCTATCCAACAGCCCCATGGTGCCAAACAAGCTTAAATGTCATCTCCAAACGAAACACCCGTCGCTTCAAAACAAGTCAATGGACTATTTTGTTCGCCTTTATGAAAACACAGAGAAACAGGCAACTTTTTTGAGAAAAACTACAAAGGTAAATGAGAAAGCCCTCAAAGCCAGTTACGTTGTTGCTGAACTTGTCGCTAAATTCAAAAAGTCCCACACTGTGGCAGAGACAGAAAGATGCTCGGCCCTGATGCGGTTAAAGACATTGCTAAAGTCCCTCTGTCTGATAAGTCTGAGCTTTTGAAGCCTAACTGCGAAAGACAAAATAAAAACAAAGACAAAGAGCTGTTGAAGAAGAGCTTCGGGCACGTCTTTCTTCAATTCCAACCAGGATATCGGCTTTTTGTTCATCTAAACAGGTTCAAGTCACACTGAGTTAGAATAAATATTGAGAAATTATTGGATAATTAAATATAATGTTATATACTGGTATATACTATTTTTTTTCCTATAATAAAAATGTGCTGTGGCTCAGAAAAGGTTGAAAAACACTGCCCTAGACATCCCTATCAAAGAGTGTGTTAATCCATTAATCCTAGCGACAGAAAAGTCAGGCTCAAGCAATCATAGCCTTCTTAGTTAGATAACAAGGAGGTAGACTGTCTATCATAGTCCAAATGAGTTGCCAAATTAGCCACTCAGTAGGTTTTGACTCCTTTATGATTCAATCCATCTCAACTGGGAGCGGATGGCATTGAATGAGCACTAGCTTCAGTTAAAGACCACAAGAAGAAAATCATGCATTCAAGTCATTTTACATTCGACAATTGATTCCTCGACTTGTTGTTGTCCAGGTGGAACCTCACTTCTTGCGGCACGAGTGTGGCCAGCTCCGAATGCAGCGAGGAACTCTTTTCGTCTGTGTCCGTGGGCGACCAGGATGACTGCTACTCTCTCCTTGATGACCAAGAGCTGACATCTTTGGACTTGTTTCCCGAGGGAAGCGTTTGCAGTGATGTTTCCTCTTCCATCAGCACCTACTGGGATTGGTCTGACAGCGAGTTTGAGTGGCAGGTGGGATTGTGATTTTAAAAAAAAAACAAAAAACATCAACAGTACTTTGTTTTTTTTTCTTTTACACAAAACTGCAGATTTTTTATCTATACTTTATCATAATTTCCTGCTATTCTTACTATCGCCAATTATCAAGAATTGGCTATTTATAGTGAGGAAACGGCAACTAAATGCCTCTGATGTCTCTTGGGTGTTATAAGTCACCACACGTCACAAACTCATGGTGCATAAATAAACTATTAAAATTATAAATAATAAGATAGTCTACCGAGTTAGGCCTTAGTGGAGGTCTGTGCGTTTTGTGAATCTTCACACATTCTCCATCTGTCTTCCAGTTGCCAGGAAGTGACATCACTAGCAACAGCGATGTCCTGTCCGACATCATTCCGAGTGTCCCAAATTCACCTTGTTTGGTTCCCAAGAGGAAGCCTAAACCCCACCCTCACCGCAACCTGGATGAGCTGCCATGGAGCGCCATGACCAATGATGAACAAGTAATGCTACTAAAACATCACAGTTTTAACATGTCTAGACAACAGCGATTAAACAGTGACTACCTTTTTATCATTCAGGTGGAGTACATCGAATACCTGAGTCGTAAAGTCAGCACAGAGATGGGCCTGCGAGAGCAACTTGACATCATTAAGATCATCGATCCCTGTGCTCAAATCTCCCCCACGGATAGCGAGTTCATCATCGAGCTCAACTGTCTCACTGATGAGAAACTCAAGCAGGTGGGCCACACGACACTGGCTATAAAAACTCTTTATATTTTTGTAAAAGAAATGCGTTTTTTTTTTCTCGGGTTTTGGGTATGGTTTGATTTTTAGTGTGGGGCATTCATGCCTTTAAAGGGTATGACAACACCTGGGGAAATGCTAATATTCCATTATTTATCCATCAACGCATGCCTTTTGAATTCATATCATGCCACTTCGTGTAATTACACACATCGCAACACCAAGAAAATGATAGAAATTAGGTCGATTGTCAAGCTAAAACGACCCGCCCCCGAGATACCGGAAATCTAGCATATTGTGTGCGTGACGTCACTATAAGGAAACAACCGGCTCAGTGCTTAGTACTGAATGGCGGCGATGATGGCGGACAATTTTGTTAGTTGCAGCGACGAATCCGACGTAACGAACATTCTTCTAATGGTGACGAGGAGAGTTATGAACCTTTCTTTGGTGTTTTGGGCTATCAATTTGAGTCCAAACGAAAGCCAATGCAGCCTAATGAAAGGATCATTGAGGGGAGCAATCACACTGATGAAACACCGGCGGCAACAGAAACACCGAATGGTTTGTTTTGCATTTCTTTTTGTGAAGCTGATACACCGTGACCGCAAAATAAAGTAATGTATAGAATAATTATCATTTAATGTGCTATCATCGGTTTTCGCTCTGCCAACCGACACAAATATGAATGGGATTAGAGGATTTGTTCTATATATTTTACGAGCGATAATTTATACATGTGTCCAGTCCTATATCCAATGCGTGATATGTTTTTTATTATAAAAGAGTACTCACCCTGGCCATTTCCCTCCTTTGCTTTGCCTGGGGTGGTGGGGTGGTCTCATCAGAGCCAGTCATCGTCCTCTTTCTTGTTATCTCGGGACATTTAGGTGAATGCTCGTGTAGGTGGGCACCGCATCTGCTTTCAGCAGCAATTTCTTAGGAAAACCTGATTTCGTTTGTCCATAGTTCGTATAGCTTTCAGGTGTAAAATGCGCACCACACAAAGCCGTGCGGGAGGCTGGGTCTGCAAAATTAGCCCTCTTAGCACGGACCAACTTTACTCATTGTCTGCGTAGTCCAGCTCTTTTTTTCGTGTTCGGGAACTCATGGGTACTACATTGCGACAAATGGCTATTTGTAAACCACATAGCATGACAGGTTTGAACCATTTTAGCGATTTTTTTGATAAAACACGAACGCAACTCTCTCGTCGATAAACAACGATGGCACCTGCCTCAACCTTTTGTTTCCTTGTTATGACGTCTCCGCCCCATTCGGCTGTTTCCGGAATACTTTCGGAAATGTTCGTAATTTTCTATCTATTTTCGATAATTGCTCATGAATGCGATTTATTTTTTTTGTTAACTTTATTAATATTTGTTATCTTGCCACATAACGGTTCTATTGATATCTCACAGCCCCTTAGTGTTTTCATACCCTTTAAGTGTAAAAATATCCTTGAACGTTGAACTACCTACTCGACCAATCAGAAGAGATGCCAGTTTAGTGCATTATGTTTTTCAAATTTAATTAAAGACATCATGTTTTGTTACTGTAGCACTCAAGTAATGGTGTACTGTTGTTTTAAACGAGCGGAAAATAGATTGTGATTGTGTAATCTCCATTGTGATAAAGTATTTCATGTTCTACAATCATTGCATTAAAAAAAATGGGCAAAAAGGGAAATATACAGTAAACCTAGTGTCCAAGAAATCTGAGTAATTTCTCATGTTTTTGCTGTTTGTTTTTTTTTTTGAGCGGTATTGCAACCATTGGGGAGAGTCTCATATTTCAACTGTTATTTATTGTTTTTATAACTGACCAATGAAAAGGTTAAGGTCAGTTTTTGGGTATAGGTTGTTAAAAGTGTTAAAAAGGTAGTGTAACACAGCACAACACAATGGACAGAGTTTCAATTCATTGGGCAAAAAATGCACTCTGATAAATCAAGAGTGAATCATCTACCTTATAAGACTGCAATGACATAATACGCACAAGTAGTGTTAAATCAAATGCTATTATTTCGTTGCCTGATTAGTCAAATGTATTGTCCAAAATGAAAAAAATTATGCAAGTAAATGATTCAGAGCACAGTTCATGATGTGTGTATTTACCGCCTCCAGGTACGGAACTACATCAGAGAGCACGGGCCGAGGCAGAGGGCCAGCAGCACAAGGGAGGGTTGGAAGAGAAGCAGCCACAGCAGCGCCAGCACAGGCGGCATCAGCGGGGCTAGCAGCAGCAACGCCAGCATGGTCAGTTCAGCCAGCTCCTCGACCAGCTCCACGGCCTCCAACTCTGTCGCAGGTAGAAAAAAATTCTCCACTTCTTTCAAAAAACAACCTTACTACTAGGGATGTCAGCAGTCCAAATCCAACACATTTTCAGAGGATCAGAATCCTGTGTAAAAGATGGGATTTTAAAAAATGTATTAATTTTATTATAAGTATTAATTCATTGGCTGCCATTTACGGCGATTGACGTCAAATCGAACTTGACTAGGGGGCTGGCAGCCATCGAAGGATCACGATCATTCAGCCGGTCAATCAGTAAACAATGAGCACTCAATTCTCGCCTTCCCAATTGAAATGGATTTGATATCTATAAATGACAATGGCAGTGAAAACAAGAAACAAAATAATCTAGAGCAGTGGTCCCCAACCTTTTTTGCTCCAAGGAGTGGTGTGATGTGAGCCTTTTATTTTTTTACTGACCGGAAATGTGTGGCAGAAAATTACAGTAAATATAAAATAACACACCGGGCAGGGAAGGGAAGTGCAGGGAAAATGTAATCCCTGAATCAAACTTTTTTTTAACAGCGGCCTCTCCTAAAACTTGACGGCAAATATCCTTGATCGCAGGCGTAATGAGTTCTTCTCTAATCGAGAAAGGTTTCTTAGAGGAATGCAGTTCGTCACATGGTATGCTCTCAGTGCATTTGTTTTTGTTGCCTCATTTGCTAGATTTTAGCCACATATTATGCAGAATGGACTTGAATGAAAAGCTGTCCAAAGACGTCACCACACACACAACAGCAGCTAATGTTACTGTTTACATTTAATGACTCTAGGCTATAGACCCTACCCACGTGACGTCACAGCTCCGCTCTCCTGAATGGTACCGCCCACTTGTCCGTCAAAACATTGTGTTAACCTGTTACGGCTACGTACATTTCTCCTATTTACGGCGTGTTTTTCTGCTCCTTAACATTAATAATCAAAATGGTGAAGGCGTGTGTGGCTGTTGGTTGCACTAACAGAGAAGATGGAAGAAGAGACTTGAAGTTTTACCGTATTCCGAGGGATCCAAAGAGGAGAGCGAAATGGACGGCTGCAATTCGACGTGAAAACTGGGCACCAAAAAATCACCACAGACTATGTAGTAGTCATTTTATATCCGGTAAGATGCATTTAAGATATACTTAGGGGGTTTTGGGCTGACAAATAACCACAATTAAGATCATTGCGAGGCTAATCGCCGACAACATACGACGTAGTACGACATAGTTTCAAATTCAAGATGTTTGTGACTTCCCTTTCTTCCACCATCGTTATTTTTTGAATAATATTTAGCTGGTACCAAGTGAAAGAAACTGGCCTCGTCTACGGGGCTGACAAATAACCACAATGAAGATCATTGCTAGGCTAATCGCCGACAACATACACGTATGTATGTCGTGAGAGTGCTATCGCTAAACCATATAAACATTAAAAGCCCTAGCTCCATTGACAAATGACATGAAATACATTAGACTTGACAGTGGATGTTAGCAAGAACAAAAGATTTTGAATTGAAAATTTCGTAACTCACCTTCCGAGCACAAGATTCCTGCCGAATTTTCGTGTACGAGGACCTGTTTCACCCAACCAGCAACGTAGCATTTATAAGCCTCCAAGCTCTTAAAGTTTTTCAAACTTTCGTGAGAATAGGCTGATTTTGTGTGGACAAGATAGTTGTAAATATCAGGGTCAGGCAGAGACGGCGAAGGCAGCCGGTCAAAAATCATCGATTTAGGCATCAGATATGGATCTGGCGACTGTATAGAACGAAGCTTTTCCACATAACGCCTTTTATGCAACAGATCCAGTGAGTTTGCGGCATCAGAAAGCACCGGGTCTTCCGTGAAATGCATTTTAAATTCCGCCATCAATTGAAAACAATGCTAATACAGAGTCAAAATGACGGACAAGTGGGCGGAACCATACAGCGAGCACGTGGTTTTATGACGTTGGTGGGTAGGCTCTATAGGAGTGCAAAAACCCCAGTAATGGTGACCAACCACTAGAGGGCGACGTACACAAATCTCTACTCAGATTAGTCATATGTCAAGAGGCACAAGCCAGATTGCAGTCGCTAACCAATTAATAAATTATTTATTATTTCTCTGCTGCCCGGTAGCAAATGCGCCATGGACCACACTGGTTCCCCGGCCCGGTGGTTGGGGATCTCTGATCTAGAGGTAAAATGATATTGAAAGCAAGATATTTAAAAAAAAAAAATAACGTGTGTGTATATAGATATTATACATATTTACACTACTGAAACAAACTTTGTAGAATAAAGAGAAATGTCCACTGATAGCAAAAGAAAGTCAAGAAAATTAAACCGAGAGCTCCATTTATCACATAGGATTACCAACTTAATTTATGATATAAACTTATTTATTTACAGATTTCCCTCGCTACCCCGCGCTTCAAACTTCGCACCCTCAGTCCATTGCGGATTTTAATGAATAAATAAATACAGAAGAGCTCTCCCGATCCGATCACGTAGTCTCCCTCTCCCTCTTGCTGCTTTCCTTGATCTGTCAGTCCACTGGAGTTGCTTATTAAAGTTAACGATGATTGACAGATGTTAAGGTTTGATCTTGTCAGAGAGGCTTGGAAACCAAAACTCAAAGCACCGCATGCGTCAATCATCGTTTAGCTTGTTAAACATTTGCTGTTGCAACTCATTGTAAGTGAGCAGCTTGAGCGGATTTGAGTGTACTTATTCAATGAAGCGTATAATAAAGACAAGCATTTTCTTCTTGTTTAAAAATAATTCGGTGGGAAAGTAGCATCTTTAAAACCTATCATTATTATTAGATTTTAAGTGCATAAAACCCATTTATTAAAATATACATACGTTTTTTTTTTTTTTTAATTATGCTTTGGGGGAAAAAAGTGAACACACATGCCTTATATTTATCTCTTTCCAATGCTAAATCTGCATAAATAAATTGAACCTACTTTTGTTTTTTGGGGGGGAGCACTACTTCGCGGTTTTTCCACTTATCGTGGCGGGTTCTGGTCCCCATCAACCGCCAAAAATGAGGGATCACAAACAAAATATTCAAACGTAATTTTTTTCCAACCTTATATTGTGCTGCACATTTATTTGCAAAAAACAGCTTTCTTGAAACCACTGCTGTACAAATAACATCTTTATATAGCTATAATGTCTGGATAGTTTTTTTTTTTAATTATTTAAATAAATATCATTTATACATTTCCGGGTTATTGGATCTGGACAATGTATTCGATCCTCATGCAAATGTATGTGATTTGGACATCCCTACTCACTACTATTTAAGTGAAATACTTTTACCATCGTGATGATCTCCAGGTGGAACAGCTTCAGCTTGCAGTGGAAGCAGCGTGGCTAACATCAGCAGAGCCCACAGCGATGGCAATCTTTCCAGTGCTGCAGAACGCATCAGAGATTCTAAAGTAAGACGATTTATATATAAGCCCATCCCCAACCTTCTCTCATAACTTTCTCCACCTTGTAGAAACGTTCCAAGCAACGCAAGCTCCAGCAGAAAGCCCTACGCAAACGTCAACTAAAGGAGCAGCGTCAGGCCCGCAAGGAGCGTCTGAGCGGCCTGTTCCTCAACGAGGAAGTGCTGTCGCTGCGGGTGACCGAGGAAGACGACCACGGCGATGACCTGGATGTACTCATGTGACACCAGTGAACCAATCAGTGCTCCCTCTTTGCCTACTCTCGCTAACCTAGAGCCTAGCATGCTTAGTTTAGTGTAGGCTAACACCACCTTTTGATATTGCGCTTATCACATTATAGTGCATTTCAGGTTCATCCTGAAATTTGACTCGATGCCCCTCCCAATTTTGTGAGTCTTGTACCTACAAATTTGGCAGCTGTAATAGTCTAGAAGCTTGGACATCATAGAAGGTAAATTTAGCTGCGCTAAGCTAACTCGCTGCTAACTGAGGTTCAAGTGGGAAGGACTAATGCGGGACATGCCGCGCTGTCTTTTGAACTGTGATACTTCTGTCAAGGCTTAAAGGGAGCACTGAACACACTGCATGTCAAAGCCCGCGCCTCCTCTAGCTAACTCGGTAACCTTCAGCATTGTTCTGTTTTTGGAACCACCCGCTAACCAAAAAAATCTACGTGTGCTGTAAATAACTGCTTGTTTTCTGTTTATCCCAAGTGATAAAGAATTAATTCAATGTTTTTCCTTCTCTTTGTGTGTATTACAGTAGTCATGCTATCAAAAGTTAGCAAAATTTTTAATATTATTTCGACTCATTTCTGTTTGTTTTGTTGGTTTGGACCCCTGTCCCCCCTTGATAGCACTCCGAATGTAATTCTACCATGCACAGATGAATGAATGAATTGACGGTTTGACTGTGGAAGTCTTATCACGGGTCGGTGTGTTTACCCTGGTTTATGACATTTATTATCAAGCTAATAACACAATTAACTAATATACAAATACTGACAGAATTGTAATTAACAACCTGATAGTTCTCACTGCTGTGATTTGTTCAACCATTCAGCAGCCTTGATACTTTATCATGTACTTGAGCTTTGGCTCTCATGTCACTTGAGTTGGTTTTAAATCGCAGAAATCCTTTTCAAAGCAATTCTATGTACTCTGTAAAATTCTATTTTGGGGAAAAAATTTGAAAAGAAAAAAAATCGCATCGTGATGCCAAGAAAGTTGTGTAAATAATGTTTTGCTGATTATGACATTAAAATGATTGGAGAACAAAAGTTTTGATGCAGTTTTTGACCTTTTTGATGTTCTGACTAGTGACAATACAGCACGTTTTTCAATGAAATCACTTAATTATGAGTTGTAATTCATACAAAAGGTGCCGTCAAATGCATGGACTCAGTGTTGCCAACTCCCCAGTAAGGAACGTACAAAGTAGCTATTGCCTGTCCTTTTTTGTTCTGTTTTTTTTTGCTATTGGCTGTTGTAAAAGGCGCTAAATGACATTGTCGCCTAATATGCATTATAGGCAATTTGCATGTTATTGTAATGTACGCTTTAGGAGAGAGGAATGTGAGTGAGTGAAAAAAAAAAAGTGGGTAAAAAACACACCCTGAATATGTTTGGAACTACTAATAAACACTAAACCTTTTTTTTTTTTTTAAATACAAAACTAAATGGACTAGAAATGTGTTACAGTACAATAGGAAAAAATGACTTGTTGCTAGTTGTTTTTGACAATTTTAAAAAAAAAAAGGTCGCTAAGGGGCTTTGGTAAGTCGCCAAGTTGGCAACACGGACTGCATGAAATTCCATCTACGTTAAGTACAGCGAACCCTCGCTACTTCGCGTTTCAAATTTCGGGCCCTCAGTCCATCGCAGATTTGTAGTCTAAAGCTCTCTCCCTCCTCCTCCCTGCCCTTTATTTGGTCAGGCAGTGAGTGCACCGGAGTCGCTGATTAAGGTAAATAATGATTGACAGACGTTTAATGTTTGAGGTTCACTCCTCTGGCAAGATCAAAGCGCCGCATGCGTCAATCATCATTTAACTAGTTAAACAGTTCCTGTTACAACTCATTGTGTGTAAGTGAGCAGATTTGAGTGGACTCACTCTATGAAGTATTTAATAAAGCTGCTTTATTCTTGTTTAAAAATAATTTGGTGGGACAGTAAAATGTGTCAAACTTATCATAATTATTACATTTGAGGTGCTTAAAAACTATACACACACATATATATACAGTGGGGAGAACAAGTATTTGATACACTGCCAATGGGCTTTCCCATTGTGAGTGTATCAAATACTTGTTCTCCCCACTGTATATATGTATATATACATACATACATACATACATACATACATACATACTACTGTTCATAAGTTAGGGGTCACCCAGACAATTTTGTGTTTTGCATGAAAAGTCACTTTTATTTATCAAATGAGTTGCAAAATAAATAGAAAGTATTGTAGAGACATTAAGAAGGTTATAAATAATGATTTTTATTCGAAAAAATAATTTCTTCAAACTTTGCTTTTGTCAATTACAGCATTGCAGACCTTTGGCATTCTAGCTGTTAATTTGTTGAGGTAATCTGGAGAAATCTCACTCCACGCTTCCAGAAGCACCTCCCACAAATTGGATTGGCTTGATGGGCACTTCTTGCGTACCGTACGGTGCAGCTGCTCCCACAACAGCTCAATGGGGTTGGGATCTGGTGACTACGCTGGCCACTTCATTACAGACAGAATACCAGCTGCCTGCTTCTTCCCTAAATAGCTCTTGCATAATTTGGAGGTGTGCTTTGGGTGTTTGTCCTGTTGTAGGATGAAATTGGGTACGATCAAGCGCTGCCCACAGGGTATGGCAAAATGGAGTGATAGCCTTCCTTATTTAAAGTCCCTTTGACCTTGTACAACTCCCCTACTTTACCAGCACCAAAGCAACCCCAGACCATAGCATTACCTCCACCATGCTTGACAGATGGCGTCAGGCACTCTTCCAGCATCTTTTCAGTTGTTTTGCATCCCACAAATGCTCTTCTGTGTGATCCAAACACCTCAAACTTCGATTCATCTGACCATAACACTTTTTTCCAACCTCCCTCTGTCCAATGTCTGTGTTCTTTTGCCCATATTAATCTCTTCCTTTTGTTGGCCAGTCTCAGATCTGGCTTTTTCTTTGCCACTCTGCCTTGAAGGCCAGCATCTCGAAATCGCCTCTTCACTGTAGATGTTGACACTGGTGTTTTGCGGGTACTATTTAACGAAGCTGCAAGTTGAGGACCTGTACGGCGTCTATTTCTCAAACTAGAGACTCTAATGTACTTGTTCTTTTGCTTGGTTGTGCAGCGGGGCCTCCCATTTCTCTTTCTACTCTGGTAAGAGCCTGTTTGTGGTGTTCTCTGAAGCGAGTAATACACACCGTTGTAGGAGATCTTCAGTTTCTTGGCAATTTTTTTTTGCATGGAATAGCCTTCATTTCTTAGAACAAGAATAGACTGTCAAGTTTCACATGAAAGTTCTCTTTTTCTGGCCATTCTGAAAGTTTAATCACACCCACAAATGCGATGCTCCAGATACTCGACTATCTCAAAGGAAGGTCATTTTCATAGCTTCTCTAACCAGCTAAACAGTTTTCAGCTGTGCTAACATAATTGCACAATGGTTTTCTAATCATCCATTAGCCTTCTAACGCAATTAGCAAACACAATTATCAACACCTATGTAGATATTGCATTGAAAACCAGACATATACTGTATATACACATATATACAGTGGGAGAAGAAGTATTTCATACACTGCCAATGGGTTTTCCCATTGACTGTGTATCAAATACTTGTTCTCCCCACTGTATATATATATATATATATATATATATATATATATATATATATATATATACAGTGCCTTGCAAAAGTATTCGGCCCCCTTGAATCTTGCAACCTTTCGCCACATTTCAGGCTTCAAACATAAAGATAAGAAATTTAATGTTTTTGTCAAGAATCAACAACAAGTGGGACACAATCGTGAAGTGGAACAACATTTATTGGATAATTTAAACTTTTTTAACAAATAAAAAACTGAAAAGTGGGGCGTGCAATATTATTCGGCCCCTTTACTTTCAGTGCAGCAAACTCACTCCAGAAGTTCAGTGAGGATCTCTGAATGATCCAATGTTGTCCTAAATGACCGATGATGATAAATAGAATCCACCTGTGTGTAATCAAGTCTCCGTATAAATGCACCTGCTCTGTGATAGTCTCAGGGTTCTGTTTAAAGTGCAGCGAGCATTATGAAAACCAAAGAACACACCAGGCAGGTCCGAGATACTGTTGTGGAGAAGTTTAAAGCCGGATTTGGATACAAAAAGATTTCCCAAGCTTTAAACATCTCAAGGAGCACTGTGCAAGCCATCATATTGAGATGGAAGGAGCATCAGACCACTGCAAATCTACCAAGACCCGGCCGCCCTTCCAAACTTTCTTCTCAAACAAGGAGAAAACTGATCAGAGATGCAGCCAAGAGGCCCATGATCACTCTGGATGAACTGCAGAGATCTACAGCTGAGGTGGGAGAGTCTGTCCATAGGACAACAATCAGTCGTACACTGCACAATACTGGCCTTTATGGAAGAGTGGCAAGAAGAAAGCCATTTCTCAAAGATATCCATAAAAAGTCTCGTTTAAAGTTTGCCACAAGCCACCTGGGAGACACACCAAACATGTGGAAGAAGGTGCTCTGGTCAGATGAAACCAAAATTGAACTTTTTGGCCACAGTGCAAAACGATATGTTTGGCGTAAAAGCAACACAGCTCATCACCCTGAACAGACCATCCCCACTGTCAAACATGGTGGTGGCAGCATCATGGTTTGGGCCTGCTTTTCTTCAGCAGGGACAGGGAAGATGGTTAAAATTGACGGGAAGATGGATGCAGCCAAACACAGGAACATTCTGGAAGAAAACCTGTTGGTATCTGCACAAGACCTGAGACTGGGACGGAGATTTATCTTCCAACAGGACAATGATCCAAAACCTAAAGCCAAATCTACAATGGAATGGTTCAAAAATAAACATATCTAGGTGTTAGAATGGCCAAGTCAAAGTCCAGACCTGAATCCAATCGAGAATCTGTGGAAAGAGCTGAAGACTGCTGTTCACAAACACTCTCCATCCAACCTCACTGAGCTCGAGCTGTTTTGCAAGGAAGAATGGGCAAGAATGTCAGTCTCTCGATGTGCAAAACTGATAGAAACATACCCCAAGCGACTTACAGCTGTAATTGGAGCAAAAGGTGGCGCTACAAAGTATTAACGCAAGGGGGCCGAATAATATTGCACGCCACACTTTTCAGTTTTTTATTTGTTAAAAAAGTTTAAATTATCCAATAAATTTTGTTCCACTTCATGGTTGTGTCCCACTTGTTGTTGATTCTTGACAAAAAATTAAAATTTTATATCTTTATGTTTGAAGCCTGAAATGTGGCGAAAGGTTGCAAGGTTCAAGGGGGCCGAATACTTTTGCAAGGCACTGTATATTCTGTAAAATAAATTGTTGGAATGGAAAGATAAGACACAAGATGGATATATACATTCAACATACGGTACATAAGGACTGTAGTGGGCATTTCACTCTACTGTCATTTAAATCTGTCTATGCTGTCCTCACTCCGAAGCATCTACTTTTTCCAAAGCTTGACTGCGAGTGAACGACGCCTTAATAATCAGACTTCTTCCTTTTTCATCTGATTTATTAATAAAATGCCTCAAACCATTGTCCTCTTTAGACCGTCGTAAAACTACAAAAAAAAGTACACAAGCATTGCATTAGCAACAACGTTAGCTTAGCACGCTATACAGGTTCACTAAACATAAACAAAAAGCGTCTCATACAAAAAATATAACATTTCGCTTACTAACATAATATGTACATTCTTTACAACAACCATACTTACGGACAAATCTTGTCCAAGGATCATATAAGCACAACATTACAACGTAGGCATCAGCCCGAGACGTCGTACAGCCATATTGAACTGGCAAGAACACAATAAACCATGTCGAAAAGCGACCACAAGAGTTTGCTGTTAGACAGCACAAAAAGCCTTGCTGTGAAACTTACCAAAAGGCAGAATACTGTCTGAGCGGGACATGTGCGTTAATTGCGTCAAATATTTTAACATGATTGATTTATATATATATATATATATATATATATGTATATATATATATATATATATATATATATATATATATATATATATGGGGGATGGATATATATATGGCGGAAAAACACAGACAAGGCTGAAAAAGCAGTTTCTGCTCTTGCACTCCTCTTTAAAAGAAACTGCTGTATTTTAAGCCAAAAGGACTGTTGTGTTTGATAGAACAAAATGTCTATATGCTGCCATAGCAGATTCATGGCGCATTAAGTTTCCGAACAATTTTCCGTTTTACCCTGGAAACCCCCGTTTACAGATGTCGCGCAACCGTTTTTGTTTCAACCCAGCCATGAAAACAAGGTCATTATATTTATTATTCAAAATGTCTGTCATTTTCAACTTAGAATCATTAATTGATGTCTAATATTTTGTTTAAAAAAAAAAGAAAACGACTTTAAAAAATTATTCACTCGCATATTTTAAACAAATTACGTCACAATGAAAAAAATGGCGTCTATAAAAAAGTCACGGATATCTACCACATAACTATCGCTAAATTGTAGTTTTTTGTTAGTGTCGCATTTTCCCCGATATGTTAGATCACAGGTGTCAAACCTATTCCAGAAAGGGCCAAGTGGGTGCAGGTTTGCTTTCCAACCAATAAAGAGGGCACCTTTTCACCAATCAGATCTTTCACATGTGTAATCAGTTAAACTTTGTCAGGTGCTGCTTGTTTCAGTAGTAGTTCATTGGTTAAACTCTCTGCACGGTATCGGTTGGCACAAAATCCAGCACCCACTTGGCCGTTTCTAGAATCGGTTTGACACCTGTGCCAAACAAAGAAAAATTGGAAAAAAATGTTTAAAAGGGTCAATATATGAAAAAGAAAATCTCGACAACTCCTTGATGTCTGCGATTTCTGCATCGCGACCCTTGTTATATTACCACGTTTCACCCATAAAATCCCCCCAAAATCCAGCTGTGGCCATTCACAGCTGTGTCTTGACACTTAGCAATACATGCTACATGGAGTTTTTGGATCGAAACAAGGTACTGTACGCAATAATGTCTCGTTACAGTCATGGCGTTTGTAACTCTGCTCTCGCGTGCTCTCACCTCCAGTAGGGTTTTGCTGTTTATTTCTTTATTTATTTTGAAAAAATGCCCTCCTGTCCAAAAATTTTCATCCCCCAGAAAATTGAGATGTTATGCTTTCCAATGATGTATCACACATGCATATCGAACAATTTTGAAATTTGGCGAATTTGGGGGTCTTAGAGCGGAGCATCAAGTCACCTGAGTGTTTTCCGCCAAATATTTTCAATGCTAAATCTGACTACATTGAACACATACAAAAAATAAATAAATGGCGTACCGCACGCAGGCTATTTTTAGACCGTAACGTCGCATCGTAAAGCGGAAGTAAAGCCGAAGTGGGACATTATAGACCCGCACTCGCATAGACTTAACGTAATTTGTGCTACTTTTCGCCGGTAATCTTTCAAAAACGAACATGCCGATCACGCATTGCTTTTTTGGAACTTGTAGAAACGACTCTAGACATTACGAAACATGAAGGATGTTTCTTCTTACGTTTCCGGAAACCAAAAACTCGGGAGGAAAAAATGTGAAGACCGAATCAACTTGCGCGGACTTTAACACCAGCTCGGTGAATCCATTCACATTTCATATGCAGTAAACATTATGTTGGGTTGGCATGGTCTTTCAGAGGACAAAGAGGTAAGCCATTTTTATATTTTTAATAGGGCTGTCAAACGATTAAAATTTTTAATCGAGTTAATTACAGCTTAAAAATTAATTAATCGTAATTAATCGCAATTAATCGCAATTCAAACCATCTATAAAATATGCCATATTTTTCTGTAAATTATATATATATTCTGTAAAATAAATTGTTGGAATGGAAAGATAAGACACAAGATGGATATATACATTCAACATACGGTACATAAGGACTGTAGTGGGCATTTCACTCTACTGTCATTTAATTATGTCTATGCTGTCCTCACTCCGAAGCGTCTACTTTTTCCAAAGCTAGACAGCTAGTGAACGACGCCTTAATAATCAGACTTCTTCCTTTTTCATCTGATTTATTAATAAAATAGCCTCAAACCATTGTCCTCTTTAGACCGTCATAAAACTACAAAAAAAAAGTACACAAGCATTGCATTAGCAACAACGTTAGCTTAGCACGCTATACAGGTTCACTAAACATAAACAAAAAGCGTCTCATACAAAAAATATAACATTTCGCTTACTAACATAATATGTACATTCTTTACAACAACCATACTTAGGGACAAATCTTGTCCAAGGATCATATATGCACAACATTACAACGTAGGCGTCAGCCCGAGACGTCGTGCAGCCATATTGAACTGGCAAAAAAGCAATAAACCATGTCGCAAAGCGACCACAAGAGTTCGCTGTTAGACAGCACAAAAAACCTTGCTGTAAAACATACCAAAAGGCAGAATACTGTCTGAGTGGAACATGTGCGTTAATTGCGTCAAATATTTTAATGTGATTAATTTAAAAAATTAATTACCGCGCGTTAACGCGATAATTTTGACAGCCCTAATTTTTAACTATAATTTTTTTTGCGTAACGTTGTGCCGTACTGCTTCTGTCTGACAATAAATGACATGAAAAGAATTACAATGGTATCTGACTCCCATTGTTACCGTTTTTGTTATTTATATATATATATATATATATATATATATATATATATATATATATATAACAACTTTAGTAAGGGGGAAGTGTAAATAAATTCTAGAATTAAGATGTGTTATCAATGAAAAAATTAAAAGTGTTCGTTGACTGTCACTGAGTAGCATTTGCGATCGCTACACAAAGCTAACTAAATTACCCCCAAGAACGGTAAGAGACGTAGGACAACCAGAGGATATACAAGAAAGACAGGGCTGATAGTAAAGGATAGCTTGTTGAAACAGGAGAATGTCATTGTCAGTCGCGTTGATAAAAAAGCTAAAGCTATGCTTAGGTCGGCTCGTTTTTTTTCGTCTTTTTCAGCCTTCGACACTCAAGCCATCTCTTTAACTGAACATTTTTATGTTCTTCCACATCTTTGCCAGTGAATTTGGCACCAGGCACATCATTTTCGGACAGAATTGGTAGGTTTAGCTCTGTAAACATCTCCTTCGTATACGATTTCCATTCATTTCCTATTACGGACAAACGGTGGCTTGTCCCTACTTAGCAACAGTAGCTAATGTCATGAATATTAATGAGCGGAAGTGACGTGTTGCTTGCGGTACGCCATTGGGGGGGCGCAATTTAGCGGTTTTTCACTTATCACGGTGGGTTCTGGTCCCCATAAAGCGCGAAAAACGAGGGATCACTGTACTAATATCTGACGTCATTGTGTGTCACCTCAATTGCCGCTCTAAAATCCCACTGGTGTTCTAGGCGCCTTGCTACAATATAATTGGCTACAAGGCAGGCTACTGCTTCAGTATTATTTGCTGCTGCATCCGAATAAGACACGCCCTATTGAAAGGTACTGCGCAGCAGCCAATCATGTAGCAGCAAAGAGAGTCTCGCGTAGAATACGAGTGGGATTCGTAATAACGCTAGGCTAGCTAGTGTACCGTATTATTCCCTTGCAGTATTAGTTTTCTGTATTTTCTCTTGTGATAGTTTTGTTTGGATGGGGGCTCACGGCCTTTTAGGAAACGAGCCCGAGTCTATCGACTACACCGTTCACGAAGCTTGGAATGAGGCGACCAATGTTTACCTGCTGGTTATCCTGGTTAGCTTCGGCCTGCTTATGTACGCCAGGAAGTGAGTGGCACAGTATTTCTATATCTTTTTATTTATTTATTTTTTATTTTTTAAAGCTTTTTATTTTCTCAATTGTATGCAAAACTCGAAATGAAAACATGTAAGATAAAACGTCACACATTGCATTCATTGCCACTGTCTGCTGCCATGTAAATTACATTTTAGTTTTTTTTAAAAAAAAAAAATCAGTAATTTAGGGGTTGAAAAAGACAACCCAGATAGCAGAGCGACATTGAATAAACGTTGATTTTCCATCAAAATCATCAGTATGGTTTCGACGTCAAGTGACGTTGAAACAGCGTTGTTCTATGGTATGCCAGGCGATGGTTGGGTTAACATTGTTTCATAGTTGATGAACTAATGTTGACAAATAGTTTATGATTGACCGGGAAATATGATTGAAAAGTCATTTAATTATGGATAAGCCCGAAATGACGTTTAGGTTTTGTAAGGATTTCAACGCTGAAACAACATTGAGGGTGCAAAAGTGACGTTGATTCAAGGACAGTGGTGTTACCAGGATGCCAGATATGGGTGGGCATTAGTCTTACCTACAATGCTCAAGTAGGTAAAATCCAGCGTAGGGCAACTGCACCTTAAAAATGGTTTTGTTTTCTCCATGAGATAACTGTTGTTGTGATTTGGTCTAAACAAATAAAAGTTGATTTGATTTTATTTGACCTAGAACGCATCCATAATTGAACAGTATGGACATGCAGGTGACAATGTGTTTTTTAGGTAACCCATTGTGGTTCCTCGGTTTTATTATTATTAGTCATTCTTTGTTCCGCAGCCCCTTAGAACTCAATTTGAGCCCTAGAATGCTTCAAAATCCACCAAAATCGGCAAGCAGGTCCAGACAGGTCAATCTTTGATACCTTGTTAAAACAAATTCCAAATACACTATGTAGCGCCCCCTAGCAGTCATTCTTTGTCCCGCCGACGCTTTGAGCCCTACTTGAACCCCCTCAGAATGCGTCAAAACTCACCAAACTCAACAGCCAGGTAAACAATGGTGAAAACTTTTGGATTTTTTATTTTACATTTTATCAAAGTATGCATAAATGTGTGTAGCGCCCCCTAGGAACAAAACAAACAGTTCATTAAGGTGAAAGAGGAGGTATCAATGCAAAGGCATACATCAGTACTATATGAATGGGATACCATACGCGGTGCCCATACTGCCGTTAGTACTACATCCAGTTTTCTTTGGGTGGGCAGAGCGTGTCCGTGCCCCCCCCCCCGGGTAATGCCACTGTTCAATGATATAAGATCGACAGCAGAATGTTGATCCAACATGTTTTCAATGTCAGTCTGCTATCTGGGCAGTGTCATATGAAATAAAAACAGAGACAAAATATAAAGGACGGGCAGGACACGCATCTAGATGAACAACTTTTTGCACAACGTGTACCAGTCTGTACTTTATGGATGGACTAGCTAAATTTCACGGGGTTAGGGGGCAGAAAAATGTGTAGTTACTGACAGATTTTCCCTGTAAATGCAAATCTACTTATAAATGTACTTATATTGTGAAATAATTGATTCTAAATTACAATACTGAAGTGTGATGCCCTGTTAAACTGAGGATTTTCAGCTCTTAATGAAAAAAAAATGACAATTTTTTTCCAATGCTGCAACCAAATGTTGTTTTGTTATGTAGAAATAAGCGGAAGATCATGCGGATCTTCTCCCTGCCTCCTACCGTTGGGAGCAGCCCGGAGCCAAACTTCTACGACAGCCTGCAGAAAGTCCGCCTGAGACAACAGCTGGAAATGTACTCTCTAGGTTGGTAGGAGTTGAAATTTCAGGTAGAGGTTCCTCTTTATATTGCAACCTAAGTCCTGGTCCTGTTATGTTCTAGCTAGGAAATATGATCAGCAACAGCATCAGAGCCAAGCAGACAGTGTCCAGCTTTCCATGGAATGAGGGGTCTTCTCTGGACAGAACCCAACAGATGAATTCCTTTATAATGGCCAGCTTTTTTCTGCATGAAGATGATCCACCCTGATGGAGATGTTTAGGTGTAGAAGAAGCATCTAAAGATGAGTAACACGGACTTGAGAGGATATAGTTGTCTCTTCTCGGACTTTGTCATGCAGAGTACAAAATTGAAGAAATTTCCCGTCAACTTATTAAATGTGCTTTATGTTGTAGAATGAAATGTTTTCAATTGAAATAAACGTGTTTTATTTAGTAAAACATCCATTATAAATTTTTTTTTTTTTTTTTTTTTTACAAATCCAGGTCCCTTATTTTTTACATCTTAATGACTAGATTTGTTCTGCGATCACATTGTTTTGATCACTCAAGTGAGATGAGTCTTTTAGGACATGATGATATTTGGTTTCGAAACATCTTTGAACGATTGTTTGTCAAATGACCAACAGCAACAACAACTGAGCTCGTCAAAGTGGTCTGCGAGGGCAGGCCCGAACGTCAGCAGCCGAGAGCGAGCTCGAGTAATGGGACCTCCAATCTCGGAGGAAGAGTTCTTCTGCTTGGCTCTGCAGAGTCCGTTGGCCTGGTTTGACCTCAGAGTCGGTCTGGTTCACCACCAAACTCACTCCCGCGGTCTGGGTGAAGTAGTTCTCGGACCAGTTGGATGTGCCTATCCGCAGAAAAACATTTCATTAGTGTAATCCACAGGAATGGCTGTGTTAAAAGTAGGAGTAACACTGACCAATATAAAGAACTCTCTCTGTGACCATGTACTTGGCGTGGTTGACCCGCGCAAAGGGGATCTTCATCTGCTCCTCTGTTGAAGGCACTGTGAAAATTTTCTGCATATACAAAAAAAAAAACAGCTTCAACTTTGATTGCGATATTCAATGGACGTCTGCTTCTGGTAAAGAATCTGTGTTCAATTCCTACGAGACTACAGAATTAATTTCGATTACACACCACTTCAATGTCACATTTAATGGAAGGCCTGTTAAGAACCAGCAGCGATTGCAGGAAGGTGAACATGGCGGCAGGCGAGTTGTCCCAACAGCTAACCAGGAGACGGACTTTCACGCCTCGGGTGCAGGCTGCTGCACGCAGGGCATTGTCGATGGTGGGCCAGAACCTGAGAACGGGACACAGAATTTAAATGTGGGACACACTGGTGCACTAATTGTCTGGTATCGAAATCTTAAGGCGCAGTGGTGTCAAACTGGTTGTGGCGGGCCACATCTTCGTTTTGGTTTCCTTCAGCCAACTACGGCTGATGCGATGATTGAACTCATCAACTAATCGGTAATCAAATTAAACTATTCTGAAAGCTGCTGAATCTTTTAGAGAAATTGTTGACCTCACAATTGTCTAAATCCTCTTTTTTAAGCCTCTTAACCCTTCACAAGGCATGTGACTATTTGTAGTAATCTAAGAAAATACAGTTTACAACCCATTAAGTTCTCATACACATTTTGGGACAAAAACATTTGATCTACTAATGTGGCCAACATGACCCATGTGATGTCCACATATGTGGACGCCACGTCCTAGTTAAAATGTTACAACAACAAAAAAAAGACATGGCGGAAAACACAGACAAGGCTGAAAAAGCAGTTTCTGCTCCTGCACCCATCTTTTAAATTGCTGTATTTTAAGCCGAAAGAGCTGCTATGTATGATAGAACAATATGTCTATATGCTGCCATAGCAGTTTCTTGGCGAATTAAGCCCCTAAACTATTTTTAATTTGTCTGTTTTACCCTCGAGACCCCCCGTTTACAGACACAGTGCAACCGCTTTTGTTTCAACCCAGCCATAAAAAGAAGGTTGGGAATTATATTTATTAATCAAAATGTATCATTTTTTAGCTTAGAATCATTAATTGATGTCTAATATTTAGGTAAAAAAAAAAAAAAAAAAAACGACTCAAATTACGTCACAAACAAAATAGCATCAGTAAATAGGTCACAGATTTTTGTGACTGTCGCATTTTCCTCGATATTTTAGATAATAATCGATCCAAACAAAGAAAAATTGAAGAAAAAAAAAAAAAAAAGTTTAGAATGCTAAATATTTGGGGGAAAAAAAAAAAAAAATCGACCACTCTTTGATGTCTACGATTTTTGCATCGCGCCCCTTTTTATTTAAAAAAAAAAAAACAGCTGTGGCCATTCACAGCTGTGTCTTGACACTCTGTGATACATGCTACACGGAGTTTTTGGATCAAATAAGGTAGTACACGATAATAATTCGTTAAAATCATGGTGTCTTTAATAATGCTCTCTCATGTTCTCACCTCGAGTTAGGTTTTAGGGGTTGAAAAAAATTTTTTTTCTTTAAATGTCCTCCTGTTCCAAAGTTTTATTCCCCCAGAAAATGGAGATTTTAAACTTTCCAATGATGTACCACACATGCATATAGGACAATTTTGAAATTTGGCCAAATTGAGTGTCTCAGAGTGGAACTGTACATCACCTGAGTGTTTTCCGCCACATATACACAGTGATCCCTCATTTTTCACGGTTAATGGGGACCAGAACCAGAATAAATGAAAAACCGCTAAGTTGCCCCCCCATTTTTTTGTGTGTGTGTGTGTGTTCAATGTATTCTGATTTTGCATTGGAAAGAGATACATATAAGACATGCTTTGTTCCCACCTTTTTCCCCGCAAAAAAAAAAAAAAAAAAAAAATTATGTATAAATATTTGACGGAAAACACTCAGGTGACTTGAAGTTCCTCTCTGAGACCCCCAATTTAGCCAAATTTCAAAATTGTCCGATATGCATGTGTGATACATCATTGGAAAGCTTAAAATCTCAATTTTCTGGGGGGAAAAAAAAGTTTGAACAGGACGGCATTTAAAAAAAAAAAAAAAAACGGTTTTGCTGTTTAAAAAACATCTGGAAGTGAGAGCATCGACATCAAAGAGTGGTCGAGATTTTCTTTTTCATATATTTACCCTTTTAAACGTTTTTTCTTTCTTTCAATTTTTCTTTGTTTGGATCAATTTATTGTCTAACATATCGGAGAAAATGCAACAGTAACAAAAAAAAAAAAGAACAATTAAGCGATAATTATGAGGTAGATATCTGTGACTTTTTTTACAGACCCCATTTTTTTTCCATTTGTGACGTATTTTGTTAAAAAGTTTAAAATATGTGAGTGAATAATTTTTTAGTTATTTTTTTAAACGAAATATTAGACATCAATGATTCTAAGCTAACAATGACAGACATTTTGAATAAAATATAAATAATTACCTTCATTTTATGGCAACTTTGAAACAAAAGCGGTTGCGCGACATCTGTAAACGGGGGTTTCCAAAGTAACACGGACAAATTTAAAGTAGTTCGGGGGCTTCATGCGCCATGAATCTGCTATGGCAGCATATAGACATATTGTTCTATCAAACACAACAGTTGTTTTGGCTTAAAATACAGAAGTTTCTTTTAAAGAGTGCAAGAGCAGTAACTGCTTTTTCAGTCTTGTCTGTGTTTTCCGCCTTATATTTTTAAATAGTTTTTAAGCAATTCAAATATAACAATAGGTTTAAAATATGTTACTCTCCCACCAAATTATACTTAAACAAGAATAACGTAGAGAAATGCTTGTCTTTATTAAATGCTTAATTGAGTGAGTTAAATCTGCTCACAACATAATGAGTTGCCACAGCAAGTGTTTAGCAAGCTAAACGATGATTGACACATGCGGCGCTTTGAAGTTTGGGCTTCCAAACTTCTTTTGCAAGATCAAATCTTAACATCTGACAATCATTGTTAACTTTACCAAGCAACTCCAGTACACTGCCTGAGAATGTAGAAGAAAAGCACCAGGAGGGAGAGTGAGATTACGTGATCGGATCAGGACAGCTCATCTGTATTTATTTTTTTTTAATTGAAAAGCCGCAAAGTTTGAAGCGCGAAGTAGCGAGGGATCACTGTATATACATTTTTTTCTTAAATTTCACAGCATTGAACTCATCACCAGTCATTGACAGTGATAATCGTCATATTAATTCGAACTGGTAGGACTAGCTGTGATTGCAGTCAATGAAATGAATGAGTGCCCTATATATAGGTTTAATAGCAAATATTTTCTGATAGATTTCTTTTTAATGTCATTCATATTTTTTCAATTAAAATGGAGAAAACTTTTTTTCCCATATAAATTATTTTAAAAAAGTTTTTTTTTGTATTGACAAAACATGAGGAAAATTATGCTTATTTTTTAGAGGAACAGTATGTTTTTATTATTTACAATAAAAATAAATAAATACAAAGGGAAAAAAAACATCAGAAATTCTGTAGTCCTCAATCTTTTATTGGGGACTACAAGAATTGTATTTCAATTTTATTTTAGCTTGAAACACGAAGTCATATCACATGATTTACTTTCGCGTGAGACATCAAATGATATGGCCCTATATGCCCAGTAGGCCTCAAGTTTGACACCTGTGTCATAGGGTAACCTGAGTGGTTCGGTGAACTCTGACAGCGGAAGGTAGTCCATGACGGAGATGAAAACAAAGTCTCGAGCGTCGTCGATGACGGACAATATGGTGGCCAGATCGTCCGAGCGCCCGCGGGCCGAGATCTGCGGAGGGGCACTCTACACAAGACACAACCCGAGAATAGAAGGATCTCTCAGGATATGTCGCTCCAATTGTTTTAAAGTTATGTTTCAACTCACGGAGAAATAAACTTTGGCGGCGACTCCATTGAAGTTGACCAGCAGAGGCTTCTGGGAGCTAGATAAGGCAGTGAAACGGGCAGGCCAATACAGTGGCAGGGACCCATTGAGGCTCCAGTACACCTCAAAAATACGAGCAGCGTCTTGAGCCAGGCAGCTGCAGTCCTCAACGACGAGACCCACCTCCTTGACCTGGGAACAAAAAACCACAAACATTATTACATGTGAGCCTAGTATTAGAGGAAAACCCATGCATAATTCATCCATCAACCATCAATTTAAAGTCTTCCTCCTCTTGTCCGTTTTACCTGAGTCAAAGAGCGCCAGTCCATGTTGGCACTACCTAGGTAGAAATGCTTCTGATCAATAACCAACAGCTTGGTGTGCAGGATGCCTCCCGTTAAAGTCGTCATATCCACCTCCCTGATTTTAGCGCCTGAAAAATTCAGACTATGATGTGGGTGAACAGCGAACACACATAGCGGCAACAACCAAATTCTGAAATAATCAGACACTAAGAAAAGCAATACAAAACCAAATTATAAACTCATTCACTGCCATTGACAGTGATTTGACAAACCACAGTTCCTTTGAAAATGAACTGTATTTATTAGGGCTGTCAAATTTATCGCGTTCACGGGCGGTTATTAATTTTTTTGATTAAACACGTTAAAATATTTGACGCAATTAACCTATGCACGGAATGACCCGTTAATTTGTTGCCTCATAGTTTACAATGACGCCGTTTTAGCACATTGAGAGCGAAAAGGCAGAGAAATGCGAGTGGGCACAGGCGTTCATTGGACCGTGCCTTTTATTAGCTTAAGCTTTGGCAGCCTCTACTAACAGTCATGGTTGCCAAACTTCCCATCATGCATTTGGGCCGAGCAAGAGACAATCTTTTTCTTAACACGCCTAATTGAACACAACGGAGAACATACTGTATACCATTTGCAGCCACCACTGACAGTCATGGTTGCCCAACTTCCCATCATGCATTTGGGCAGTGCAGGAGATGTTATTTTTCTTAACACGCCTAATTGAACACAACACAGGACATACTGTATACCATTTGCAGCCATCACTGACAGTTATGGTTGCCCAACTTCCCATCATGTATTGGGGCGGAACAGTTAAGGGTTAGGGTTAGGCACAATGTGCAGGAGATGTTATTTTTCTTAACAAGCCTAATTGAACACAACACAGGACATATTCTATACCATTTGCAGCCACCACTGACAGTTATGGTTGCCCAACTTCCCATCATGCATTGGGGCGGAACAGTTAAGGGTTAGGCACAACAAAATAATATTCCTATCTCTCAAAAAAAATGTTCACAAAAAGAAAAGCGACGTGGCTGAAAACGAAAATATTATGAGGGGTTTTAATATAAAATTACTATAACTTGTACTCAAATTATCTTTTAAGAACTCCAAGTCTTTCTATCCGTGGATCCCTTTAACAGAAAGAATGTTAATAATGTTAATGCCATCTTGTGGATTTATTGTTATAATAAACAAATACAGTACTTATGTACAGTATGTTGAATGTTTATGTCCGTCTTGTGTCTTATCTTTCCATTCCAACAATTTACAGAAAATTATGGCATATTTTAGAGATGGTTTGAATTGCGATTAATTATGATTAATTAATTTTTAAGCTGTGATTAACTCGATTAAAATTTTAATCGTTTGACAGCCCTCGTATTAATATTGACCATAAAGTAACTTTGGATCATTACTACTTACAACCCTCAAACTAAATTAACAAAACACATCAACAATCTCCCAACTGTGCCAATGACTTTAATTATTATGATCGTTATGCACAAGCACTCCTGGTTGTGGCTTACAGGAAATATACGCAGCGCCAAAGGCTCACGTGTCAATCATCGTTAAACCTGCGCAAAAGTTGCAACTTGTACAAGTGAGAGGGTGTTCTCAGCGGCGTGAGCGTCAAAGCTTGAGTGGATTTGAGTGGACCCACTCAATGACGTATTTAAGAAAGACAAGCATTTTTCTACGTTATTCTCGTTTGAAAATAATTCACATTATGAAGGCAGCACATAGGAACAATAACATGTAAAAGTCACTTCTGTGATCCACCACACAGTGGTGCCTCTTTATGTTGTATATTGAATTTGTTCTTCATTTGCTACCTACTTTTTGGGGAGTCAAGTGTGATCATGTGTGCGTGGTCCGTTGTACTCCCAAGTGGCGAGTGGTTGAGCTGGATTTATTTATTTTTGTCTATTAAAAGTGAATAAGTGGATGTCTGCTCCCTTTTTTACCTGTTATGCATTCATCCTGCCCTGCCGCGCGTTACACATGTTTGGAACATTTTTTTCCCTCTTTTTTAAACAAAAAACTTTTTTTTTGGTATCGGATCGGAACTCAGATTATCAAAATCAGGTGACTCGGGCTCAGGTGCAAAAATATGTGATCGGGACATCCCTCGTTGCGAGTATGATTGGAAAAACAATCTCTCTATATATACCTGCCAAAGCCAATTCGCTTGTGTCTTGAATCCTATTTTGAGGTCCGTTCACGGCAATCTTGAGTTTGACATTTTTGGACGGGAGCTGCTTCAGTTGCTCAAAGACCTTCCTGCCCTAAAAACATTCATAAAAGTAGAGATGTAGACCGGGCTGACTGTCATGTCAAGCCGAACCACTCTTCTTACCTGAGCGTCGTCAGTTTCGGCGAACTCCGAAAGGTTGCTCCGCAGCGACATGTAGAAAGCAGCGATGCTGACCGAGCTGTTGGCCTTGTCCAGCAGCTGGAGCCAGCTGACCGCTGTACTCTGCTGCGGTGAAGGGCTGGACGGGTAGAGACCCTGGGGGATACTCTCCACCAGATGAACTCTAAACACAGAAAAGTAAATCATTGGTTATGTTATGATTTTTAACTCATTCACTGCCCAGGCATAAGTGTTGTATTCACAGAGTATGTGTTATGGTAGTTAGTAAAAGAAAAAAAAATGTTATGTGAAAAACTCAATTTGACGGCAACAGGTGTCCAGTCCATTTTGACTGGGAGGACTGTCGCCAACTACGGTAGCCAATTAGTTAAACGTCACTAACAACCTTCTCAGTTCGAATGGATTGGACGTCAATCGCCCCCAATGTCAGTCAATGAGTTAAGATAATAAGCATCCTGTTCCTGTTTTTCATCATTTTGACAAGATAAAAATACAAATTCCTTACCTACAATCTTTGCTACATTTCTCTGTAATGGGGCCCATGCCCTCCAGCCAGTGCAGCTCCATATGAGCAGCGAGCTGGCTGACCGACATGGGAATGCCAAAGCGCCATGCGTGCATCGCAACAAGCAACAAAGTCGCCGGCAGCAAGAGGCGGAGGATGAGGCTGCCACATCCGGATCGCTGCCAACAGAGAACATTTTTCAACCTGAAGTGAAGGGTGCGGTGAAAATCGACAACAGCTTGACTATAAGAATGAAAAACATGTTGGGAATGTTTTAGCCTTCCAAAGCTATTTTTGAGGGGGTGTAGGAAAACTCTTAAACGACTATAGGGCAATGGCACCACTATGGGGTGGCCAGGGGTGGCCACGGTCCCCCGTGAAAAATTAACTAGCCACCCCCCTGGCTACATTCTGTAGACCTTTTCAAATTAGTAACAATAAATACAACTAGGGCTGTCAAATTTATCGCGTTTATGCGCGGTAATTAATTTTTTAAATTAATCACGTTAAAATATTTGATGCAATTAACTAGGGCTGCAGCTATCGAATATTTTAGTAATTGAGTAATCGACTGAAAATTCTATCGATCAATCGAGTAATCGGATAAAACAATTTTTTTAGGTAGAGAGCAATTATAAATATAGATGAGAAAACAAAAGACATTTCATCTAATATTGAACCATTTTCAGTCAATCAATGTCTTTATTTTCGATGTACATTGTTGAAAACGGCCAACAATTGCATCTCAAATGTGACCTAAAAAAAAAAAAAACTTTTAGATCTTATAAAAAATATATACAGTGCCTTGCAAAAGTATTCGGCCCCCTTGAATCTTGCAACCTTTCGCCACATTTCAGGCTTCAAACATAAAGATATGAAATTTAATTTTTTTGTCAAGAATCAACAACAAGTGGGACACAATCGTGAAGTGGAACAACATTTATTGGATCATTTAAACTTTTTTTAACAAATAAAAAACTGAAAAGTGGGGCGTGCAATATTATTCGGCCCCTTTACTTTCAGTGCAGCAAACTCACTCCAGAAGTTCAGTGAGGATCTCTGAATGATCCAATGTTGTCCTAAATGACCGATGATGATAAACAGAATCCACCTCTGTGTAATCAAGTCGCCGTATAAATGCACCTGCTCTGTGATAGTCTCAGGGTTCTGTTTAAAGTGCAGAGAGCATTATGAAAACCAAGGAACACACGAGGCAGGTCCGAGATACTGTTGTGGAGAAGTTTAAAGCCGGATTTGGATACAAAAAGATTTCCCAAGCTTTAAACATCTCAAGGAGCACTGTGCAAGCCATCATATTGAAATGGAAGGAGCATCAGACCACTGCAAATCTACCAAGACCCGGCTGTCCATCCAAACTTTCTTCTCAAACAAGGAGAAAACTGATCAGAGATGCAGCCAAGAGGCCCATGCTCACTCTGGATGAACTGCAGAGATCTACAGCTGAGGTGGGAGAGTCTGTGCATAGGACAACAATCAGTCGTACACTGCACAAATCTGGCCGTTATGGAAGAGTGGCAAGAAGAAAGCCATTTTTCAAAGATATCCATAAAAAGTCTCGTTTAAAGTTTGCCACAAGCCACCTGGGAGACACACCAAACATGTGGAAGAAGGTGCTCTGGTCAGATGAAACCAAAATTGAACTTTTTGGCCACAATGCAAAACGATATGTTTGGTGTAAAAGCAACACAGCTCATCACCCTGAACACACCATCCCCACTGTCAAACATGGTGATGGCAGCATCATGGTTTGGGCCTGGTTTTCTTCAGCAGGGACGGGGAAGATGGTTAAAATTGACAGGAAGATGGATGCAGCCAAATACAGGAACATTCTGGAAGAAAACCTGTTGGTATGTGCACAAGACCTGAGACTGGGACGGAGATTTATCTTCCAACAGGACAATGATCCAAAACATAAAGCCAAATCTACAATGGAATGGTTCAAAAATAAACGTATCCAGGTGTTAGAATGGCCAAGTCAAAGTCCAGACCTGAATCCAATCGAGAATCTGTGGAAAGAGCTGAAGACTGCTGTTCACAAACACTCTCCATCCAACCTCGCTGAGCTCGAGCTGTTTTGCAAGGAAGAATGGGCAAGAATGTCAGTCTCTCGATGTGCAAAACTGATAGATACATACCCCAAGTGACTTGCAGCTGTAATTGGAGCAAAAGGTGGCGCTACAAAGTATTAACGCAAGGGGGCCGAATAATATTGCACGCCCCACTTTTCAGTTTTTTATTTGTTAAAAAAGTTTAAATTATCCAATGAATTTTGTTCCACTTCACGATTGTGTCCCACTTGTTGTTGATTCTTGACAAAAAATTAAAATTTTATATCTTTATGTTTGAAGCCTGAAATGTGGCGAAAGGTTGCAAGGTTCAAGGGGGCCGAATACTTTTGCAAGGCACTGTATATTTCTTACCTAAAAATGTCATTACGCTTGATAACACACATCACTTAAAAGTCAGGTGTTTTTCCCACGTGTTTCAATTGAATTTCCACTTGTGTCAAGCTATAAGTTCTAGTTAAGTTTTAAGTTAGTCTAAACTGTAAGTCCTGATAGGATTTTGAGTTTTTGCAGTGTTCAAAATAAATGTTGTGCTGTATTGGAGCACATTAGGCACCAGTGCAACATGGTGTTTTATCTAGCAATGACTACTGAGCTAAAATTGACAGTTAGCATTATTAAGTTTTTATTTTACACCCTAATCACTCTACAGCACCGTTTTCACAGATTTAATAAAGCCTGTATGTAAGAGTTAGTTATGCATCTACAGTGGTCATAATGAATAGAAACCTAGCCCTCCGCAGGGATAACGTTACATGAGAGAGTGACAGTAACGTTAATCTTATTTATGAGCGCTGAGAAGTGTACTGCTTTAAGATGGCGGCTGTTTTATCTACGCTGCCGAGTCGATAATTTCGCATCTAGTTCTACGGACATGTGATATCTATGACACGCATCAGACGCTACCTGCTACCACCGTAGCAATATGCGGGCGTAGTTTTTAGCAACGTCGACGCAGGTTTTTCAGTTTTTAAACTCGAGTTACTCGAGTATTCGTTTCAGCTCTACAATTAACGCATGCACGGAATGACCCGTTCATGCGTTGCCTCAAACAGTTCAGAATGACGCCGTTTTAGCACATTGAGAGCGAAAAGGCAGAGAAATGCGGGTGGACACACTTTTTCTTGACACGCTTAATTGAACACAACGCAGAACATACTGTATAGCATTTGCAGCCACTACTAACAGTCATGGTTGCCCAACTTCCCATCATGCATTTGGGCAGAGCAGGAGACTTTTTTTTTTTTAACACGCTTATTTGAACACACCGCAGAAGATATTGTACACTATTTGTAGCCACCACTGACAGTCGTGGTTGCCCAACTTCCTATCATGCATTTCGGCAGATCAGTTGAGTCGCTACAGTATTATTTAGTGAAAGCACAACAAAAATAATATTCCTGTCGCTCAAAAAAAAAAAAAAAAAAAAAAAAAGATGTTCACAAAAAGAAAAGCGCTCAATGCACAGAGAACTGGCATTCCCAATCAAAATAGCTATGTGAAATACACATAAAACTTGACTCGACTTTGCCTTGGCAAGATCTCCAATTTAAAACTCGCCATTGACACCTTGTGGTGTATTTCAATCACTACCTTACGTAGTTAAAGACACTGTGGAAGAACGGCAGGGAGCCCATGTGCCAATGGCGAGCTACTAGTTTTTTTTTTTTTGATAGAAAATTTTACAAATTTTATTAAAACGAAACCGTTAAGAGGGGGTTTAATATACAATTGCTATACTTGTACTCAATTTTATCTTTTAAGAACTACAAGTCTTTCTATCCGTGGATCCCTATAACAGAAAGAATGTAAATAATGTTAATGCCATCTTGTGGATTTATTGTTAGAATGAACAAATACAGTTCAGTCTTGTGTCTTATCTTTCCATTCCAACGATAATTTACACAAAAATGTGGCATATTTTAGAGATGGTTTGAATTGTGATTAATTACGATTAATTAATTTTTAAGCAGTGATTAACTCGATTAAAAATTTTAATCGTTTGACAGCCCTAAATATAACACAATAAAGCAAAGTATATCGGGAGGAATTTTTAAAGTATGCAACTCACAAATTCCTTGGACCGGAAATAATTGAAAAAAAAATGTTTAAAACTAAAAAAATAACTGCTTACAAACGCCACCATTCCGTGACATCCATTTAGTGCTACAACGATTAATCGATAAACTCGAGTAATCAATTAGCAAAAAAGATTCGAATTAAACTTTGCTGCATCGAGTATTCGTTTCATTAAAGTGGCGTTGTAGTAGTGGTTTATTTTCAAAGTGTTTGCATTTAGTTTTATTGATTTGGGTGGATACACTGCCCTCTTGTCTGCCTTATTTCACATGGGTGAATCCAGCTGCTCCCTGTTAAGACCAACATTAGCTTTTGTTTGAGCTAACGTTTTTTTAGTGCATTCGTAAGTTCGTTCATATGTATATTTAGCTGTTTTTTTGCGGAAATATGTGTCTGAACCATTTGTTAAGAGCATTGTAAAAAAAAAAAAAACAGCATTTTATAGCATTTCATCTAGCAGACTTTTGCTACACAAGTTAGCCAATTGTTCTTTTGTTGTACATAGATTGGCGGCTGAGCTCAGGTACTTTAATTTTTAATGTTCCTTATCAGATTACTCGATTATTCGAACTAACTAGTTCATCGATTAATCGACTGCCAAAATAATCGATAGCTGCAGCCCTACATCCATTATACCCACGGACATATTTTCAAGCACAGGTGTATGCTTTTATGGTGTGGACCGATACCGGTAACTCACGATTACTGTGGCGATAATGATAATTATACGATTGTATGCTCGCGATAGACAGTAACTATGATATTCCATATTTCATAAAAAATTTCTTCAACGATATATCACAATATACAGTGGGGCAAATAAGTATTTAGTCAACCACCAATTGTGCAAGTTCTCCTACTTGAAAAGATCAGAGAGGCCTGTAACTGTCAACATGGGTAAACCTCAACCATGAGAGACAGAATGTGAAAAAAAAAACAGAAAATCACATTGTTTCATTTTTAAAGTATTTCCTAATTAGAGTGGAAAATAAGTATTTGGTCACCTACAAACAAGCAAGATTTCTGGCTGTCAAAGAGGTCTAACGAGGCTCCACTCCACTCGTTACCTGTATTAATGGAACCTGTTTTAACTCATTATCAGTATAAAAGACAGCTGTCCACAACCTCAGTCAGTCACACTCCACACTCCACTATGGCCAAGACCAAAGAGCTGTTGAAGGACACCAGAGACAAAATTGTAGACCTGCATCAGGCTGGGAAGACTGAATCTGCAATAGGTAAAATGCTTGGTGTAAATAAATCAACTGCGGGAGCAATTATTAGAAAACGGAAGACATACAAGACCACTTATAATCTCCCACGATTTGGGGCTCCATGCAAGATCTCACCCCATGGCGTCAAAATGATAAGAACTGTGAGCAAACATCCCAGAACCACACAAGAAGAGGAGAAATACTGAATTGCATCTGAAGAACACCATACCCACTGAGAAGCATGGGGGTGGAAACATCATGCTTTGGGGCTGTTTTTCTGCAAAAAGACCAGGATGACTGATCTGTGTAAAGCATGGCTGTCCAAACCTGTCCTCAATGGCCGCTGTGGGTCCTGGTTTTTGTTCCTACCAATCGAGCACAGACAGTTTAACCAATTAGGTTTGTGCTAAAACAAGCAGCACCTGACTGCAATCAACTGATTACACTTGTGAAACACCAGATTGGTGAAAAGATGTCGTCTTGTTGTGTAGGAATGAAATCCAGCACCCACTGCGGCCCTATGTGGAATAGTTTGGACACCACTGGTGTAAAGGAAAGAATGAATAGAGAGATTTTGAGTAAAAATCTCCTATCAGCAAGGGCATTGAAGATGAGACGAGGCTGGGTCTTTCAGCATGACAATGATCCCATACACACAGCCAGGGCAACAAAGGAGTGGCTTCGTAAGAAGCATTTCAAGGTCCTGGAGTGGCCTAGCCAGTCTCCAGATCGCAGCCCCATAGAAAATCTGTGGAGGGAGTTGAAAGTCCGTGTTGCCCAACGACAGCCCCAAAACATCACTGCTCTAGAGGAGATCTGCATGGAGGAATGGGCCAAAATACGAGCAACAGTGTGCGAAAAGCTTGTGAAGAGTGACAGAAAACGTTTGGCCTCCGTTATTGCCAACAAAGGGTACATAAAAAAAGTATTGAGATGAATTTTGGTATTGACCAAATCCTTATTTTCCACCATGATTTGCAAATAAATTCTTTAAAAATCAAACATTGTGATTTTATAGGTTTTTCTTCCCCACATTCCGTCTCTCATGGGTGAGGTTTACCCATGTTGACAATTACAGGCCTCTCTAATATTTTCAAGTGGGAGAACTTGCACAATTAGTGGTTGACTAAATACTTATTTGCCCCACTGTATGTGACTGGAAAAATACCCATAAATATTATAAAGTAGGAGTGGGAACCTCTTGGTACCTCACGATACGATACACGATACAAAGCTTACGATAACGATCTCACGATATGGCGATACAACGATTATCAATACATTGGTCAGTAAATCAACCTAAGATATTCTACAAAACGACTAATAAACAGAAAAACTAGCTTCTGTTGTGAATGACTTTACCACTAGTAGACATCCAATGAATGTCCATGGCCATCAGTGGCAGCCAATGCTAGGCAACGAGGTAATTTTGGGGCATTTCAGATCATTACTTTATTGATTTTGAAACACTTCCTGTTCATTTCGGGGCATTTTATGAGTCACTTCCTGTTGATTTTGGGTTACGGAACAGGAAGTGGCCCAGGAATCTCCCAAATGAATCGGCAGCGACTCAACCTCAACAGGAAGCGACCTGTAAATGCACTAAAATGAACAAAGATTCGACTTGTAAATGGACTGAAAATCAGAAAGAGTGACTGTGAATGTTTTGGTTTCGAATGAATGAACGTTCGTTCGACCCTCCCAGTCTAAATGGATTGGGCGTCGAGCGCCATCAATGGCAGCCATAGAGTTAACTGAGACACTATTATAGTTTAAAATTTTGATAGCCAACTTGTTGGTTCCTTTTTCGTTTTTTAACATCGACAGCTTTTTAAAGCGATATCTTGATTCCTGGCAGGTGCATATCGATAACCTTTTGGAATACAAAATATCACGATATATCACCATTTCGATATTTTGTCACACCCCTATTATAGTAATTATGCATTTATTCAATGCCAAAACTTAAACAATGTACAAAGAAATGTGCATTTTCCTAGTGCCTCACTGCACTAGTTGTGTAAAATCTAAACACTGCATAGCTGGGCAATTAATGTGCATGAACATTAAAAGCATTTTTTAAGTAAACCAGGACAGTGCACTTTTGCTGGTACTGAAAAGTCATTATCAACTTTATTTTGCATGGTACCTCAATGCCTCTTAGTTTTGTTAAAGTTATCACTGCACAGCTGGACAAGTTAAAGTGCGTGAACATTAATAACATGTTTTGATTTACTCATCCGTTTTATTTGTTGTAATGACTTTTAGCGTGATGCATTGTTTTCTTTCTCAATTTTATTGTACTTCCCTGCCTTTTATCTATTATCTACTTTATTTTGCTTTGTTCTAAAGCACTTTGAGGACCTCTCAGGTTTTTGTAAAGGGCTATAAAAATACATTTGAATTTATGTAAACCAGGACAGAGCACTGCTTTCTAAAACTGAAATGTCAGTAGCAACTTTGTTTTTCTGTGTTTGCATTTGCCACAATTGCTCCATCGGTTCTTCTGATATTGCTTTATCGTCTTCCTCTTTTATTAACTCCTCACCAGCAGCTTAATTTCACTCACAAGATTAGCGCTCCCCAAACAGGACTGGAGAAATTAGGTAGACGATGACAATGGGGTAAATCCATCATGTATGTTGCAATAAAATATCAACATCGATTAGAGATTGACCGATATGGGTTTTTCAGGAGCAATACGATTATTAATAGTTTGAGGGGCCGATAACAGATTTTTGTAGGCGATATTCATTTGCAGTAAAAGAGTAAAACTTGAATAATGGAAACCATAGACTTCATAGTATAATATGTAATTTATGAAGTCTATGTGCAAACATTGATCTTCCTTGAAATGCCTAAAGCATGCTTTCTGAATCACACAAATCGAAAATAATAGCTCCAGAAGTGCCTATATTTAATAGACTTAAAACCCAGAGGGTGTGGGTTCGATTCTCTGCCCTGATGACCTTGTCTAAGTATCCTTGAGCAAGATACTAAACCCTGCGTTGCTCCTGGTGCTGCGTCACCACTAGGTAGATGAGGATATACAGGGTGTCCATAAAGTCTCTTTACCATTTCAAAAATGTATTAAGAATGCAATTGATTAGATATTTCATTCAGATTTGTTCTATTGTACTCAGTGTTTATTAAAGTTTTTTTATTACACTGCATTTGTGAGTTTTTCTTCATCGAGACATCAATTTCTGCAAATGTTTACCTTGACCTTTTAACTGAATATGTGGCACCACAACTGAATGACCTTCAACCAACCATCATTTTTCAGCAAGATGGTGCACGACCACATTGGAGGCTGCATGTTCGTGGGTTCCTCAATCAAACATTTCCAGACCGAAATCCGATGGATTGGAAGGGATGGGCCAATTCCTCGGCCGCCACGTTCACCAGATATCTCTCCCCTGGACTTCTTTCTATGGGGCTATGTTAAAGATATCGTGTATCGAACAAAGATAAGGGACATTACTGACCTTTAAGCAAAGAATTAATGATGCCATTGCCACAATTGATGAGGCTAAGCTACAGCGAATATGGCAAGAAATCGAGTACCGTCTTGATGTGCTTCGTGCAACTAATTGTGCCCATGTAGAAGTGTATTAAAAGAGGTCAAAAAAAAAAAAAAAAACCTTCAATAAACGCTGAATACAATACAACAAATCTGAATAAAATATCTAATCAATTGCATTTTTAATACATTTTTGAAATGGTAAAGAGACTTTATGGACACCCTGTGGTGTGAAGCGCATTGAGGGCCTTAAAAAGGTTTCCATTTACCATTAACATTTAACCAATCAAAGGACGGGGTGAACACTAGCTCATGAGACAGCAGGCAGGAGAGGGAGGGGCTGCTGGATCCAAGTCAAAATAAACCAGTTTTAATTTTTGATTTTTCTGATTTTTTTCATATCAGAAACAGTTTGATTGCACTGCTTTGCAGGAAAGAGAGTGAGAGGCTGTGGGGACGTACGATCATGAAGCAGAAAAACAAATACAGTGGTACCTCCACATATGAAGTTATGTTGTTCCAGGACTTTGTAAGTCGAAATGGTCATATGTCGAGCAGGATTTTAGAATACATTATAATTCCATTGATTCGTTCAGCAGCACAAAACCTACACTAAATCCTTAACAAATACTGCTGTTACTATTGCAGATAGCAATTACAAAGATTAAAACGAATACATTATGCATAAAAATCCGAATAATAATATAATAATAGTAATACCTGTAATAATGTAACGAATCGGGTTCTAATGTGGCGGACACTTTTTTTTTTGTACCTGAAAACACCACGGGGCTGACGTGACGGTGAGATAGAGTGCGGTTCTATTTTACTTCCTATTTTAATGTTTTGATGCTAGCATTATGTTGATGGAATAAATGATTAGAAACTTGACGAAGCTGGCAGTTTGGCGATGTTACCACAATGATAATTCCCATCTTAACTTAAAAAGACTGGCGAACAGAGGAGGACCGTCATAGACAGTCTACAGCTGTATTGTTGAGCGAGCCATATCACGGATGTGCACCTCACGCTCATATTTTTCCATCATATCTATCTCCATGTCAATGGTAACAGTAAGCATCACCTTTTTCCCTTTTTTTCACCACTTTCACTAACATTGTTGGTTTCCATGTTGATTTCTCTCACAAGAAAATCTGCCATGCGTCTGTCTTGCGTTAAAAAGTACTAAAGTAAAAAGTAAGAAAAACTGCGGTGCTGTCGTAGATTGTCATACTTCGAGCACGTCGTTGGATGTACAGTAGAAACAAATGGCGAGTCAAATTTTACGTCAGATGTCGAAAAGAACGCATGTCGAAGCGATCGTATGTCGAGGTACAACTTTATATAATTTTTAAATTAAAAACCTGATCGTTTTCGCCGGATTCCAAAGCTCTTAAAAATTGTGTGATAAGCCCGATTTCCGATGTGATCCCTAGCCACTACTGTTAATAAAAAACTAGAATTTTCAACTCCATATCGATACTCAAAAAAATACTTGATAGATCCAAAACCGAAAAAAAAAACAATGTTAATTTTTTAAATTAAGTGTATCAGCACCACGTACGATGACAGCCTTATCTATTCTATTCCATCATGTTGCTATTCAAAACTAACTTGTAACTCTTTAAATGAGTTTATTACTCATAGATGTCCAATCTGTTTGAACGTGTCTTCCACTTGAAACGGATTGAACGTCTAGCACCGTCAAAGAAAACCAATGAGTCAACAAGCAAATTGCATAATTATCCTCTATTAGCGTTACTATTGAGATTAATGCAAAATCAAATTTACCCTATGGCAATAAATGCTGGTGACATGTCGTAGTGCAAAAACGAATAACCGGGTATCAATACTATTTCTGCAATTAAATATCGTATCAGGACATGACATTTCACTATCAATACTAGGCCTGTCGCGATAACAAATTTTAGTGTGCGATAATATATCTCTTAAATTATTGCGATATTATTGCGCCCCCCAATTTTTTTTTTTAAACCAATTTACAATAACACAGTGAGAATACAGTATATATTAATAGATCAAGTACACCCGTTTAAACGCAATAAATATTTACTCTTAAATTCAAAAATACTTTTTAAGAATTCACAACTAAAAGCAATAGACCACGCCTCTTAAGTAAAAGACAACAATATTAATATCGCACAGAAACACAGAATAAAATGTGTTTTTCAAGAAAAAAAGATAAAATTGCACTTAACAACTTAAGCATTTAGGCAAATGAAAACTTTTCCCGTCATAGCTTCTGATATGGTGTTCCATAGGGATGCAACGATACAGTTAATTCACAGTTCGGTACGATTTTCGATACGGGGGACAAGATTTTCGATCCGATTCAATACATTTAATGCTCTGGAAAAATAAAAATAACAATTGTATTTTTTGTTTCGTTTTTTTTTTTTTTTGTTGCTAACGAGCAAAAATTGCCATCATATAAACATCAATTTTAGTGCATAATATTTATGTGCTTACTTCTTACTGATCTGAAGAAATTTTGTATAAAACAATCTTTACTGTTTGTAAAGTGAGGCGGGGCACACTGTTGATTGCTACAGCTCTCTTAGCAGCTAGGTTTACTACATGAGCAAGACCTCCTATTTGTGGTCCGAATCCATCTGTGTCACGTACTGAATTAACAATATTTGCAGCATTATCTATAGTCACTGGTATGGATTGATTTGGCCTTCTTAACTTCCATTCAGTCATGGTGGTTTATAATTCATCGATGGACTACGTGTCCCATAATCACTCTGGGCTCATGTAGCCAATGGCACGGGATGTAGCACATCTAGTTTGCTATTTCATGATATCTAGTGTGTGCGCTCATAAAAAAGTTGGCAAACGCCACAGTCGCGTCTGCTCATTACTGCACAACACCAGCACATGACAATTGACTTTCATAAACAGGACGAGTTTGAAGCATAGCGCTCTTAATTTGCCACTCAATGTTCATCATGTCAGCTGTCCGTTGTCAAAGCGAGGTTGCTCGTAGCAGCCAAGTCAGTAACAATGTTTTGGCGGACTTCGTTGTAAATATCCAGTGTTGTACCGAAAAATAGCCGCCCCGCGTGAAAGGCCACCCCTGACGGGAGCGCCCACAGTCAACAACACCGGTACGCCGGAGATGGTCCGCAGTCAATCCGGAGCACTGATGCAGCCGGTATACGTTGAACAAAAGGATATAATAGGACGATTGGCTCCGGCGCCATTTTTTGCCGGACCTGAAACGAAGATGCATTTTGCGTAGTTGGTAACAAGGAATCCGAACTTTTAACAGCACGTCTGCCGCACGCACGTGCATGCGAGGTGATAAATCGCAGCGGAAAAATTACCGCCTTCATTTTTATTTATTGTGCGATAAATGGAATTATTGCATATTGCGACAGGCTTAATCAATACTTTTGACAAGCCTAATGGCCACCCCTGTAAACAATTTTTGAAGGAGCCACAGCTACACGATTAAAGCTAGGCAGCTAGTAAACTCACTTTTGTTGACTTGGTAGACCGGGTTTTGACAGGCTGCTCTGCCGTCACTGGCCAGGCCGACTTGTCATGAATTCCAGCATTTTCCTTAATATCAACATCTTCATTGACTATTTTGCTCGCTTGCCTCTCCATTTTTTTCTTTATATCCCCGCAGTCACCCATCGCCAGGTCATCCTCGCTGTCGAAGTCTGATGAAGATTTTAAGCTCTTTGACTCCGCCGCATTCGGGTCTTCGTTCTCCCATGGTGGTTTTTCGTTCACAATAGCCTCTGCTTGGCTCACATCGGGTATGCAAGGGAGCGCTTTGGATATCTTTAGAGGAATATTGCTCTCTATTGCAATACGAGGCCTCTGTGGGTCTTCTTCTTGAAGTGGATTACGGCTGAGTAGTTCCACACAAGGAAGGTGACTTGAGGAACTCTCAAATTTGGGGTAATGACTGTTGTCTTCCTCTTTAATGAAATTCTCTTCTGCTCTCAGGGCAGGCCTGGGGCTAACTATGAGACTGGGCTGCAGTCCTTCAGACAAAACAGAGTGTTTGGGTGCAGTTCCTGTCGCAGTTTCTAAGCTCCTCAAGATGGCAGGGACCTCAGAACCAACTCTGGGTATGCGAACTGTTGGAAAGGGGTGTGTTTTTTCACGAGCCTCAGGCAATTTGGACTTTGATGTGTCAGCACTTGCAGGCTGAACAACAGCAGGAGGATCTTTTTTGGAGACAGGCAGTTCTGGGCTGGCAATGACAGGCCGTTTCAGCATAGTAGGGATGCGGGAGGCAGGCTTTGCACTTTTGCGGCTCAGGTCATCTTTATCCTCAAATTCTCTTTTGGCGGCCTTATTACCGAGACGTTCCAGCATAATGCTGCAGTTCCTCAGATCCTGAAGAGGACACAACAAATGTGGTGAAAAACTATAAGAATGCTGCATTTCGTCACTTGGAAATCAATTTATTCAGCGTCAACCATTTTTACAATGAAGGTCAATTCTGCTTGGAAAACTGTTGTTTTAAGGGTTAAGGTTGTTTCGTAGAGGAGGAATGCCAGGGTTCTTTCAATTATGATGTGGAGGAATCCCAAACCTCAACCTCATCTTTGAAATATTTTTGTTTCGATGCCATTTTGGTGTAACCTGTCACTTCCAAAATTTTATCCGTGTTTGAACCTTCAAAATTCTATACTTAAGAGTTCAGGATACATCGAACTGTAGGTAGGCCATTAGAATATATTGAATAATACGCGGAAATGTGTCATTTAAACCATCCGAGAATTTTGAAGTAGTAAAAATCAGTTCAAAAGGTGTTTATCTATATTACTCAAAAGAGATTTTAAAGGGAACCTCGGACTTAAAGAATTATTGGCAATCCACAATTGTTGTCCTTTACTAAAATATTTTACTAGAAACACATAAAATATTGTCATTGATCTAAAAATCTGTGGACAAAATGCATTAATGTAGTAGACACATTTCATTAGCTGATATATTTATCTCATGTGAAATGTAGCAAGTTGTAAAACTAATATAATTACACCAATGCATGTTTGCAATCAAACTTTAACATTAAATATCTTGAATATTTTAGCCAACCAGCACAAAAATCTTTTTCTTTTCCAATTCATGTGATCACAGCAAATATGATTTAGCCATTTGGATCTCTGAAGCAGATCTTTTCCAAAAATTTTGTAGAGCAGTGGAATCAATACCATCAATATTTTTATGTATAATATACTGTACAATGCCTTAAAAATGGAGTCGTGACAATATGTTAAGTGACGATAAAATCAAATCAATTATTTAAAAAACATTTTTTATTTATTTATTAATATGCTGTTTTGTTAAAGGGAACCTCAGACTTAAAGACTTGTAGGCTCCAATAAGCCACAATTGTTCATTTTTACTAAAATATGTTATTGATTAGAAACACATAAAATATTTCCATTGTTTTAAAAATCTGAATGTATAATATTTAGTACATGTTTTGACCTACGGAGGGCGCCATGTTTTATAGACGCTAGGGTGATGACGTAGAATCGTAGATTGTCACTGTCACTTAAATATTACTGGGTTACCGCCATTCCTTCAACGTGGCGAGACCTCCAACACATGCGCTCATTGGCAAAAAGCGGCGAGTACTTACTATTTGCGTTTTTATTGAGTCTATTATTACCTTTCATTGCCTCAAAATACTTTTTGCATGTCACGCAAAGTGTTTTCTTGTTTGCACGTGTTTCCCTCTCATACTTTTAATCATTGTGTTGTGGTAACTTTAAAGCAGATTGTTGATCTGTTGACCACATTACTCACGTAGCATATTTAAACCACCCTTATTTGATATTATTATGTTTAAGTATTTTCTTAAGGCATCTTTACTATGTTCTGTCTGAATGCATCTAAACAAAACAAGCTGAAAGCACATGGTAGCACTTTGGGTGTCGAACTCGCCTCTTGCAGCACGTTTTGCCGGTGTAGCACATTTTGGCAGAACACTTTTTTTCCTCTCGTCACGTTTTAGCCTGTCTTTCCTGTTCATTTTGCTTTTGCTGCTCGTTTTGTTTAATATTGACAGTGCTGTCATGCTCATTAATATTCCTCTCTGGTTCAAATTGAAAGGGTTGAACAGATGACGTTTATGTTGCAAGAGTCATACTCTGGAGGCCCGGCAGCGTAACCACGTGACGTCACCGCCCTGCGATGTTAACAACAATGGAGACCTACTAGTTGAACTAATTTTACAAATTGTATGAAAACGAAAACATCAAGAGGGGGTTCAATATCAAATTATTTTAACTCATAATAAGGTTTATCTTTTAAGAAGTACATGTCTTTCTATCTATAGATTCCTTTACCCCACTAAAATAACACTGAACTGACGTGGATTCATCAATTTTTGCAAGGTGAATGATTACTGCAAACCCTGCACAATTACAGTGGGGCAAATAAGTATTTAGTCAACCACCAATTGTGCAAGTTCTTCTACTTGAAAAGATTAGAGAGGCCTGTAATTGTCAACATGGGTAAACCTCAACCATGAGAGACAGAATGTGGAAAAAAAAAAATCACATTATTTGATTTTAAAGAATTTATTTCCGAATTAGAGTGGAAAATAAGTATTTGGTCACCTACAAACAAGCAAGATGTCTGGCTGTCAAAGAGGTCTAACTTCTTCTAACGAGGTCTAACGAGGCTCCACTCATTACCTGTATTAATGCCACCTGTTTTAACTCATTATCGGTATAAAAAACACCTGTCCACAACTTCAATCATTCACACTCCAAACTCCACTATGGCCGAGATCAAAGAGCTGTCGAAGGACACCAGAGACAAAATTGTACACCTGCACCAGGCTGGGAAGACTGAATCTGCAATAGGTAAAACGCTTGGTGTAAAGAAATCAGCTGCGGGAGCAATTATTAGAAAATTGAAGACATACAAGACCACTGATAATCTCCCTCAATCTGGGGTTACATGCAAGATCTCACCCCGTGGCGTATAAATGATAACAAGAACGGTGAGCAAAAATCCCAGAACCACACGGGGGGACCTCGTGAATGACCTACAGAGAGCTGGGACCACAGTAACAAAGGCAACTATCAGTAACACAATGCGTCGCCAGGCACTCAAATCCTGCACTGCCAGACGTGTCCCCCTGCTGAAGAAAGTACACATCCAGGCACGTCTGCGGTTCGCTAGAGAGCATTTGGATGGTCCAGAAGAGGACTGGGAGAATGTGTTATGGTCAGATGAAACCAAAATAGAACTTTTTGGTAGAAACACAGAGACCAAAGGGACCAGGACGACTGATCTGTGTAAAGGAAAGAATAAATGGGGCCATGTATTGAGAGATTTTGAGTGAAAATCTCCATCCATCAGCAAGGGCATTGAAGATGAGATGCGGCTGGGTCTTTCAGCATGACAATGATCCCAAACACACAGCCAGGGCAACAAAGGTAAGAAGCATGGTAAGAAGCATTTCAAGGTCCTGGAGTGGCCACGCCAGTCTCCAGATCTCAACCCCATAGAAAATCTGTGGAGGAAGTTGAAAGTCCGTGTTGCCCAATGACAGCCCCAAAACATCACTGCTCTAGAGGAGATCTGCATGGAGGAATGGGCCAAAATACCAGCAACAGTGTGTGAAAAGCTTTTGAAGAGTTACAGAAAACGTTTGGCCTCCGTTTTTGCCAACAAAGGGTAAATAACAAAGTATTGAGATGAACTTTTGGTATTGACCATATACTTATTCTCCACCATGATTTGCAAATAAATTCTTTAAGAATCAAACAATTTGATTTTCTGCCCCCCCCCACACACACACACATTCTGTCTCTCATGGTTGAGGTTTACCCATGTTGACAATTACAAGCCTCTCTAATATTTTCAAGTGGGAGAACTTGCACAATTAGAGGTAGACTAAATACTTATTTGCCCCACAGTATTTCTGTGCGTGTTTGTTTGTTCTAGTCATCAGGCAATCAAACGTGCGTTTGAGGGGAAAAAATGGACCGGCACATTCAGCAAGTGAAAAGGGGTGAATGTAAGTGTAAACATAATGAAAATACAGTAACTCACTAAATAACGGAAGAGTCAATTCTATTCTTACAACATGTGGGAAGACATAAATTATTATCATTAATAATCATCATCAATTATAATCATTATATAATTCAAATAAGGTTGCTTAAAAGTTGGTGTGGACAATTCGAACATCCTTAAAGGTTGGTAGTGTTATGTCCCTACCGTCCCTAATCCCCATCCAAACCTACGCCCTTGTATTGCAGTATATCACATAATTCAATGAAGTTTCTATATTTGAAGCAATGTGAAGACAGATAGAAAGGTTTTGTTGCTGTTACTGTAGTTAGGTTCAACTTGTTTTAATCTTCAGTTTGGCTCAACTAGTTGACCTGAGTTAATCTGAGTCCCATTCGTCTTAAATTATTCATTGAATACTTTTAAATTATAAATAGACAAGGTAGGTAGACAAGATACACTGATTACATTTGCATTATAGACAAGTCGTGTAAAACTGGATTGTCAGAGAAAGATACAGTACATCGTAATTCTCTATATGCAAACTAGGAGTGGGAACCTCTTGGAAATAGCTACAACGCTCAAGTAGGTCGAAAATCGAAATCCAGCGTAGAGCTGCTGCACCTTAAAACATGTTTTGTTTTCTCCTTGAGATAACTGTTGTTGTGAATTGGTCTAAACAAATAAAAATTGATTTGATTTTATTTGATGTAGAACACATCCATAACTGAACAGTATGGACATGCAGGTGACGAATTGACAATGTTTTTTTTTTTTTTAGGTAACCTATTGTGGTTCCTCGGTTTTATTATTATTATTATTATAGTTATTCTTTGTTCCGCAGCCACTTTGAGCTCAATTTTACCTCCTTAGAATGCTTCAAAATGCACCAAAATCGGCAAGCAGGTCAAGACAGGTGTTATCTTTGATACGGTGTAAAGACAAATTCCAAATTCACTATGTAGTAGGCCTGAACGACATTGGAAAAAACTATTGCTGCGATTTTTTTGGGGTTTGCGATATATTGCGATATTAAAAAAAATGTACATATATTTTTTTCAAGAAATTATCACAAGATGACTTAAATAGCTGTTTGGAAAGACTTTAGATGACTCACCATCACCACAGTGTAGTCATCCCTTGTTTTTCGCGGTTAATGGGGACCAGAACCCGCCGCGATAAGTGAAAAACCGTAAAGTAGCGCACCTCCCCCATTTTTTTTTTTTTTTTTTGTGTGTGTGTTTTTTGTGCCCAATGTATTTATTCAGATTTAGCATTGGAAAGAGATACATATAAGACATGTTTTTTTCTCACTTTTCCCCCCAAAGTGATTTTAAAAATGTATATAAATAAATGGTTTTTAAGCACTTCAAATGTCATAATTATGATAAGTTTTAAACATAACTGTCCAACCAAATCATTTTTGAACAAGAATAAAGTACTGTAGCAGATAAATGCTTGGCTTTATTAAATGCTTCTGTTTATCTACTTTAGCTGTGACCGTTGAAGTGACATGTAGAAATTTCAAACTCCTCATGATCACTTCTGGCATTTAAATGTCTCCAACGTCCCCATAGTACACACATTCATTCCAGCGCGGCTTCCTTGCAACTGTTTAACAAGTTAAACGATGATTGACAGATGCCCGTGTGAAGTCTGCTTCTTTGGCCAGATCAAAGCCATCGTTGTGCCGCACTGACTGAGAGGATCAAAAGGCTGGGAGAGGGAGGGTAGGAGGCTGTGCGCAGACCAGAAAGTGAGGTGTATGTGGATCAAAAAAAAAAGAAAAACTATCGCACGTGCTTGCGATGGGACTATTGCGCACACGCACATCGCGATGGCGATGTTTAAACGATATATCGTTCAGGCTTACTATGTAGCGCCCCCTAGCAGCCATTCTTTGTCCCGCCAACGCGTTGAGCCCTACTTTGACCCCCTCAGAATGCTTCAAAACTCACCAAACTCAACAGCCAGGTGAACACTGGTGAAAACCTTGATAAAATGTAAAAATCAAAATATGTGTAAATGTGTGTAGCGCCCCCTAGGAACAAAACAAACATTTCATTTTTTTTTAAGGTGAAAGAGGAGGTAACAACGCAAAGGTTAAAAGTTAGAACACATTAGTACTAAATGAATGGGACACCATACGCGGTGCCCAGACTGCCGTTAATACTACTGTACATCCAGTTTTCTTTGGGTGGGCAGAGCGTGTCCGTGGATGGGCACTGCCCACCCCTGCCCCCCGGTAACGCCCCTGATTGACACCTTTTTAAACGATATCTCGATTCTTAACAGGAGCATATCGATAACCTTTTAGGATACAAAGTATCACGATATATCTCCATTTCGATATTTTGTCACACCCCTAATGCAAACAGTGTGTGTTCTAGTAATAAGTGTAATACTACCATGTCATCGGGCTCTTCCTCTTCCCCATCAGTCTGGGGTCTCTCCATCTCTACACTTTGTACAACGTCAGAGTCCGAGTCCGATGACTCCTGGGGCAAAAACAAAACAAAAAAGCAAAACAAACAAGTGGGTCAGTGAATAAGACCAAAACACGACAAATAATGAATGCAACGACCGGTAAGGTAAAGTACCTAAAGAAATGAGTCATCTTAGTCACGTAAAAAAAACGTGCAGAGAATGAAAAGACCTACCATGACGCGGTGGTTTGCGCGTTTGAACGCACAATGCTTCACAATCAACAACACAAAGCTCGTGACGATTAGTAAATGCAACTCGTAGATGAATATTGTATAAACCGTTTGTTTCTCCTGCTTCTTTTTCTTGTTTTTCCTTCCTTTTTAATTTCCGGTTTAATCAGCTAGCGATGCTACCGTGGACCTCAACGAGGAACTACGTGGCTCGCTGCGAAGTAGAGGTTTGTTCGGCTGAGGAGGGTAGGGAGGCGGAAAACTTGAGTAACGCTACTCACCGCGTAAGTTGGTCTCTTCTGTAGGCGGCTCGGAGACTTCCTCCTCACTATGGGTGTTTCTTCTGTTTCACTCACCTCTTCGTCTGCTGCCTCACCGACGTGCACTGATTTTCTGGACCGCAGAACCATCGGCATTGTTAAAATTTGACACAGCAACTTTTAAAGATGAAAATAAGAAGAACACACTGCAGCTAACAAACCGACACGTGGACTTAATATGCTGCAGTTTGACACGATGGTTTGGGGTTCAATCAATCTATCTTTCGTAGAGCACGTAAACAAGAATCTGAAGAAACCGCGAATTCCTGTTATTTCTGATTGGTGGTTGGAATCAAAAACGCAAACTCCACCTATCACAGGTGACGCACGCGACGTAACCCGGAAATACCAACGTGAATTTCGTCTTACGGAAAGAGAACCATATAAAACGAGATGTCCGTTGGGCGCTGCGAACCAACGGGGCCAAGCGTTATCAAATGTCGGCCATTTTGGAACAAGCTGTTCTTTAAATATAACATTTTTAGCGCTGCGACGATTAATCAATTAACAAGTATTTGATTAAAAAAAGATTCAAATTATATGTTGCTCCCCTGAGTATTCGTTTAAGTGGCGTTGTAATGGTTTATTTTAAAAGTGTTTGCATTTAGTTTTATTGATTTGGGTGGATACACTGCCTTATAGTCTCCCTCATTTCACATGGGTGAATCCAGGTGCTCCCTGTTAAGACCAACATAAGCTAAGTTTTTGTTAGAGTTAATGTTTTTTTTTTTTTTTTTAAATGCATTCGTAATTTAGTTTATATGGTAAATTTAGCCTATTTTTGTGGGAATATGTGTTTGAATAATTTGTTAAGAGTATTGTACAAAACGTTAGCATTTTATAACATTTAAACTAGCGGACTTTTGCTATGTAAGTTAGCCAATTCTTCTTTTGTTGTACATAGATCCTCATTTATTTATTTATTATACCGTTTGAGGCTCAGCTTAGGTAATTTTCATGTTCCTTATCCGATTACTCGATTATTCGAACTAATGGTTCACCGATTAATCGACTGCTAAAATAATCGATCGCTGCAGCCCTAAACATTATAGTTAATTGATCATGGATTTTGAAATAACTGTGGCGGAAAACACTCAGGTGACTTGAAGTTCCGCTCTCAGACCCCCAATTTGGCCAAATTTCAAAATTTTCCCATATGCATGTGTGATACATCATTGGAAAGCTTAAAATCTCAATTTTCTGGGGGAAGAAAAATTTTGACCAGGAGGGCATTTTTATTTCATTTATTTATTTTCAAACAGCAAAACACTAACTGGAGGCGAGAGCATGAGAGAGCAGAATTAAAGACGCCATGATTTTAACGAGATATTATCGCGTACTTACCTCTTTTCGATCCCAAAACTCCGTGTAGGACGTATCACCGAGTGTCAAGACACAGCTGTGAATGGCCACAGCCGGATATTTGGGGGGATTTTATGGATGAAACATGGTAATATAACAAGGGTCGTGATGCAGAAATCGTAGACATCAAGGAGTGCTCGAGATTTTCATTTTCATATATTTACCCATTTAAATGCCCCCCCCCCCCATTTTTCTGTTTGGATCGATTATTTATCATCAGAAATATATATTTTTTTTTTACTAAATATTAGACATCAATGAATGATTCTAAGCTAAAAATGACAGACATTTCAAATAATAAAACAAAACAAAAAACAAAAGCGGTTGCGTGACGTCTGTAAACGGGGGTTTCCAGGGTAAAACGGACAAATTAAAAATACTTCGGGGGTTTAATGCGCCATAATTCTGCTATGGCAGCATAAAGACATATTGTTTTATCAAACATAACAGTTCTTTTGGCTTTAAAGATTTATTTAAAGATGGGTGCAAGAGCAGAAACCTCTAAATTCAGAAATTTCTAAATTTTCAAACGGTTGTTAAACAGCTTGGTTTTTCATAAGTTTGAGATGCAGTACATTAACTGTATAGTTAACAAATATTTTTTTCAAAATCTAGTCTCAATCATAGCCACGTTGTCATAGTTTACTAAATTGGGCGAATTGTAGTGGTGTAAACTGTATATCACTTTACACTTTATGTTAGCTATTGTAGAGCCCACATGGAAATCTTCTGATGAAAGATGGCCGCCAGTTACATACGCCGCCGACTACGCCTTTCCACATATAGCCTTATATATGTGATATCTGAAGTTTGACATCTGTCGTCGGTACCGCTGCTTCCCTTAAAAATAATAAGGTCTGGCTTTGATTTACTTCAATTATGATTTTATATATGACAAGATATGACAGTGAAAGACATGTTTCTCGAGTTTTTGCGCTAAAACAAAAACCAAATAACTTTGTAACGAATGGCTTAGCTCTTTTAAGTTAGCATGTTGTTTATGACAAATATCTAATGTGGTTGTCAAAACAGCAATCTTTTTGAAGTCAAGGTTGTTGTGTCATCGTACTACTACATTATAGTGATTAAAATATCATACAAATAATTTGAATGCCTAACATGGTCATTATCTTGTAAAGGGGGTTAATTAAATGAAACAGCAAAGCTAAAGGGGAAGAAATGGTCACCTTCCCAAAAACTGCTGTGAAGATAAGTGTTTTAATTTGTCCTCTATAAACGCGCACCTATTGGTTTTTACGTCTGACTTTTCTGTTTTTGGAAATGACATCTTGCTTCTGAAATGTTAGTGCTTTTCGGTGTTGATGTCTTCTAAAGGTGTGTTAAAGCACAGGTGGCAAAAGTATTTTCAGGGTTTCCCCCAGAAAACTGCCTGGTAGTAGAGATTCCCACCAGTGTCCCACTATGTTTTTGGAAATATTATTAATTCATTTTCCGAAATCAATAAAAATAAAAATGTTAAGTTGAAATTTTCGAATTATGACTGCTATGTGATATTATAAGCATTTATTAACAATACTTAAATGCAGAGTCTTACAAAAAGGCACAGTCTTTAAATAAAGTTTTAACCAACATAACATAAAAATAATTTCAATTTAGTGCAATAGCAGAGAGCTAGGACAGGTTTTTTACTCCATTAAATATTCAGTTCTTTATTAAGAAATGTTCACATATCAATGTCTGATCTTGCTTTTCTTTATCTCTAAAGAAGAAAATGATTTAATTGCAGGCAAACAAAAAAAAATAACATTGTTTTACGCATTCAACCAAATTTATCAGCAAAAATGCATATTCTAACTGAGGAAAAAGGACACCCTACCACCTAATAGCTAATGTTACCTCCTTTGGCTGAAATAGCTTCAGTGACACGCTTTTTGTAGCCATCTACCAGTCTTTGATGTCGGTCTGAAGAAAGTTTACCCCACTACTCAACACAGAATACTTCAACAGTGACTGACTGTTGAAGTGAGTTAAAACACCATGGTGAGATCAAAGGAGCTGTCTGAGACCTTCAGAAAGAAGATTGTTGACGCTTATGAGTCTGGTAACGGATTTCAAAAGATCTCAAAAGAACGTAAAATCAGCCATTCCACTGTCCGGAAAATAGTCTACAAGTGGAGGACATTCAAAACAACTGCCAACATGCCCAGGCCTGGCCATCCAAGCAAGTTCACCCCAAGAGCAGACCGCAAGATGCTAGGAGAAGTCTCCAAAAACCCTAAAATGTCACCACGGGACCTATAGCAGGCTCTTGCTACTGTTGATGTGAAAGTACATGCTTGTACAATCAGAAAAAGTCTTCAGAAGTTTAACCTTCATGGGAGGTGTGCAAGGAGTAAACCTTTGCTCTCTAAGAAGAACAAAAAGGCCAGACTGAAGTTTGCCAGAATGAATGTAGACAAAGACCAGGACTTCTGGAATAATCTTCTTTGGACTGATGAATCTAAAATTGAATTATTTGGAGACCAGAAGAGAGGACATGTTTGGCGTAAACCCAATACAGCATTCCAGGAAAATAACCTTATACCAACTGTGAAACATGGGAGTGGAAGTGTCATGGTTTGGGGATGCTTTGCTGCAGCAGGACCTGGCCAGCTCACCATCATAGAATCCACCATGAATTCTATCGAGTATCAGAGGGCGCTTGAGGAACATGTGAGATCATCTGTGAAAAAATAAAGCTTGAAGCGAAACTGGACCCTGCATCATGACAATGACCCAAAACATACCAGTAAATCCACCAAAGACTGGCTGAAAAGGAAGAGAGTCCTGCAATGTCCGAGTCAAAGCCCAGATCTTAATCCCATTGAGATGCTGCGGGGTGACTTGAAACGGCTGTACATGCAAGAACCCCTCAAACATCTCACAACTGGAAGTATTTTGCGATGAGGAGTGGGGCAAACTGTCTTCAGACCGATGTCAAAGACTGGTAGATGGCTACAAAAAGCGTCACACTGAAGTTATTTCAGCCAAAGGGGGTAACAGTAGCTATAAGATGGTATGGTGTCCTAACCTTTTCCTCAGTTAGAATATGCATTTTTGTTGATATATTTGGTGTGATCAGTAAAACAATGTTATTTTTTGCTGTTTACCTGCTATTAAATCACTTTCTTTTCCAGAGATAAAGAAAAACACGATCAGACGTGTGAACATTTCTTAATAAAGAATTGAATATTTAATGGGGTGTCCTAATTTTTTCACATGCCTGTATATCAACTTCAAGAGTCGCCATTGCACTTCCAAATGAATCACCAGACATCTATAATAATTTGTGATTGTATATAGAATGTATTAATAATCTATTTACATTTTATTTATAATTGATTCTGCATGTTCTCCTCAAGTATTAAGTTTCGGATGTTAAATTGAGTGATTTATTTGCTGTTTAAAACTTGCAGTAAAAAAAAAAAATTAAGTTGCTATTTTGGTCAAAAACTTAAATAATATGTTAAATATTGCTATTGATCCTGAAAATATAGGTGATTATCTCTGCATTTGGTGATTTTTGTGCATCTAGTGTAAAATCTGAGACTTTAACAGCCATTTTAAGTTACTTACATAAAAAAATAATCAGGATTTTATAAGGGAACGACTTTGAATTTTTGATGCCGCTGCTCATGGAGACTCATATATGGCTAAGATAGGTGCCTGTTTTGGTTTTAGGTCGGTAGCAGCTTTGGTTTTGAAAATATTCCTTCTAAAAATCGGCCCCGTTTCCTGTGTCATGTCAATAGGTTATGAAGTCTATGCTTGAATAAAATAAAAGCATCTGATCAATTTATTAGAACACACTTGAATACAGAATTGCACTTGAGTAGAAAAGTAAAAATGAATTGTCAGTCCTCCTACCACAATATTCGCGGAGAAAATCAACCAAGCCACCAGTTCATAATTTTATATTTTGTATTTTTATTTCAGTTACTCTGCATTTCGAGGTTTTTAATTGTGAACTGTCTAATTTACAGCACAGTAGAAGAGTCAGCGTGTCCTCCATCAGTTATCCAATGCTAATTTGCAGTTGAGAGTAAAGTCATCATGGACCTGTAAAAGTGTCCGGACTGCCATGGAAGCTCCAGTCACAGCAGCCCCTCCTCTCAACTCGTCAACCCTGCCCACCCCTCTACCCCTACGTCCGGCTCTGCCTCCCTCGGTCAGGCTCGGCTTCACCATCCTGTACACGGTGCTGTACGGTGGCGTTTTCCTGGTTGTGTACGCCCAGCTCTGGCTTCTCCTTCGCTACAGACACAAACGTTGGAGCTATCAGAGCATCTTTCTTTTCCTCTCCCTGCTGTGGGCCGCCCTGCGCACAACCTTGTTTTCTTTTTACTTTCGGAACACTCTGGAGGCCAACCGCCTCCCTGTGGCGGTCTACTGGCTCTTCTACTGCTTCCCTGTCTGCTTACAGTTTTTCACACTGAGCCTTATCAACTTGTATTTCACTCAGGTGAGACAAATGTGGTTTCCTACTTGGAGATGTTTTGCAACAATGTCAGGGATTAACATTTCTATGTTTTTACAGGTGCTACTCAAAGCCAGAGAAACTTACAGCGCTGATGTGGAAAAACGATTGTGAGTAAATATCTGACGATGTTTAACCCTTTCATGGACAGTGGTCACAGACACGATTAATTCTTTTTGGTTTAGGTGTGCGGCCCGCTGCACGTACGGGACGCTAAACGCTATCTTCCTTTGCGTCAACGTGGCCTGTGCGGCACTCGCAGACCACGGGGAAAGCAAAGGAATGCTGCACACCTGGAATTTAGTCCTGGTCCGTGTACTTGTCAATGACTTGCTGTTCATCTTGGATGCGGTGTTGCTAGCTGCCTTGCTGCTGCTGCTGCTGCTGACCCGACACTCTCGTTCGACTGGATCGCAACTGACTAGAAAGGTGAGAGTTTTTAAAAGACAACACTGACAAGGACTTAACGTTATTATCATAACAGGGGACCATAGTGTGTCGCACAGCAACACTGGGCGCAGCAGTCATCTTCCTGTTTACCAGCAGAGCTTGCTACAACCTCAGCGTCTTGTTTCTGTCTCAGAACCACCATATTGAGTCTTTTGGCTTCGACTGGTACAATGTCTCTGATCAGGTATGTGTCCAGTGGCTTGTATCGACTTTTCCATTAGTTTTTTTTTTTTAGATTTTTGCATCCGCCAGTGAGTGAAACGTACGGAAGGCAGACATTTTGTATTCTGTTCTGTATATCTGTTTATATCTTTGTATTCAAGATAACCCAAGAACGAATATAGGGATTATTATCAAATGTGGCGGATATTTTTGGAATATAAAATTGAAAATAAATATTTGGTGGTAGTGAGATCAAAGGTCACAGAGGTCAGAAATGTTTTTGTTGATCATTCAAGAACAAATAAAGGGATTATTATCGAATGTGGCGACTATTTTTGGAACATAAAATGGAAAACAATATTTGGTGGTAGTGAGGTCAAAGGTCACAGAGGTCAGAAATGTTTTTGTTGAAGATCATTCAAGAAAGAATAAAGGGATTACTATTAAATGTGGCGGATATTTTTGGAACATGAACTGGAAAAAAAGAATATTTGGTGGTAGTGAGGTCAAAGGTCACAGAGGTCAGAAATGTTTTTGTTGAAGATCAGTCAAGAAAGAATAAAGGGATTATTATCAAATGTGGCGGATATTTTCGGAACATGAAATGGAAAAGAATATTAGGTTGTAGTGAGGTCAAAGAGGTTAGAAGAGTTTTTGTTAAATATTATTCAAGGACGAATAAAGGTTGTTATCAAATGTGGCGGATATTTTTGGAACATGAAATGGAAAAGAATATTAGGTTGTAGTGAGGTCAAAGAGGTCAGAAGTGTTTTTGTTAAAGATTATTCAAGGACGAATAAAGGGATTATTATCAAATGTGGCGGATATTTTTAGAACATGAAATGGAAAAAAAGAATATTTGGTGGTAGTGAGGTCAAAGGTCACAGAGGTCAGAAATTTTTTTGTTGAAGATCATTTAAGAATGAATAAAGGGTTTATTATCAAACGTGGCGTATATTTTTGGAACATGAAAAAAAAAATTGGTCGTAGTGATGTCAAAGGTAACAGAGGTCAGAAATTTTCTTGTTGACGATCATTCAAGAACGAATAAAGGGATTATTATCGAATGTGGCGGCTATTTTTGGAACATGAAATGGAAAAGAATATTTGGTGGTAGAGAGGTCAAAGGTCACAGAGCTCAGAATGTTTTTGAAGATCATTCAAGAACAAATGAAGGGATTATCAAATGTGGCGCATATTTTTGGAACATAAAATGGAAAAAAATATTTAGCGGTAGTGAGGTCAAGGTCACAGAGGTCAGAAATATTTTTGTTGAAGATCATTCAAGAAAGAATAAAGGGATCATTATCAAATGTGGCAGATATTTTGGAAGCTGAATTGGAAAAAAAGAATATTAGGTTGTAGTGAGGTCAAAGAGGTCAGAAGTGTTTTTGTTAAAGATCATTCAAGAACGAATAAAGGGATTATTATCAAATGTTGTGGATATTTTTGAAACATGAAATGGAAAAGAATATTTGGTGGTAGGGAGGTCAAAGGTCACAGAGGTCAGAAATGTTTTTGTTGAAGATCATTCAAGAAAGAATAAAGGGATTATTATTATTAAATGTGGCGGATATTTTTGGAACATGAACTGGAAAAAAAGAATATTTGGTGATAGTGAGGTTAAAGGTCACAGAAGTCATAAATGTTTTTGTTGAAGATCATTCAAGAACGAATAAAGGGATTATTATCAAATGTGATGTATATTTTTCGAACATAAAATGGAAAAAAATAGTTGGCGGTAGTGAGGTCAAGGTCACAGAGGTCAGAAATGTTTTTGTTGAAGATCAATCAAGAAAGAATAAAGGGATGATTATCAAATGTGGCGGATATTTTGGAACATGAATTGGAAAAAAAGAATATTAGGTTGTAGTGAGGTCAAAGAGGTCAGAAGTGTTTTTGTTAAAGATTATTCAAGAACGAATAAAGGGATTATTATCAAATGTGGCGGATATTTTGGGAACATGAAATGGAAAAAAAGAATATTTGGTGGTAGTGAGGTCAAAGGTCACAGAGGTCAGAAATGTTTTTGTTGAAGATCATTTAAGAACGAATAAAGGGTTTATTATCAAACGTGGCGTATATTTTTGGAACATGAAAAAAAAAATTGGTCGTAGTGAGGTCAAAGGTAACAGAGGTCAGAAATTTTTTTGTGCCATTTTTTCCCCGTGCCATTGATGATGATAGACTGCTTTTCTCATCCATCTGTAAATTTAAATCCGTTAGTCACTAATATTCATTTGATTGCCGTCAGTGGAAGCCAGTGAGTTAAATTTTGAGGTAATGAGGTCAAAAGACACAGAGATCAGAAATGTTTGTGTTCAGGAATCAAGATAACTTAAGAATAATGGAATTATCAAACTTGCACGACGTGTGTGTAATATAAAAGACGTGTTGAAATTTTGGAGTAATGAGGTCACAGGTCATAACTACGTGTTCAAGATAGCAAGAATGAAGAAAGGTATTACAGGGATTCCTCGTTTTTCTTGGTTAATGGGGACCAGAATCTGCCGTGATAAGTGAAAAACCGCGAGGTACCCCGCCAAAAAAAAAAAAAAATTTGTGTGTTCAATTAAAGATGTCCGATCGGGTCCGATCACGTCATTTTCAAAGTATCGGAATCGGCAAAAAAATATCGGACATGCCTTTTTTTAATATATATATTTTTTAATTAAATCGTTTTGTAATTGTATTTAACATTACAGACAAAATGTCTTACACTCATCCAGAGTCTTTAGTTTTGGCTTAAAGTAGGGCTATCAAATTTATCGCGTTAACGGCAGTAATTAATTTTTTTTTAATTAATCACGTTTAACGCAATTAACGCATGCGTTGCACGACCCACTCACGCATTGTCGCATTCAATCTATAAAGGCGCCGTTTTACCCGTATATAGAGCTAAAAGGCAGCGTAAAATGAGTAGAGTGAATTTTGGCAGTCTTTGGAGCCTTTTTTTAATTGGCTAAAGCCTTACAATTTATCTCTCAACAATTAGAAATATCGTGAGAAGCAATGTGGGGAAGAAAGGTAGTAATTGATCTTTTTCTTAACACCCTATGTTATTTCCCAACGCAGAGAAGATATATCAATTGATGCCACTACGCACAGTCATAGTTGCACTTCCCATCATGCATTTGGGCAGAACAGTTAAATGGCTACAGTATCATTTACTGAAAGCTCAACAAATACACTAGATGGCAATATTTAGTCACAATATACAAAGTAACATTTATCCTTTAAGAATTACAAGTCTTTCTATCCGTGGATCCCTCTCACAGAAAGAATGTTAATAATATAAATGCCATCTTGAGGATTTATTGTCATAATAAACTAATATAGTACTGTATGTTGAATGTATATATTCGTCCGAGTTTTATTCATTTTTTTCTTAATGCATTGCCAAAATGTATATGATCGGGAAAAATTATCGGGAATGATTGGAATTGAATTGGGAGCAAAAAAAAAAGCAATCGGATCGGGAAATATCGGGATCGGCAGATACTCAAACTAAAACGATCAGGATCGGATCGGGAGCAAAAAAACATGATCGGAACAACCCTATGTTCAATATATTTATTCAGATTTAGCATTGGAAAGAAGTACGCTATTTGACCTTTTTTCCCCTCAAAGTATAACAAAAAAACTTATGTATACAAATATATTTTAATGTTTTTAAAACACTTCAAATGAAATAATCATGATAAGCTTTAAACATGGTACTGTCCCACTGAATTATTTTTAAACAAGAATAAAGTACAAAAATTCTTGGCTTTATTAAATGCTTCATTGAGTGGGTTCACTCAAATCCGCTCAAGTTGCTCACTTACAATAAGTTGCCACAGCCACTGTTTAACAAGTTAAACGATGATTGACACACGCGGCGCGAAGGGAGCGCAGGGTCACTGTATAGTAAAATTTACAGGATATGTTTGTAATTTGAAATGGGAGTGATAAATAGTTCAAATTGAATATGTGTGTTTGTGTTCTAGATCAAGAATGAATAAAGGGGTCATGTTCATATTTGCCGCATGTTTTGTAATATATAATGGAAGAGGATTAAATTTTGGGGTATTTAGGACAAAGGTCACTGGGCAAAATTGAATTTGGATGCTTTGGCGCGGTTTCACAGGCTGACCTGCGTAATGACCTTGGCGACAGGGGCTACCTGGCTTTCGGTGCCATTCTCTTCATCTGGGAGCTGCTACCGACCACTCTTCTCATTGTCATCTTCAGAGTTCGCCGTCCTACTCAAGAGGTAGTTAGGAATAACACAATTAGTCGACATTAGAATTTTTACATTTCTGTGTTGTCCTGACAGGTCAACAACTTGACCGTCAACAACAGGGTTCTACCTCGTCATTTTTTCTTCGACGATCCTCAAGGTAGTAGTGAGGAAGTAGCTGCTCCATGGACTTCTACGTACAGCCCACAATCAAGGTTAGCTAAGCAACTGTACCCACAATAATGTCAACGGATTTCATCTTTGTCCTTTCTTTTCGTTAGCTGGTACGTAGCAGAGACCACTCCTCTACTGTTTGCCAACAACCCCCCAAACCAGAATCACCAACACCACTCTTTTTACTCTACCCCGCAAAACTGACAGCAAATATAAGCGTGGACTGTGGCGCTCAAGGAAAAACAAAACCAGCTTAACAGCCAGTACATTTTGCACTGAAAAGCCTCAGGAACTGTCAACAAAAATGCTATGTGCACCTTCTAGTTGTTGTAACAATTACATTGAAAAATAGATTGTTGTTCAAAGGGAATGAATTTGACATAGATTGCCAAAAAATGAGTCTCAGCTAAACGTGAACTTTGGTTGCGTGCATTTTATCACCTGGACCATCAATTTATTGTTAAAATTGACAAATAGGTAGCTCTTACAATTCCTCGAAAAGCTTCATTTGCATTCCTTTATTAGAATGTATTTACTAGTGGGAAGGGACAATGAAAACCTACCACTGCTACAGATGAACTGGAAGCTTTTCATTCCACTTTGTTTTACTTCGTGATCATTCGTATTTGAAAGTTTTAAGTTATTGTATTAACAGTTTGGTTGACAACTGTAGAAAGCAATTCTGACAATCACATTTACTTTGTAAAAAAAATAAAGTGTTGCTTATGCTACCAGTTTAGTGTGATTTCTTATTTTATTGAAAACCTAGAATGAATTTCAAACCCAGCCTGCAAGAAAATGTCACACAGTTTATTCTCCTTTATGTACAGATCACCCTAATAAACCCTTTATACATTATGTACATATTCAAACGTTACAGCACCTGCAATATTGCGAAAACCAGAAGTGCTGATTTGTAAAGGGAAAAAATGTTACTCAACCTTTTTTTTTTTTTTTTTTTAAATCTGAGAACTTCACTGTGCAGTGCGAGAACCTTTCTAATGAAGCCAACAGATTAAAGAACCCCAAAAATTAACGTGTAAGCACCGCCAATGACAGCCAAACTATAAAGTCCAAATCTAAACAGGGACTCTCCCTCACTAAACATTTGAATTCCTTTTGACTTTCAGCCAGCAGTCCTCTAGTCCACTAATGTTTTGTGAAAAATAAGGAGAAGAACATGCTGTATTTTGACACAGGAGTGAAAAAGATCCCCCCAGTTTTGAGTCCAATTTGAATTTAAGGATAAATGCATGACCAACAGATGAAGGTCCACAACCATTGGCTTCCACGTGGCCTCAATCTTCTGCAGGCGGAAGCGGCGCCGTTTCAAGCTTCCGAAGCCGCCGACGCCTCAGTTCGGCGGTGTTGGGCTCGCCGTCCTCGTCCTCTGATCCTCCGTCTGTCTTGTCTCTGCTCTCGCTCTCCCAAGCGCTGGAAGTGGAAGCAGTGCAGTCGTCCGTCTGGACTGGAGCTTTGTTCACTTGGTGATAAAGAAACAAACTTAATGGAAATGTACACTTGAGAAGTTTGAAGAGTTGGAAGTTCTTACAGCTGAGGTAGGACGAGGCTTTTTCCTGACTCGGTTCGTCCGTGCTGACGCTAGCAGTGGGGACTGAAGCCAAAGGGTTTGTTCCACTGGCTTCACCTGTGCTGCTGTCAGACCTTGGAGGGCTACAGAAGAAAACATGTTTAACCCCTTGATGCTTGAATTTATATTTAACAAATATGCCGTACTGGCCCGAATATAAGACGGTGTTTTTTGCATTGAAATGACACTGAAAAAGAGGGGGTCGTCTTATATTCGCGGTATAGACATTATACCCATTCATGACGCTAGATGGCGCCAGATATCATTGAAGCGACTTTATTGCGATGTTTTTCTTTATTCAGATTTGTTTCAAGACTACAATAAGTTAGACTTCGCTTTGATGGTTAATGCAGTTATCGAAATTTTGTTGTTTTATCACAATAGATTGGTTTATTTACATTTCAAAAACCAGAAGCCATTCATTTACGAATGTGATGGCACTTTAGTTTACATATTTAAATGTTCAGATATTAAAATTTGAATCAGGCAAAATAACATGCTTTTTCTCTCAAATATATTGTTATAATCATTTGTTTCGGATGTACCGTAATTATCTTCTGTATAAAAATTAATTTGGTGTTCAAAAAGTCTTTTTTCAAACTTGAGTCTTGAAAAAGAGGGGGTCGACTTATAATCAGGGCCGTCTTATATTCGGGCCAATACGGTACATTGAAACACATTGGAGAAATAAGTATATACAGTGAGGACCAGAAGTATTTGCATCCCTTGTGATTTTGCAAGTTCACCCTCTTAGAAAATAGGTAGAGGTCTGAAGTTTCAATCATAGATGCATTTCGACTTATAGCAGTGCTTCTCAATTATTTTCTGTTACGCCCCCCCAAACTCTGCCACCACTGTAAATAGTATACTTTGTCTATAATATTACTATTATAAGTACACCTCTGCCTCACACTGTGTCCTTTTTTTCGATTAGAGAAAATAACAGAGATCAACTTATAAAGTATAACTTTATTAACATTGTTTTGTTTGTAACAGAAAAGACTTAACGCGCATCAATTTGCCTGAATTATAAAAAAAAAAGTCACATTCAAACTGTAAAACACTGAAGGTACATTTTTGACCATTTGATACTAAAAAATAAAATCACTAAATAATAACAAATTCAAATTGATTAGAAACATTAACTCATGAGGACAATATGCCAAAAAACTATCGAAAAAACAAAACTGAATAGGGAAAAAAAAAAAAAAGTGTCTTGGACAGAAGGACAGTTTTTATTTTCGCTGCTCACAGTATCACCTCCAGTTTGCAATGGTGTGGGGTTATTTTGCACTGAGCATGCTAACAGTCTCACTTGTTTACTGATATAACACTGACAAAGCGGGACGATTGTTGGCAATATTCGGCACGTTTTCGCTGAAAAACAACCAAGCGGCTTATCAATTAGATTGGGGTCTAATGTCTTTAAGTGGCGTCTTAATTGATTTGGCTTCCGGCTGTCCGCTATAATCATTTTTAGACACAGTAAACAGTGCTCTTTCCTCATCTACCACTGTATTAAATGTCAAAGCCAAAAGGCAAACGGCCCGAAAAAAGCGCATTCTCGGCAGCCGAGGGAGAACCGTTGGTGAGGGCGGTCGTCGTGACAATCCCAAGCCGAAAATGGCACTAATCTGGTGGACACGTGAGAACCGGAGAATACAGTGGGTCGCTGCGTGAGTCCAGCCGAAAAACGGCTTTTGAAAACGGCGCACAGCTCTTCATGTCTCGCTTCTGTGTGCTCTTGCTTACTTCAAAAATACTGCGCACACTTTGAAAATGAGAGCACCACTGCCACTAGCTGAGTGGATGTGCAAGTACACTTTATTCTAGTACTGCAATAAAAAAAATAAAATAAAAAAAAGCATGTTCCCCGAGGTCACATGCGCCACCCCTGGCATCGCTCTGCGTGGGGCGTGCCCCACTATTTGAGAAGTACTGACTTATAGAGACATAATCTATAATTTTTTTTTTTTGAAATCATTGTATGATTTTTCAGTAATTCATTTGTTACTGGGGTTTATAAGTATTTGTGCCCCTGAGAAAATCATTTCTAATATTTAATGCAGAAACCTTTGTTTGCAATTACAGAGGTCAGATGCTTTCTGAAGTTCTTCACCAGGTTTTCACATATGGAAACAGATTTTGGCCCATTCATCCACACAAATCTTCTCTCGATCTGTCAGGTTTCGGGGCTGTCATTAAACACAAAGTTTCAGCTCCATCTGAAGATTTTCTATTGGATTGAGGTCTGGAGACTGGCTAGGCCACTCCAGAACCTTGATATACTTTTTACGTAGTCACTCCTTGGTCAGCTTGGCTGTGTGCCAAGATAGTCATTGTCATTCTCTGACTGAGGGAAGGAGGTTGTGGCTCAAAATCTGATGATAAGTTTCACCATTCATCCTCTACAGTACAGTCGCCCTGTCCCCTTTGCCGAAAAGCAGCCCCAAAGCACAAAGTTTCCACCTCTAAACTTCACAGTGGGGATGGTGTTCTTGGGATTGTACTTATCCTTCTTTTTCCTCCACACACGACGTTAAAGTTTTGCACCAAAAAGTTCTACTTTGGTCCCATGACTTTCTCCAATGACCCCTCTGCATCATTCAGATGGTCCCTGGCAAACTTCAGACGGGCCTTTACATGTACTGGTTACAACAGGGGAACCTTCTGAGATTTTAAACCATTGCACCGTAGTGTTCTACTGATAGTTGAAACTGTGCATCCAGCACTCTTCAGGTCATTGACCAGCTCCTGCCGTGCAGTTCTAGCCTTTTCTCATCATAAGTGATGCCCCACTAAGAGAAATTTTTACATAGAGCCTCAGACCGAGGTAGATTATCAGTCATGTTTAGCCTTTTCCATTTTCTAACAATTGCTGCAACTGTTGATTTATTCTCACCAAGCTGCTTTCCAATTGCTCCATAGTTTTTTTTCCAGCTTTGTGGAGCTCAACAAATGTCTCTCTTGTCTTGCCCATGGTAGCAGTTGCATTATGACTGACTGTAGGGTACAAGGGTGACAATAATGAGCTCAAACGGGTGGTGGGTAGGTGGTTACTCTGGGGTAACGGTGGAATTTTTTTTTTTAAGGTAGACTGACAACACTTTTAGTGTCATAATTACTGCTGATTCTCAGCGGTACAAATACTTATGAAACCCAGTAAATTACAAATAAATTATTGAAAATCATACAATAGGAGTTCGATTTTTTTTAGATTATGTCTCTATAAGTGGAAATGCATCTATGATTTGAATTTCAGACCTCTACCTATTTTCTAAGTGGGTGAACTTGCAAAACCACAGGGTGTGCATCTGGTCCTCACTGTATATGAAAACCTTTGTCCACAACAACAGAACAAAAGGATGCAATTTGATCTGTTTCAACAGATGAGATGATTGGAAATTTAACAGCGATATTAAAAAGGTCTCCTCACGTGAGCGTGGCAACTGTGCTGAGATAATGGTGGATGTTAAGCATGGCGGCATCCAGCAGGGTGTGGATGTTCTGGAGACACTGCAGCCTGGCTTCCAGACCCCGACGGCCTTCGGCCTCCAGCTCCCTCAGCTCGTCTTCAGACAACTGGGACAGAGAAGGAGGAGGCGGGGGCATTGACGACACTAAAGGAAAGACAGGAAAAGTCAGTTTGCAAAGCAACATGGCGTATATCAGTGATGCAAGGTGCTGATTATCAATATAAGTGAAAATCCTGCTAGATCTTACTGAAGGGAGGAGGAGGTGGCGGCATTGGAAGCCACGGTGCAGTTGGGAAGGGAGGTGGAGGAATGGAGAAGGGGAATCCCGGAATTGTCGAGCCCGGAGTGGCGGCTGTTGCAGTGTCTGCACCAGGTGAAGTGGATTGGCTTGTACCTGATGGAGACATGAGTTTTAGTTTAACAACTCTGAACACTCTTCACTTCAAGGGTAAATACGGCTGGACTTACCGGCCGCTTGCACTGCCTCAGTGTTGCCCTGCGGTACGTTGGTGGCACCAGGAGCAGCCGCGGCCGGGGGAGGCACAGGTGGAAAGGGACCCCAAAAGGGAAACAGGCCTGGTGGGAAGCCAGGTAACATACCGGGTGGCACTAGAAACCAAATGGAAGCTCATGAAAAACCAACAGTAAGTAGTCCCAAATTTGTTTCTAGACTCCACTCACCATTGGCTGGCTGGGCAGCAGGAGCAGGGGCTGCCTGAGCAGGGGGCGGAGCCTGGGCAGGGGTAGGAGTCTGATTGTTGTTTGACGCCCGCAAGACGTCCATGCGGCAGGTGGGACAGGTCTGCTGTCTCTGGAACCAGGAGCGCAAGCAACTGCGTGTGGGGAGAAAGAAGCTTTGAGCTTCTATTTTTCACCCAAAATTTGATTTGTGATTTTTTTTTTCAGGTGATTTTTTTCTCCCTTATACTTTTGGGTCAGGGTTTAAAAGCTTTTAAAGGAAAACTCTAGTTATTATTTAAAATTTTGACTTGAACCCTTTCTTCATAGGGCATGTATTAAAACTCATTGGCTACCATTGACGGTGCCAGATGTCCAATCCATTTTGCCTGGGAGAGGTTGGCAGTGAATGATCGCTGCCAACCCTCCTAGTTTAAATGAATTGGATGCCTATCATTGTCAATTGCAGGCAATGAGTTAATAATATGAAATAAAATTTTAAAAAATCAAACTTTTGAGTGTTTTTGGAGGCCATCATCAGAATATATGTTTTTATTGATTTTAGTTTTTCTTGAAAATTCTTAATTTATAATTTTATTTATTCATTAAAACTGTATAACACTTAATCATAAAAAAAATTATATAACTATGACTTAGAACTGACGTCCATATATCTGGACCCTGGGGTCATGTAGGTCACACTTATATGGCAACATCCAAGTATATGGAAGCCAGGTCTGATGGGGGTGAATATTTGTTTTAATTACTAAAAATATTAAGTTGAGATGAATATTCAACAAATGTAATGTTAAAAAAGTGCAAAACATCTTAATTTCTCACCCCCTATTTGTGCTGTCAGCCCCCTAATACAAAGTAACAGCTACAAAAAAACTTGCACAAATTGTTTTTTAATCATCCGCACTAAAAAAACCCAAATTGATATATTGCCCAGGTCAACTTTGAACGTTTTAAAATTTGTATTAAATTTTACTCTGACAATGCATGTTTTGCATTTCAATGTACTTTGATTGTCTCGTTCAGCTCTAACGTTTATTTGAATTCTACAAAAGGACTCACCTGGAATGGAAAATATGATTGCAAGGTAGTTTCTTTGCCCCAGTGACCATCTCCTCTCGGCAGATGATACAAACATTGTCAGAAGCCTGCAGGTCCTCAGGGGTAGCGTCGGGGTATCTGATGACCAAACAGAAAACCAAAAATGAAACTGAATTTAACTGAATTTGTATTTTGGCTGGTGCTCTTATGAAAGTTAGAGGTAAATATGAAAGCTGTCATGGGCTCTTACACGGGGTTTTTGCACCATTTTAAGTCAACATTAATGCTTTTAAGACCTTAAAAGTATAATTTAAGACCAAACCATGTGAAAAAAAAATCTGATGAAGAAAAAAGCTGATTATATTTCACTGTAAACACAGAGCTGCTGCCACAGACTGCTGGTAGTCTCCCCACACATTAATGTATGACTCAAAGGCTTTGACCCCCATTGTCTCCAATGGAGTTTTTTTTTTTTTTGCAAGACTTCGCAACAAGCACTGTTGTTATTTTCATCAGGGGCCTACCACCTCTGAAATAAACCATCTTCCATCCATTTCCACTTCCCCATCGCTGCGAGAAATCAGGAAATGGCATCATGGTGATAACTCAAGTCGCTGATGTACGCTAAAGTTTCGGGTAACGTACCGAAAACATATATTAATGCCAAACTCTCATATTTAATGCATAGCCATGAATAAAACCAATATACATCATAAGAAGTTTTACGGCAGATTACAGTGATTTCCCTGGTATTAAACGCATTGTCTGTAAATTTAATACAGCAATTTTCCATTAATTATAAGACCTTGATTATCAGAATTTTGAATTGAAGATATTTTAGGACTTTTTAAGACCAAGTGACTTAATGCAAGCGTCACGAGTCATGAGAGTCTGTTATTAAAAAAAGCCATCCATTTTGAAAACAATATTGTCGAGAAATACTCATACTCACAGTGTATTCATGTTGCGAATGGCTCTCCGAGACATTATAGCATCAGTTACAGCTTTCTTAAATTGTCTGAAAAGGCAAAGGAACACACACACATACTGAGTGAAAAGCAGTACAAAGCATCTGTGGTGAAGAAAAAAAAACAACATTATACTGAAGGTGTTGTTTTTTTTTTTAAGTACTTTGGTTACTTTTTTTTTTTTACTTTGTTCAGCTAAAAGAATGTAAGGAATGTGAAGATTTACTTAAAACGAATATGTAAGTGGTTTTACATTGTCAGTCTGTATGGGTTACTGCACCGTTGAGGGTTTGCCCTACATATAGCCAAATCTGAGTAGAGATTTGTGGCTGCTATTACTGGGGTGTTAACACACCTCAGTAGTAGCCCAGCATCAGTCAATGTAAACCTTAACGTTAGCTGTTGCTAGGGTTTTCAACTCCCTAAAAATGCAAATAAGGGATACTTCATTGGTAGAGCCGCCCGGCCTGGTAACCATCACCTTTTGTTTTTTTTATTATTTTTTCTATGTGAAAAGTGATTTTTTTAATTTTTTAATTAAGAGTTATTGTAATATAATAATTTTACTAAAACCTGAATTAGGTGCAAATTTAAGTGATATAAGCACATCGAAAAATTAATTATTGGCAATGTATTTCCATACTTTTTTAAAAGTGCAAGGATAAACTGAGGTGCGTTCAAAGTCCCCTCAGCAATAACAGTTTCGCTAATGATCACTCCAAATATAATGTGAAAATGCAAAAAAAAAATTGACAGAGCACAAAAATACAATACAAATAGTGAACATAAAGTACACAGAGATAACAAGAAAACAAATGATCATCATTTTGAACATGCTTTTTACTGAAGCTTCACTGAAATTTCATATCTCCAATATTCTATGTTGTCTTCCAGTATCATGACAACCCACAGTACCTCGACCAATGAGATGAGCGGGATTGTCATTGTTCTGTCATCTCATTGGTCAGAAAACAGGAGAGGCGGGGGAATGCGTTCCCCTATATATTCTTGAAAAGCACCATACCAGCATTTGTTCATTCTAAAAAAATATAACACCATTTTTGATTTTCATGACAATACAGGACAGAGCGTGTCCCTTATAAGCTTAATCAGGGACCCGTACTTTTGTTTCTGAATACGGGACTATCCCGTATTTCAGTGGGCAGTTGGCAACTTTAGCATCTGCTGGAACACCCCAGCAATAGGGGACGGGGTACTTCCTGTCGTTTTGCTCGGATTACTATATTTTGCCATATTCCTTATTAGAGGTGTGCAAAATTTCCGATTCTTAGATTATTCGCGATTCGGCCGTGGAAGATTCGAGAACGATTCACAAACATCCAAATTCCGATTATTGAAATATGCCAAGTAAAGCGGAAGTACAACACACTCAGCGTGCCGCGCGGTCAATGAGGAACGGAGCGAGAGTAGCTAAACATCATCCCTCTCATTACCCGGCCCCTCGGGTAATGCCAATGTTCAACTCACGGCTCTAGCTCAACTCATGCCACGCGATAAAAAAACACAACAACATACCTGACTGCTGCCGAAAAGCTGCTACAAAGTACATCCACATAATGTTACGGTAGATATCATTTATATAGGACTAGATGCAATATACATTCGGTAGCGTTAGCAGCACACCTACAAAAAGCTAGATGCGGGCGTTAGTAAACGGCCGCCATCTTAAAGCAGTACACTTCCGTGCAAGGCTGTTGTAGCGAACCTTCCAAACAAACCTAATTAACTTTTTATTTAAAATACTCCTAAATCGGTAAAATATTGACTTGAATCTATCTTTAAAATAGTTTTAAAACTTTCACATGTCGAAAGTAGACAAAAGGGAAATTATGGAATAACGGGAGCAATTTTAACAACTTTAACGGTTGATCCACAACATTAAATTAATTGAATGTAGTTTAAAGCTGCTGATACGGAATGGGGACTGGAGTTTTTTATTTACTGTTATTTTTGTATATTTGTTTACTCCTATATGTTAACTTGATACTGAAATAGTAGTTTGGTTTAGCCTGAGAGTATTTTTGAACAATTTTGGAACTAATGTACAAAACATTAAAAAAAAAAAAAAAAAAAAAGGAGGGGGGTGCATCAATAATCGTTTTATAATTGAATCGGAGCCTCTCAATCGTAATCGTAATCGAATCGTTAGGTGCCCAAAGATTCCCAGCTCTATTCCTTATCCAAAAAAATTAAAAAACATAGGGCAAATTTGCAGTCAAATGATTATTTTTCATTTCATTGAAACAAATATATATATTTTTTTTATATCAGTTTGCACAAAGGACTCACTTTAAAACAATCAGAAAAGTAAGACAGTTTAGTTTTAACTTAAACTGAATTGACTAATAGAATCTGTGAAAACATGGGATTGAAACAGTGTAGTCCTAATGGCTAATCTGTTCAGTGTGTTTCAGAATATGGGCCAGTTCAGCATGATATCAAAGATAGCATCACAGACTGATGAATGGGTAGGGCTGTGCCCTTGCTTGAACCAACTGTCGGCCATTACGTTGACACTGCCCATCTCAACAGTCAACTGTTAGAGATTTCTCTGCAATGAAAAGAGTAGGACCTTTGGTCAACAGTACAATGTACAGAACTGTACTGTACAATGTCAGTGAGATGCTTGTGTGTCTTCATTTCTTATATCTTTTTTTTAATTTTTTTTTTTTATTGTGGAGGTGAAGACAGACCTGGGGAACGGCTGCAAGGGGACCATCTGGCAGCATGCCTCAAATTGACTATAAATGGACCATCTATTACCGATTTCCCTTATGAAAGAGCCCTGAATTCTTATTATTATTTTTAATCCAGGAAAATCAAGTGTAGACATGGTGTAAACTTTGCAAATAGAATCTTTGTTATGGTTCTTCTTGGAAAAAGTAAATGTTAAAAAAAAAAAAAAATTCATTTGTCATGATATGAAACAATTTTGCCGCAGCACGCTATTTTTTTCTCACCTCATAGCCAAATACATGGGCCGGATTGCAAACAGGGGGAAAGTGTGAACCTTCATCATAATGGTCATAAAAGCAATGTACAGGAGAACTTTTATGAAACCTGAAATGGCAAAATTCACCATTATTATTTCAACTTAGACACCAATTTCTAAGTACAAAAGAAGCACCCAATTACCAGTGAAGAGCTCAGTATAGAGCATATAGACAGCCTTGTTGTCCCAGGGATTTTCGCTTTGTAAATCGAAAGTGTGCAGGATGTACTTAATGTAAATTGTAAACACCATGGTCAACAGGATCGCATACTGAAAGAAAATATTTTAAGCATACTTAAAAAAAAAAGCAAGCACTTTATATCAACATTTAATCAAGTTCTTCTAAATGGACAAACCTCAAAGCCGAAAACAAGCTGGACGGAGGCTCCTCGGGTGATAATGCTCTGACAGGCGTGGTAAACAAACGTGAAGTCCAAGACTGCCAACAGCCCCATGAGAGCTGGAGAACATAAGAAATGATCACATTTTTAAAATAACCACACAACACCAACAAACCCTAAGAGCAAATGGACACATGCTGCATGAAGTTTTGGGAAAAAAAAAACAACAAACCCACAAATTCAAAATGCATCTCTTGGCTGCCAATGTGTGTACTTACATAACACTCTGAAGTGGAAAAGACAGGATATGTTTGGACTTCGTTCCATCTAGCAGGTTAAACAGAGAGAAAATAAAAAATAAATACAATATTTATAAAGCACTGCCAGTTTTTATATCCAGTTTGCTGTCTTCAATGTACAATAATATATATTTTTTTCCCACTTACAAAGTCCACCCGGTCCTCAGCCAACCAGTGGAAGCACTTAAGGAAGACCAGAAGTGTGAAGAGGGCAACAAAGCGTGGAGAAAAGTCATCCCTGAATACAGTGAAGGCCAGGCACGTCTCGGTCACTGCATACCAGGAACGCTCAATGAGATGCTGATGGGACAGAAAAAAGTTATCAGAAAATAGAAAACCATTAATTCACTGTCGTCAACAATACGGACTTCACAAACGTTTATGCGCACTGTATATTCAAACTTACCTCCATTTCTGCAGCCCTTAGCTGTCCAAAAAACACCTTCCTCATGAATTTTCCCACAAGAAACACCAATACAAAAGCCTGAATGTATAACACCTACAAAGAAATACAAAAAGTGTTAGTTTTTGATAAATTTACCATTCAAGTTTAACAAATAATTGTGCATTTTACTTGAATGCCACCTTACCGCCATGCTGGGGCTGCTCTTGGTGAGATAAACTACAGTTGGGTAAAACTGGTGTTTGAGGAGGTAAGCGTGTGCCACCACAGCACCAGTCAACACCAGACTGGTGCCGGTCACCAAGGCTGCTCGCACCATGTTGGACTGAACTATACAGCGTCTGTAGAGGGAATGGTGATCTTTTCATTTATGCATGTGCATAATGTTAGAGCAACAAAGCCACTCTTGTAACATACAAAATTTTTAATACTTAACACTAGATATCGACCAATTATCAGCGCAGATATTTTGAAATTTCACGTATATCGGTATCAGCCTTTTTTTTTTTTTTTTTTTTTTTTTTTAACCCACCGGCCGATACGAAAAAAAATTAATAACTAGGTTAAATATTTGTTATTCCGATGAATAGTTTGTCCATCAGTGTAAACCCGTTTTCATATATTTTCTGTGAAAACATTTTAGAGCTATTTACCGTAATTTCCCGAATATAACGCGCACTTTTTTTCCCCAAAATCAACTTGTAAACTCATGGTGCGCATTATAAATGGGTACATGGATGGAGACAGAAATATATATGTATTACATATATATATATATATATAAACCGATTTTTTTTCATTGACACGGCCACGTTGTGTTGAAGAAACATATGCGGCGATCCGTTGCCGACCATTACGGTACGTGACGTCACCGTTTTGTTTCGGTAATACTTCACTCTAATCGGCCGAATGATTTCGTCTGTGTTAGATTCTGCTTTTTTCACTCTTCATAAAGCACAGAATTTAGTTTCTTGAACTCATTTGAGTCGACGTTTATTGCAGCTCCGCAATTCGGACCATAACAAATGTAAGGACACACACTTCCTGTGTCCGTCAACTATATCGGTCCCTCGGGAAACTCAAACCCAAATAACAATAGTTCCTTTTGTTACTGTCGTGTTGACAGCTATGAGCTCTCACGGATTTCCGACTTATGTTCTCACTTTCATTTTACCGTATCAATCCATGGAAGAAACATTTATTCATCATGAGGAAACGAGCAAGTTATACAGCAGCCGTTAAAAGAAAAGTCACATCTGTTTTGTTTTCTCCTAGATTCTGGTAAGTTGGAGAAGTTGTCAAATCATATTATTACCGTAAATATTGTCAGTTTACGGTAATGTTTTGAACTACCAATGTGCTATGCTTGTGCTGTGTTTCACCAGTCAGTAAAATGACATCTCTGTATCTGTACACAAGCTCTGTTTTCTTCTAAAATTAGGGTGCGCGTTATAAACGGGTACAATAATTTTCCCTAGATTTTACAAGTAAATTTGGGGTGCGCATTATACACGGGTGCGCCTTATATTCGGGAAATTACGGTATTTAACCTTTTATCCAACTTTATAAGAGATGTTTCTGAGTCTGAGAAATTCAGGCACTTTTGGAGCTATTATTTTCTATTTGTGTGATTCAACAAACATGCTTTAGGCATTTCAATGCAGTGTTTGCTTTATTCAATTTTTTCCGCCAATTTTTACACTTTTAATGCAAATGAATATCGGCTCCAAAATTTGGTTATCTAATTTCTAATAACTAGTCCTGAAAAACCCATATCGATTGATCTCCACCAGAGCTGAAACAAATACTCGAGCAACTCGAGTAACTCGAGTTTAAAAACGGATCCGAGTAATGTTATTCACCTCGAGGAATCGTTTAATTTTGCCAGCTCTACGCATCACGTTTTGCCCGGACTACTTTTAATGCGGGACAACGCGCTGACGTCACGTGCGTAGAGGAAGAAGCAATTAAAAAAAGAAAAAAAAAAAGAAAAAAAAAAAAGAAAAAAAACCTCACTGCAGCCAACAGCCGCTACAAACTACGCCCGCATGATGCTAGTGTGGTAGCAGGTAGTGTCCGATGCGTCTCATAGATATTGCATGCATTTAGGACTAGATGCGAAATGACAGACTCGGCCGCGTCTGGGCAGCGTTAGTAAACAGCCGCCATCTTTATGCAGTACACTTCTCAGCGCTAATAAATATAACATTACTGTCACTCGCTCACGTACACGTTAGCCCTTCGGAGGGCTAGGTTTCTATTGATTATGACCACTGTCGATGCGTGGCTAACGTGTCTTACATACAGGCTTTATTTAATCTGTAAAAACACAGCGCTGTACAGTGATGAGGATGTAAAATTAAAACACAATAAAGCTAACTGTCAGTTTTAGCTCAATAGTCATTGCTGAATAAAACACCAAGTAGCACTGGTCTCTAATGTGCTCCAATACAGCAGGTATCATACATTAATTTTGAACACTGCAAAAACTCAAAATCCTACCAGTACTTACAGTTTAGACTAACTTCAAACTTAACTCGAACTTAAAATTAGCTTGACACAAATGGAAATTTAATTGAAACACGTGGGGAAAAACAAGTAGCTTTCAAGTGATGTGTGTGATCAAGCGTAATTACATTTTTAGGTAAGAAATATATATATATATTTTTTATAAGATCTAGAAGTTTTTTGAGTGAAAGCAGTGATTTTTTTTTTCTAGTCACATCTGAGATGCAATTGTTGGCTGTTTTCAACAATGTACATCAAAAATAAAGACATTGATTGACTGAAAATGGTTCAATATTGGATTAAATGTCTTTTTTCTCATGTATATTTATAATTGCTCATTACCTAAAAAAAAAAAAAAAAATGTTTTATCCAAATACTCGATTAATCGATAGAATTTTCAGTCGATTACTCGATTACTAAAATATTCTATAGCTGCAGCCCTAATATCCACTTAACACATGATGAAGAGACTTTAGAAATGCTTCAAAGAGCCACTACAGCATGTTCTAATACTTGGCCATTACTTCCATATTTTTAAACCCTCCAATTGCCAAGTCCCTTGTGATGTAAACTCTGACCTGCAATGACATGTGGTACTCTATAAGTCATTGTGTTTCAAAGAGTTGTAATACATGATGACAATGTTACACTGCTGGCCGAAAGTATTGGCACCCCTGCAATTCTGTCAGATAATTCTCTCAATTTCTCCCAGAAAATAATTGAAATTACAAATGCTTTGGTAGTAATATCTTCATTTATTTTGCCTGCAATGAAAAAACACAAGAGATTATTATTATTTTTTTTAATCAATATCATTTTACACAAAACTCATCATGCGATGCTTCTCTAATTTGTGTAATTTACAGCACCTGTTACTTACCTGTGGTATATAACAGGTGGTGGCAGTAACTAAATCACACTTGAAGCCAGTTAAAATGGATTAAAGTTGACTCAACCTCTGTCCCGTTTCCTTGTGTGTACCACATTGAGCATGGAGAAAAGAAAGAAGACCAAAGAATCGTCTGAGGACTTGAGAAGCAAAATTGTGAGCAAGCATGGGCAATCTCAAGGCTATAAGTCCATCTCCAAAGACCTGAATGTTCCTGTGTCTACCGTGTGCAGTGTCATCAACAAGTGTAAAGCCCATGGCACTGTGGCTAATCTCCCTAGATGTGGACGGAAAAGAAAAATTGACGAGAGATTTCAACTAAAGATTGTGGAGATGGTGGATAAAGAACCCCGACTAAAATCCACATCAGCTCAAGCCGTTCTGCAGTCCGAGGGTACAACAGTGCCAACCTGTACTATCCGTGGGCGTCTGAATGAAATGAGACTCTATGGTAGGATACCCAGGAAAACCCCACTTCTGACCCGGAGACATAAAAAAAGCCAGGCTGGAGTTTGCCAAAACTTACCTGTGAAAGCCAAAAACGTTTTGGAAAAATGTTCTCTGGTCAGATGAGGCAAAAGTGGAGCTTTTTGGGAAAAGGCATCAACATAGAGTTTACAGGGGGAAAAAACTAGGCCTTCAAAGAAAAAACACGGTCCCCACAGAAAATGGCGGAGGTTCCCTGATGTTTTGGGGTTGCTTTGCTGGCTCTGGCATTGGACTGCTTGACCGTGTGCATGGCATTATGAAGTCTGAAGACTACCAAAAAAATTTGCAGCATAATGTAGGGCCCAGTGTGAGAAAGCTGGGTCTCCCTCAGAGGTCATGGGTCTTCCAGCAGGACAATGACCCAAAACACACTTCAAAAAGCACTAGAAAAAGGTTTGAGAGAAAGCACTGGAGACTTCTAAAGTGGCCAGCAATGAGTCCAGACCTGAATCCCATAGAACACCTGTGGAGAGATCTGAAAATGGCAGTTTGGAGAAGGCACCCTTCAAATCTCAAGAGACCTGGAACAGTTGGCCAAAGAACAATGGTCTAAAATTCCAGCAGAGCATTGTAAGAATCTCAATGATGGATACTGGAAGCGGTTGTTCGCAGTTATTTTGTCTAAAGGTTGTGCTACCAAGTATTAGGGTGAGGGTGCCAGTACTTTTGTCCGCCCATTTTTGGAGTTTTGTGTAAAATGATAATGATTGATTTTTTTTTTTTTTTCATTCTCTTTTGTGTTTATTAATTGCAAGCAAAATAAATGAAGATATTACTACCAAAGCACTTGTAATTGCAATCATTTTCTGGGAGAAATTGAGCATTATCTGACAGAATTGCGGGGGTGCCAATACTTATGGCAAGCAGTGTACATACTCACAGTGTGCATGTAAAAGTAGTGATTGTAAAGCATATTATTCATTCATTCATCATCTAAACCGTTTACCCTTATGAAAGTCGTAAGGGCTAACCCAGCTAACAATGGGCAGGAGGCAGGGAACACCCTGAACTGATTGGTTGCCAGGCATTAACAGGGTACATAGAGACAACCATTCACGCACACTCACACCTACGGACAATTTGGAGTGCATGCATGTTTGTGGGATGAAACCGGTGTACCTGGAGAAAACCCACGCAAGCAAAGGGAGAACATTCAAAGGCTGGAGACGGGATTGAACCAACAATCTCAGAACTGTGAGGCAGACGTGCTAACCACTCTGTCACTCACACCTATGGACAATTTAGAGTGCCTGCATGTGTGTGGGACGAAACCGGTGTACACGAGGAAAACCCACGCAAGCACGGGGAGAACATGCAGAGGCCGGAGCCGGAATTGAACCAACAATCTCAGAACTGTGAGGCAGACTTGCTAACCACTCTGTCACTGTGCCACCTTAGTATATGTTTTATACATATAACTCAATTTTTCGTAGTTACTACATTTGTATAAAATGGAGGCAATGGACTCAAGACAAGTTTGTCAAACATTTAAAAATATTTTCAATTTGCTTGCGTAAGCCTGGGCGATATGACAAAAACTGTTATCACAATAAAAATGTTCTTATCAGCCAATATCCATAATTATCACAATCATTTTTGTCTTTCAAATTGGAAGTCTGATTTTTGCCACTTAGTGTAAGTTGACAAACCCAGATGCTGCTTTATAAGACCAATCTTTAATGTCAGAAAGATGCATGCAAGGTGACAAACTGCTACACAGCAGTTCACAAATATGAGAAACATTGCGCAAAATTAAAAGTTAACAAAATGCAGAACACTGCGCATAAAGTAATCAAAATGCACAACATTGCACAACATCTGCAGTAGACATGCAATCCCAAAAATGTAATACCCACAAATAGACTAATTTTAAATTAACATTCGGCAACATGTTAAAGCCTTTTGTGCATGAAGTCTTAAGGTGTCTGACAATGTCAACTAAATAGATAAAATATTCAGCTTCCAAAATGTGACAAACAAAAAAAAAGACAGCCCTTGCTCTAATGGTTTCCTTTATTGGCAAGGAAATTGTGATCGGTGCACCCCCATTTGCTCTGTATTGGTTCCTTTTAGTGTACAGTCCCTGACAAGTCTTGTCGCTTATCCATTATGTAGAAACAAGTTGCGAAAAACCTGACTTTTTTTATTCAATTGGTTTCAGAAATGGCTCATATGAACGCTAAGACCCTCCCAAATGATGTTGAATGGGAGGCATGCGAGACTGCTTTCTTTAATGTTCCTGATGACTTCATCAATAAATTGTATGAATCCTTGCCGAAGCCCATGGAAGTCATACAATATATCAAATTTGGATCTCACAGCAACATTTCTTAATTCGCTAATGTTATGTAACATATTTTTGTATTTGAAGTACATTTTTTGTTAAATTTTCACAATACTTTCTGTAGGCGACAAAACTTTTGTCTTGCCAAAATTTGCCCTTTATGTCTTCATAAAATGATTTTTTTTTTTTTTCAGTTAAACAAGACTGCTTTCTTTAATGTTCCTGATGACTTCATCAATAAATTGTATGAATCCTTGCCGAAGCCCATGGAAGTCATACAATATATCAAATTTGGATCTCACAGCACCACTTCTTAATTCGCTAATGTTATGTAACATATTTTTGTATTTGAAGTACATTTTTTGTTAAATTTTCACAATACTTTCTGTAGGCGACAAAACTTTTGTCTTGCCAAAATTTGCCCTTTATGTCTTCATAAAATGATTTTTTTTTTTTTTTTCTTCAGTTAAACAAATATATTTTTGTACATTCAACATCATTTGGGAGGGTCGTAGCTTTCATATGAGCCATTTCTGAAACCAATTGAATAATTTAAAGTCAGGTTATTAGCAATTGTTTCTACAAAATGGATAAGCGACCAGACTTTTGTCAGGGACTGTATTTGAACAATGTGTTGTGTTTGTTAATTCTTGACAGTTGCGAATGATGTAATATTCCCTTTCACTAGTTAAACTCATTATATCTCATTATTCAAAAATACAAAAATAACAATGCACAGAAACCCATGTACAAGCCAAGCATATAGTTGCAAGGATCGGTATGATGACCTAAAGCTGCCGTCAGAGAATCACACTATTTGTGGTTTGGCAACGTATCTGGAATGCATAAATATGACCTAAATTGCAGGTAATTAAAAGGTTAGCTAATGTTGGCTAACCTCAGCTAGCTTAGCTGGTAGCATTCCAGCTGTCAACGCGTTTCTGAACTCACCAAAGCGATGTAAACGGAAGGCTTGCTCCTTGCTGGAAGAAGAGTTTCTTCGTTTTCTAAAATATACTCAGCCACCGTATTCACTTCATTTCGAGAACGAGAAGCAACCTCCCAATGATATCTGTAATTTCTCACTCGTCTCTTTCGGGCTACGTGTTTATCTTTGGCTTGCTGTCTGGCAGCCACATCACATCCGGTTTTACGGTAACAAAACGCAACAGATAAAATAATATATTTAGCTTTTTTTTTTTTTTAACCCCACTTACAATTATACAACAGTTGTCTTCTGCGCGCTTTTAAAACCAGTATTAACTGCGAGACAAACGTGTGTTCGAGTTGAAAAGGTTGGACGGGTGCCCCCGCGGTTGAAAATGTTAACACGTCAATGACGTTTTAGGAGTATTACGGTACTACTCAACGTGGACCAATAAGAAAGTTGTCTGTCTGCTTTTAGTGTTACGTCACTTTCAACCAACAAATTGGATGTTTTCTTTTTCAAATACAGGTTTTGCCTCAAATGTATTCTGGATTTTGGACTTGAACGAATGTGAACAAATTTAGCTATTATCTCTAAGAATAGGAACGCAGCTCGCTATCCCATTTAGAGATGCAGTGACATTTCACCAAATGGTTACTCCATCTGGAATAGACATAAAAGAACAAATCGACATTAGCGTGGATTAATCTCAAATTTCAATATATGAGTAGATCTATTCAACAGCAGAGGTGCTTAATCTAAAATTTCTTTTACATTATCTGACACCTGTGACTTAAATAGTTTGCTATCCAATGTTATTCCTTATGGTGTAACCGTACTGTTGAGGAATTTCACTGTTTCCTAGTACAACTACCCTTCACCAGCGACTATTTTTCATACAGCACATCAAAATTATTAATAACATCAAAAACAAAAGTGTTCCAAAACATTTGAATATACCTAGAAAAAAACTTTTTGTATATCCTGAATTTGTTGAACCATTAGCATTGCATCTTGAGCAAGTCATTTTCAACACTTTAGATTGATCTTTAGTATTCGTCCGTCCTACGAAGAAATAATGTCTCAAAAACACACCATAACCAAATAACTGGTTTATTTAATTGAACTAATGAAGTAATTCATCATAACCCATGCTAACATTGAACATAAACCTCCACATAATCCGAGTGCACATTAAAGAGTGAATGTGGAAATTGTGGTCACTTTTAAAATGTTAACCATCCTTAGAAGTGACTTTACATGACTACTTGTAGTGCAACAGATGTAACATTGACAATTGTGTTAGCTTATGGCATGAAGAACATAATTCATTGATCCATCTCCCACATCAAAAATTATCAGATTAAAAAGCAGTAGCTCAGTGTTCTTTCTACAATTAGAGACTAAAAGATTGAAGATTGTGATATCGGAGTCTAACGGTCATCTGTATTTCTTTACATTGACATAAAAAAAAAAAAAAAAAAAAAGTTCCATAAAACTGAATTAATAGTCAAACATAAAAGGAAATTCAGAACTAAACATACAGTAAAATAAAATAAATTGGGAGTAACCACTAGAGACAAAATGATTAACATTGGATGTGTCCAAGGTGACAAATGCGTCAAATGATGCAGATTTGGCAATCCATGCCAGCACTGACAGCTGGAGATTTCATGTCCTCCATGTAACATTTCATCAATTCATTCTGGCTGCTGCCATTCCAGTCCAACACCTCTTCCCAAATAAGTGTAAACAGTTCAGCCATTAAGACCACCTTAAATTAAACATCGCCGATGGATGGAGGGGAGTGGGAAAAAAATAAAGAACAAAAATATCTAAATTCAAATCCTCTGATATTAGGACACAGAGGATATTGGGTTTAGGGGAGAGCCCATCTGAGTCAGGACCTTGTCCAGCCACTGGAGTGGCCCATGCAGGTGCACCTCAATCCAGCAGGGTGTGCTGGTGACATCCTGTCGGTGGTACTCGGCTCCCCAGCCCTGGAGTGGAGACAAGGCGTAACACTTGCAGTCATTCAAATAGGGACTAACAGTAACAAGTTGTTGTAATGCATATTTTGACTCGCAAATTGTAATGTGAATCCACTCATTTCGAGAGTTGCTGGACGATATGGAAATAACGTTTACTAAACATTGACCATTTGACTGACAACACTGCACACAACGGTGACAAGACTTCTGTCACAGTAGTACTCCCGAATGGCCTCTAGATGTCCCTTTTCAAACAAAACAGGTATACGGTATTAATCATTTATTATTTATTATTACCACCACCTACTCTGACAGAGCTGTGTAGCTCGGAGTCTCCCCGCTGTCAACACAGTGCAATGAGAAAAACAACGATCTGAATGAATGTCCGGTAAGCCACTGGACACCAGCATTAGATGGGAACTGACCCTACTCTGGTTTCTGCAAAAGCCAACACCCACAATACATTAACTTGTAGAACGGAATGAAAACAGTGACTGACATTTATCATGGCACATCGCCATCGTGATACAATCTGAAATCTGCAGAAATGAAGCTTGGTGATGTCTGGGTTGGGATTGGGAACATTTCAACCATTTTCTTGTTATCTGCCAGTGACAGCACTCCAAAGCAAATTTGGATATTAACCGGATTCATTAATAAATCACGGTAAAAATAATCAAATAATACCTTTACAGAGAAACATGTTTCACTCTCCCTACAAGTTATTCAGGGTCTAAAAACGAATTTAAATCAACTTGCATCATATTGATAACGTAGATCACGTTCCCACTTTTCAACACAATGTGTTAAATTTTCTATTCTGTAACAATCTTACCTTAACAAAACTCATCCGGATGGTACACATTTTGGTAAGCTCATAAACGGCCTCAAAGCCATGATTGACAGACTGGGCCAGAAGCTGGGCAAACTCCTGGTTGTTGAAAATCTTCAGGCTGCAGCCACTTGGGATCTTGCAGACAGTGGTGGGATGGAATCCATGGTGATAGTTACAGTTACGGCTCTGGACGAAAATGCTGGTGTCGCTGAGGCACTCAGCATACACCTCCCCTCCTACATAGTACAGGTGAACACCTGATGGAACACACAATTGACTTAGCATTTAATTGAATGTTTTGGACCTGTGACACATTGAAAACTGTTGGTCACACCTTTGCCAATGTGCCGACGGGTGTTCTCAATTGTGGAGTTGCGATTGACATTGGACAAGAGCCCCAGGCAGAAACGGTTCTTGTTATTTGATGGATCAGTGAAGCCGTCCACTAGCACGCTGGTTGATGAAGCGTGGTAAGCCTCACCCACACGGTTATTGAGTTCATAGTAGACGATAGAGCACCAGTGGCTGGGCTCTTCATACTCCACTGGCTGCACATCTAAAAGAAAAACAACTGGCTTAAACACACGTTCGGACATCTTGTGACATATCCCTAGAGATGACAAGACAGGAAACCTGGAAGTGGAGCCATTTGAATTTCAGTCGTAAACAAAAAGAATACTAAAACATCATTGAGCAGACCCTCTACAAATGAATAAAAAGATACAATTTGTTTGAAAAGCACACTTCTCTGAAGTCACAAAATCCCAGAGACATAAGACAAAACTTCAAAAGCCCTGAAAGTTGGGGTTAAACACACAGTAGTCTTAGATACAGTTGTGGTCAAAAGTTTACGTACACTTGTGAAGAACAATGTCATGGCTCTCTTGAGTTTCCAGTTATTTCTACAACTCTGATTTTTCTCCGATAGAGTGATTGGAACAGATACTTCTTTGTCACAAAAACCATTCATGAAGTTTGGTTCTTTTATGACTTTATTATGGGTTAACAGAAAAAGTGATCAAATCTGCTGGGTCAAAAATATACATACATGGATCTGAAAAGTGAATCATTGACTTGAACAAGTCAGGAAAGTCAGTTGGAGCCATTTCAAAGCAGCTGCAGGTCCCGAGAGCAACAGTGCAAACAATTGTTTGTAAGTATAAAGTGCATGGCACAGTTTTGTCACTGCCACGATCAGGAAGAAAACGCAAGCTATCACCTGCTGCTGAGAGAAAATTGGTCAGGAAGGTGAAGATTCAACCGAGAATCACCAAAAAGCAGATCTGCCAAGAATTAGAAGCTGCTGGAACACAGGTGTCAGTGTCCACAGTCAAGCGTGTTTTGCATCTCCATGGACTGAGAGGCTGCCGTGCAAGAAGGAAGCCCTTGCTCCAAAAGCGGCACCTTAAGGCTCGACTGAAGTTTGCTGCTGATCACATGGATAAAGATAAGACCTTCTGGAGGAAAGTTCTGTGGTCAGACGGAACAAAAATCGAGCTGTTTGGCCACAATGCCCAGCAATATGTTTGGAGGAGAAAAGGTGAGGCCTTTAACCCCAAGTACACCATGCCTACCGTCAAGCACAGTGGTGGTAGTATTATGCTGTGGGGCTGTTTTGCTACCAGTGGAACTGGTGCTTTACAGAGAAAGTAAATGGGATAATGAAGAAGGAGGATTACCTTCAAATTCTTCAAGATAACCTAACGTCATCAGCCCGAAGATTGGGTCTTGGGCGCAGTTGGGTGTTCCAACAGGACAGTGACCCCAAACACACATCAAAAGTGGTAATGGAATAGCTATATCAGGCTAGAATTAAGGTTTTCGAATGGCCTTCCCAAAGTCCTGACTTAAACCCCATTGAGAACTTGTGGACAATGCTGAAGAAACAAGTCCATGTCAGAAAGCCATCAAATTTAACTGAACTGCACCAATTCTGTCCAGAGGAGTGGTCAAAGATTCAACCAGAAGCTTGCCAGAAGCTTGTGGATGTCTACCAAAAGTGCCTAATTGAAGTGAAAATGGCCAAGGGACAGGTTACCAAATATTAGCGCTGCTGTATGTATATTTTTGACCCAGCAGATTTGATCACTTTTTTCTGTTCACCCATAATAAAGTCATAAAAGAACCAAACTTCATGAATGTTTTTTGTGACAAAGAAGTATCTGTTCCAATCACTATCAGAGAAAAATCAGAGTTGCAGAAATATTTTGAAAGTCAAGAGAGCCATGACATTATGTTCTTCACAAGTGTATGTAAACTTTTGACCACAACTGTACGTATGTACAATGACCCTTTTTTTGAAACACTGATGAGGTCCTGTTATATTCTGGGGCTACCTTGTTTCATCTGGCACAGAGGGCCGTACAAAAGGTTAAAGGGAACCTAGGACTTAGACTTGTAGGCTATAATAATCCACAATTGTTCTCTTTTTCTAAAATATGTGATTAGAAACACATAAAATATTGCCATCGATTTAAAAAGCTGTAATATTTAGTACATGTTTTGACCTACAGAGGGCGCCATGTTTTTAGCGCGCAATTGACGCTACAGGTGATGATGTAGATTGTCAGTCACTCGACGAATATTACCGGGTTACTGCAATTCCTTTTACGCGCAGAGACGTCCAACACATGCGCTCATTGGTTTAAAGCGGCGAGTACCTAATATTTGTGTTTTTGTTAGGGGTGTAACGGTACACAAAAGTCTCGGTTCGGTACGTACCTCAGTTTTGAGGTCACGGTTCGGTTCATTTTCGGTACAGTAAAAAAAGAAAACAAAATGCAAAATATAAATGTGCTAGTTGTTTATTACACACTTTTGTGCTTTCAACAATAGGAACATTAGCCCATAAAAAGCTAGAATTCTGCTCAAAAAGTAGCGGGTATTTAAAGATAATCCAACAACAATTTGCCTTTCAGACCCCGCGTATTGGTCAGCTTTCTTTCTGAAAGAAAAAAGTCCTGTGCTAAAGAGAAAAGCAATCCCAATGACTAAAGATTTTAACATGTATTTTGCAAATGAAATGCCTCAAAGAATCATTTTTTTTCTTATGAACGGTTTTCAAAAGCTTTATTGGTGGATTTTCTCAAGTCAAAGCGCCACACAGTAATTAATTTAATTGTGTAAGCAGGATCTGTGTATTATTATTTAATTACGGGTGTTTTAGCTCATTTCATTTTATTTAAATGGGCTATTATTTATTTTATAATGTGTTTATATTTTACAAATGTGATGTAGTATTCATTTATATTGAATATTTTATGTTGTATATCTTTGGTTCCTATGTGAATATTAGTTCCTACTTGTTTTGTTGTGGTAGGAGTGTTCAACACGTTATTATATTATTAGTTATTATAGTTGTTATTATAGCAGAGAAGACAGCAGTAAATCAACAAAGACAAGTTAACTGTGCCCCGTCTACCACTCAAGAGATCTGATGGACTCAAAAAGTAGGTTACGATTGCATATTAGTTTGAAAATCGACCGGATCCACCGTATTATTACACGAGTGACTTCCGGCCCAATCCTAGCTAGTAGTATTGACGCAGGAGGGCCGCGTCTCGCGTCAAATAATAAACTCTGCCGTTCTTTTCGCGTGCGTTGCGTTAAGCCGCTTCTGGGACGCATCGAACACGCGGCCTTGACTACGCCACGTTTCACTGCGTTCTCGCGGCGGCCACGTTGTCGCGCCATTGACGTTTCTGGACTGTCCTACCGTGTTGGTCCTCATTATAGGAGAAAAGACTGAGTAAATATAATCTACACAAAGAACTGGTAACCCGATCGACTCACAGCCTCGAAAAATAAGGGTTATATTACGTCAGAAACTCGTTCGGTACGCGTCCGTTCAGAACCGACTACCACGTACCGAAACGGTTCAATACTATTAAATGTACTGTTACACCCTTAATTTTTATAGAGTCTTTTATTACCTTTTCATTGGCTTAAAATACTTTTTGCATGTGTTTCCCTCTCATACTTTTAATCATTGTGTTGTGGTAACTTTAAAGCAGATTGTTAATCTGTTGACCACATTAGTCACGTAGCATATCTAAACCACCCTTATTTGATATTACTACGTTTAAGTACTTCTTTGAAGCATCTGTAGTATGTTCTGTCTGTATGCATCTAAACAAAAGAAGCTGAAAGTGCACGGTAGCACTTGGGTGTGAAATTCACCTCTTGTAGCACGTTTCGCCAGTGTAGCACATTTTGGCAGAACAGTCCCCCCCCCCCCCCCCCCCCCACATCTCGTCTTTCCTGTTCATTTTTTTTTTTTTGCTGCTCGTTTTGTGAAATATAGACAGTGCTTTCATGCTCACTAATGTTCCTCCCGGGTTGAAATTGAAAGGGTTGAACTAGACATGTGCCGATTACTGGTTTCAAGGTATACCGTGGTATGAAAACTCATACCACATATCAAACAGTCATACCATCCCTACGGTATTAGCTATTTTTTGTGTCCTAAAAATGCAGGAAGAAATCCCTTGCTCGCAGCTGCAAGCCTCAACCCTTCCCTACTGGTTGTTGCTCAGTGTCTGTGAGTCAGCTGTGCAACACGATGGCTGGAGGAGGTGAACCTCCTTAACGTTTTCCCCCCATCGAAGAAAACAAAATCGTTGATATAGGATTACTTCGGCTACAGAAAAGTTACCGACGGCGGCGGCTTAGAGGAGGAGGGCCAACTGACATGTAAAACATGTTTGCGGAGGGTGACTGCCGAGAAGGCAATACCTCCGATATGATTTCGCATTTATACAAAATTAAAGGTTAGTAAACACTGTCATGAATGTTCCCCACCACCTACGAGAGTATAATTAATAAAAATCCTGTTCAATGTAATTTTTTAACCCAGATATCTCAAAGTAACACATTTTAGAGCTGTAATTGCTATAGACCCTACTCACATGACGTCACAACCACGCCTCCGCGCCATATTGTCAGTCTACTCGTCGTGTTGATGCATTACCGCTACGTAAATTCCTCCTATTATGGCGTGTTTTTCTGCTCGTTAACATTAATAATCAAAATGGTGAAGGCGTGTGTGGCGGTTGGTTGCAATAACAGAGTAGATAGACCGAGAGACTTGAAGTTCTACCGTAATCCGAGAGACCCGGAGAGGAGAGCGAGATGGACTGCTGCAATTTGACGAGAAAACTGGGCTCCAAACGATTACCACTGATTATGTAGTGGTCATTTTATATTTTGTAAGGTGCATTTAATATATATTTAGAGGGTTTTGGGCTGACAACCACAATTAAGATCATTGCGAGGCTAATCGCCGACAACATACAGTTTCAAATTCAAGATGCTTATTTCTTCCACCATCATTACATTTTGAATAATATTTAGCTGGTACCAAGTGAAAGAAGCTGGCCTCGTCTACGGATCATCAGTTAAACAGGTGTGTCCAAACCTTTTGCAAATGGGGCCAGATTTGGTGTGGTAAAAATGCAGGGGGCTACCTTGGCTGATTTACATTAAACAATATATTTAAACAAATTTTAGCAAGCCCTTCTGTGTGTCACATTTGCTTTATTATTTTTTCTAATTCATAATTTCAACAGTCTCGTCTTTGTGGCTTTCTCTTTCGACACTCGGACTCTTGCGAAATACTGCTGCTGTGAAAAAATAAACTAGCTTCAAGTTGCTATAATTTCTCGCTGCGTATCTTCCCTGTAATGTCGTCGTACATGTCAGCGTGTCTTGTTTAGTAATATTGCGTCACATCGAACTCTTTGAAAACAGCGACTGTCTCTTTGAAAATGAGGCAGACACAGTTGTTGCGTGTTTTATTGAAGAAATAGTCCAATATTCACCTATCCTTGAAGCGTCGGCCATCGCAGTCAACTTTTTTTTTTTGATTGTCGCCATTTTAGAAATCACACAGGGTAATGTTGCTTAGAGTGCTGCTCTTAAAGTTTTTCAAACTTTCGTGAGAATAGGCTGATTTTGTGTGGACAAGATAGTTGTAGATATCAGGGTAGCAGATGTCAGGCAGAGAGGGCGAAGACAGCGGGTCGAAAAATATCGATTTAGGCATCAAATATGGATCTGGCGAATGGATAGACTGAAGCTTTTCCACATAACGCCTTTTATGCAACGCATCCAATGAGTTTACAGCGTCTGAAAGCACCGGGGCTTCCATGAATTGCTCTATAAACTGAACGACTAATTGAAACCATTGAGAATAGGGCTAAACAGAGACTGACAATATGGCGGCCGGATACAGCGACACGTCATTCTGTGACGTTGGTGAGTAGGGTCTATACCGTGTTACTGTGAAATGTTTGCTTAAGGTCATCATACCGTCATCATATTATATCAGCACATGCCGAGGTTGAACGGATGACATGTTTATGTCGCTAGTCATTCTGGAAGCCCGGCAGCGTAACCATGTGACGTCACTGCCCTGTGACGTCAACAACAATAGCGACCTACTAGTCAAACTAATTTTACAAATTGTATAAAAACGAAAACATCAACTCATAATAACGTTTACCTTTTAAGAACTACAAGCCTTTCTATCCGTGGATCCATTTAAGAGATTAATGTGCTGCTGTGTACGAGCACCAGCCAAAATGTAGTGTTCTGCTTACCTCCTCTAGCCATATTCTGTGGAACTAGGCTGCTGCTGCTCGTCTCCATGGATTGACTCTCCTGGCCCAGTTGCTCATCAGGAGGCATGTATGCTGGAGGTGGGGTGTCAGCTGGGACAAGTGAGGGACAGTGAAAAAGCGGTTAGAAAGGATGAGCCAGGAGCTAACGATAGATGTTTGCAAGACACACACACGTACGCCAGATCCCAACAATCATCACACTATCAGTCCCGCAGAAAGGTGTCAGATTTCACAAGTGCCAGGATTGCCGAGCAGCCACATGCCAACTATTCCCGACAGAAATGTAATATGAGCTGTTTGAGACTGGACCGAGAGACAGACCCATCCTCTTCAAGCTGGACTGAGAAAATGTGAACGACCACAAAATACCAACTTTGATGAATTCATAAACCCTCATTCAGAACAAAATTGCCAACAAACATTGAATTTGTTTTACCAAATATACTTGTTTGTGAATGATCATCATCTTAATTCTCATTAAAAAAAGACCAATTTTAGTAACAGAGCCACTGTATGTATTTTAAGGATGCATGATATAAACTAGGACAGATCTCTTTTTTTTGCCTTGTAATTCAGACAATATTTTATACCTGTTCGCACTACGTTTAAGGTGCATTTATAAATGCCACGCACCTGCAAGGGTACGCCTGCATTTGCGCAGACTACCTCAGCGCAAAAAGGAGCAGCCTCATGTGTGACGTCATCGTCCGCGCGGGTCACCCCTGAACCGGAAGCTTATAATTTTTGGGCGTTGTTCGATGTCTTCTCCGGACATATTCATGCGTAAAATTTCCAAGCTCTTTCAGTTGTAAAAAGAGGAGCAGGAAAGTCGTGTCTGTACCATTCGCCTCCATTGTTTATGATGCCGTTATGCACCACAAAAAATGGCGATGGCGCGCTTCATGACGTTACTTCCGTTGATTCCGATTTTTATACGAGTAGCCGGCGGCTATACTAGACCAAGTATCTGCCATTTAAGAAATTAGCTGGCTCTCTTGCCCGTGTAATAAAATATCCAGACAATAGGTACATTAGTGTAGCCGACATGCTGTATAATAAATTGGACTTTTAAGGCCATTATCTGTTTTAGTGTAGACGTAGCTTAAAGCCAAGACAATTCAGCCAATATTCACCTGGTAGCTGGAATGGACTAGAGGGCCCTGAGCTGGCAGGAGAGTTGGGATAAGTACCACTGCTGGCTGGAGAAGGGGGATATGGAGAAATGGGAGAGATGGGAAAGGAGCCTCCACCTCCACCACCGCTGCTGCTGCCCCCACTGTGTGGCTGCTGGAAGGACTCAGGAAAGGTGGCATTCAGGGGCATGTGCGGCTCATTGTGGGTTAGGTTGCGGAACTGTACAAGCAAGCTGTGCTGTGGGTTGAACTCGCTGTGGCGTGGTACCAAGACAGGAGGGAGAACTGTATGACAGATCAAGCAAAGAATGGGAAGACTGTTTACTGTGATAGACATAATTTGCACCCGCTCAAAGTCTGATTCGGGAGCACTGTGTGGCAGGTCTAAGATGTCACAAGGTAACCTCATTGGAAATGTGAAATATGAAATGAAATTCCGCGTTATTAATAGGGGGATTATGTAACATAATATCGACTTGCTGCATCAATCTGCTGGCTTTTGCCTCATGGTGTCCAGTAGGAAAAACAGCATCTACAACAACAGTTTTAGTCAGTAAAAGCAGCCTTTGAAGCTGTGATTTGTATAATTTCTGAAAAGGTATATATTAGGGTACCTCGGATAGAATGACGTAGTTCTTAAAAAATAAATGTTAGTATGAGTTACAATATTTTTGGTATCAAAACCCCTCTTAATCTTTTCGTTTTAATAAAATTTTAAATCCAAAAATAAACTAGTGGCTCGCCATAGTTGTTGACGTCGCACCGCGGTGACCTCACATGGCCACGCTGCCTTACTTCACAGTGTCACTCTTTAACTATGTAAGGTAGGGATTTAAATACACCACAAAGTGTCACTGGCGACTTTTAAATTAATAAGAGCTCAAGCCAATGAGTGCGTTTTGTCCCTCGACTGACGACGTAGTAGAGTGTTTTCTTCACAACAAGACTCTTGATAATGGCTCCCAACATCATAGTTTGTATGTTGTGACTAAATATTGCTATCCAGTGTATTTTTGAGCTAAACGAGTTGATAAAACGTTTAAACAGAATTTGACCAAAGTACAAGTTTTATGTGTATTTTGCATACACATTTTGATTGTGAATTTGTTAATGGCAATTCTCTTTGCACCGTTGTTTAACTGTGAGAATTGGGCCTCATTAAAACAGATTGAAGCACTTTTCTTTTGTGTATATTTTTTGAGAGATATGAATATAATTTTTGTTGTATTTTCACTATATGATACTTACGTTTGTTGTGAAGGAGTTGCTGAAGCTTAGGCCAATAAACGGGGCGGTTCGAGCTACGAATCTGAACGCCTATGTCCACTCTTTCTCTGACTTATACCCCATTAAGGATTAAAGGAATACTACGGCGTCAGTCAAGAGACAAAACACTCTCATTGGCTTGATCACTAATTAATTTAAAACTCGCCATTGACACCTTGTGGTGTATTTAAATCCCTACCTTACATAATTAAAGAGTGACACGTTTTTTTTTTTTTTTTTTTTTTTTTAAAAGAGTGACTCGTGGAATTCCGGCAGCGTGGCCATGTGACATCACCAACAATGGTGACCTACTAGTTAAAATAATTTTACAAATATTATTGAAATGAAAACATTGAGAGGAGTTTTAATATCAAATTATTATAACATTATTATTATAACATTTATCTTTTAAGAACTACTGTACATGTTTTTCCTTTTCGTGGTACCCTTTAAAATAAATGTTAGCAGCATATATCCAGCAAAGTGCAATTCGTCCAGCAAAATACAACTGGAATTGACAAAAATTGGAAAAATATCGAGGCTAATGAAAAGGTATGCAATTGATTATTGATCATACAGTTTATATAAGGATCCTGATTACTGAATTGAGCAAGATAATATGCCATACACTTAGTCCAACATGTTCATACATTTCCAAAGACATTCTGTCAAGCCACACCCTTGTACAGCCTCTGAGGCACATCATCTAATAAAGAGCTTGCCATATCGATTTTCTGTGTAATGGAGGGAGCAGCTGAGCAGGCCAGATTACTTCTTGCAGTCCGCTCATTTAGAGATCAACGGGAATGTGAATGTTTTCAATTTGTCAAGAATTTGTCACTGTATCAATAATTTGTTCAGCAATTCTGGATTTTTTTCAGTGAAAATAGGAAGATGAAATTATGCTTACCCGGACTCTCCACTCTCTTGTAGTGATATGGGTTAATGCACACCTCTTTCTGTTTGGAGCCAAACGGATACTCGCACACCTCCAGGGGCTTGAGCTCATGATGAGACTGGAGGTCTGGCCAACGCCACACCCGACAGTATATTACATGTGGCAGACCTTTACGGTGGGAAACCTGTAGCCTGCCATCCAGTGATCTTGGAATGGTAACACATTTGCTGGGTTGTCCAGGGCAACTCAGGGCTTTTTCCAAGTCCTCCATTGCCCCTTTCTTCTTTTTCAGCTTTTTCACAAGTGCATCCACTGCCTTTTCGGCCCACTTCTCCTCCTCATCTCCTTGCTTCCAGCCAAGCAGGCGCTTGACTGCTGGACTCGTGAAGGAAAAGAGACTGGACATGGAAGTCATGCTTGAGATGAGGGTTAGTCAACAGGGAGGAAGTCTGCAGAGGGATCAAAAGGTTTTCAAGGCCGCCGTTGATTACTTCCAATAAGTGTTTGGGAGTGAGCGTTGACCAAGAAACAAGTTATTTGGCGGGTGGGATGGGGAAGCAAGGAGGCTCCGGCCTTGTCTGACCAGGCACAGGAAGGAGGGGAGGGAGAGGAGTCAGCGAGCAGGACGCAGCTGCTGCTGCTCAGGAAGGGCCCTGCAGCAAGCTGCCTGGGGTAGGGTCACAACCACCGATGCAAGGGGTGTGGTCAGGCGGCGAAAAGAACAGCACTGCTGTCCGAGAGACAGGCTGAAGCAGCTTTCACCTCTTCCAGTCTGCATCCAGCGCCTTTTCACAGCTGCAACCCTTTTGATCCAACAGAAGTCTGCAAATGAAGCAACATTTAGCAAATGAATATGGAATATATCCTAAGCTAGCGGGCATTCGAAAAATTAAATGTATTTTAGTACAGACTGTGTGTTTTGCTAGAAGTCAATTTGCATCTGCAATAGGATATGGTCCATTCAATATAATTTGGTCAAAGAAATAATTATTATTTATTTATTTTTTTTTTTAAAGATAATGGTTGACATAACTTGTTTTGGGTAGTGTACAAGGAGGGATGTCAACATTCACGTGATGGGATATCAGACATATGTATAAAAAATTTTTAGGCTATAAAGAAAAAAAAAAAAAGCGGTACAAGGAGATTGCCAAACATACTACCCAGATGGAATTTTTGGGTACCTAACGATTCGAATACGATTGAGAGGCTCCGATTCGATTATAAATCGATTACTGACATCACTCAAACCCCCCCTTTTAATGTTTTGTACATTAGTTCCAAAATAGTTTAAAAATCCTATTAGGCAAGGCAAATTTATTTATATAGCACAATTCAACACAAGGCAATTCAAAGTGCTTTACATCACATGAAGATCATAAAAATCACATTTAAATCAATACAACATAAAAACCAAAACAAGAGATCGCATTTAATCACAAATAGAATAAAAATATAAAAAATAAAAATAAAACAAAAATATAACAAAAACTACTACTACAAATAATAATTGAAATCAGCAATGGAGATAAGCACAAGAGGAATAGAAAGCAGGTAGATTGAAATATATAGCCAGTTATGGATATGCAGTGCTAAACAAAAGCGTTTTTAGCCCTGATATACAGTGCCTTGCAAAAGTATTCGGCCCCCTTGAACCTTGCAACCTTTCGCCACATTTCAGGCTTCAAACATAAAGATATAAAATTTTAATTTTTTGTCAAGAATCAACAACAAGTGGGACACAATCGTGAAGTGGAACAAAATTTATTGGATAATTTAAACTTTTTTAACAAATAAAAAACTGAAAAGTGGGGCGTGCAATATTATTCGGCCCCCTTGCGTTAATACTTTGTAGCGCCACCTTTTGCTCCAATTACAGCTGCAAGTCGCTTGGGGTATGTTTCTATCAGTTTTGCACATCGAGAGACTGACATTCTTGCCCATTCTTCCTTGCAAAACAGCTCGAGCTCAGTGAGGTTGGATGGAGAGTGTTTGTGAACAGCAGTCTTCAGCTCTTTCCACAGATTCTCGATTGGATTCAGGTCTGGACATTCTAACACCTGGATATGTTTATTTTTGAACCATTCCAATGTAGATTTGGCTTTATGTTTTGGATCATTGTCCTGTTGGAAGATAAATCTCCGTCCCAGTCTCAGGTCTTGTGCAGATACCAACAGGTTTTCTTCCAGAATGTTCCTGTATTTGGCTGCATCCATCTTCCCGTCAATTTTAACCATCTTCCCTGTCCCTGCTGAAGAAAAGCAGGCCCAAACCATGATGCTGCCACCACCATGTTTGACAGTGGGGATGGTGTGTTCAGGAGGATGAGCTGTGTTGCTTTTACGCCAAACATATTGTTTTGCATTGTGGCCAAAAAGTTCAATTTTGGTTTCATCTGACCAGAGCACCTTCTTCCACATGTTTGGTGCGTCTCCCAGGTGGCTTGTGGCAAACTTTAAACGAGACTTTTTATGGATATCTTTCAGAAATGGCTTTCTTCTTGCCACTCTTCCATAAAGGCCAGATTTGTGCAGCGTAAGACTGATTGTTGTCCTATGGACAGACTCTCCCACCTCAGCTGTAGATCTCTGCAGTTCATCCAGAATGATCATGGGCCTCTTGTCTGCATCTCTCATCAGTTTTCTCCTTGTTTGAGAAGAAAGGTTGGAAGGACGGCCGGGTCTTGGTAGATTTGCAGTGGTCTGATGCTCCTTCCATTTCAATATGATGGCTTGCACAGTGCTCCTTGAGATGTTTAAAGCTTGGGAAATCTTTTTGTATCCAAATCCGGCTTTAAACTTCTCCACAACAGTATCTCGGACCTGCCTGGTGTGTTCCTTGGTTTTCATAATGCTCTCTGCACTTTAAACAGAACCCTGAGACTATCACAGAGCAGGTGCATTTATACGGAGACTTGATTACACACAGGTGGATTCTATTTATCATCATCGGTCATTTAGGACAACATTGGATCATTCAGAGATCCTCACTGAACTTCTGGAGTGAGTTTGCTGCACTGAAAGTAAAGGGGCCGAATAATATTGCATGCCCCACTTTTCAGTTTTTTATTTGTTAAAAAAGTTTAAATTATCCAATAAATGTTGTTCCAATTCACGATTGTGTCCCACTTGTTGTTGATTCTTGACAAAAAAATTAAATTTCATATCTTTATGTTTGAAGCCTGAAATGTGGCGAAAGGTTGCAAGATTCAAGGGGGCCGAATACTTTTGCAAGGCACTGTAAAAGAGCTAACAGTTTGAGCATACTTCAGACGTTCAGGTAACTTGTTCCAGAGGTGAGGAGCATAATAACTAAATGCTGCCTCACCCTGCTTGGTTCTTGTTCTTGGAATATGCAGAAGACCCGTTCCAGACGACCTTAGGAGTCTAGATGTCTCATAGATATTAGGCTAAACCTAATTAATATTTAAGTATCAAGTTAACAGTTAAAAACATTCAAATACGTTGTAATTGTCAATGATTGTCAATGATACCGATGATGATAATAAAATTATTCAAAAAAAAAAAAAAATTCTCAAGTCCCCATTCTGTATCAGCAGCTTTAAACTACATTCAGTTAATTTAATGATGTGAATCAACCATTAAAGTTGATAAAATTGCTCCCGTTATTCCATAATTTCCCTTCTGTCTACTTACAATATGCCAAAGTTTTAAAACGGTTTCATTATTTAAAGATAGATTCAAGTCAAGAGTTTGCCGATTTAGGAGTATTTCAGATAAAAAGTTAATTAGGTTCGCTACAACAGCGCCTTCTAAAGAAATCTACTGCTTTAAGATGGCGGCTGTTTACAACGCGGCAACTACAAAACGGCAAGGATGTCGTTTCACATCTAGTTCTTTTAATATGGTCTAACACCGCAGTCGTCTGTCATTTAACATCTAGTTCTGCATATATGTGATATCTACTATAACCGTATGTGGCCGTATGTTTGTAGCAACTAGCAACTGGGCGTTGTTTGAACCAGCTGTCGGCCGCAGTCAGGTATTTTTTTTTTTTTTTTTTAAATCTAGCGGCATGAGTTGAACATGATATTTGCTCTCAGTCCGTTCCTCATTGGGTCCTGAAGACCGCGCTGACTGTGTCTGCTTTACCTGGTATAATTCAATAATCGGAATTTGGATGTTTGTGAATCGTTCTCGAATCTTCCACGGCCGAATCGCGAATAATCTAAGAATCGGAAATTTCGCACGCCTCTAGTACACACACACACATATATATATATTTATGTACACACACGCACACACAGCTGAAGCAAACTTTGCAGAACAAAGAAAATGTCCAATGACGGCGAAAAAGCCAAGAAAAAGCATTCCCAATATAGCTAACTTCATTACATTTGATGATCTTTTTTTACATTTTACTTATGAATGAGAGAATATTCAAATGCATCATGTTTGCAAATAATAAAAAATCACTTTGTTTAAACTACTGCAACACTAAAGCATTTAAAAGGCTAACAATTTGGTTTTTGATAATTTTGTTCAAATTTAGAAAGGAAAACATGCATGTGCTTCCCCCCCTCCTAAATTAATACGTTGCCAAGTTAGCAGATTGGGACTGTGTCGGAAGACATAAAAAATGAGGACTCGCCTGCAAAAATATGTGCTCGAGACCAGAGGTGGGTAGTAACACGTTACATTTACTTGAGTAACTTTTTGAGAAAAATGTTCTTCTATGAGTAGTTTTATAAAGCCATACTTTTGAGATTTGTGAAGAAGAAACGCTACTCTTACTCCGCTACACTAGTCGTGACATTTTTCCTCTTTATTGTACATATTAGATTTGACCTTTTTTTCGCCAGAGATGCCAACTGTGGCTCTACCAGTTTTACCAATGACACATCACCACAATAATCATGACTTTATTATACCTATCAGGCTCAAGTTTGCCGTTCTATGATCACGCCGGCCTGTTCAATCACATGGCCCATTTAAACCACGGTAAAAAAAATTAAGCATTTGACCTAGAGCCAACATGACTCGAAAGCGCAGATTTTAACCTCGCTCCCAGTTTTTATTTAGTACCGATTGACCACGGAAAACCAGAGATATCATCCTTTTATTGAAATAAATATAAAGAAATATAAATACAAAAGGAAATATATTTTCTTCACTAAACAGCACCCATGCTTTTTGGACAATTGACGCTTCAGTTCTGCAGATTTTTTTTCCCCCTCTTGTCAGAAATCATTTTATTTTGGTATTTCATAGGTAGTACAGTATAATAATAACAGTTCATATATATAACTTTGTGCTGAGAAACATAACATAAAAAAAAAAAAAAAAAAAACATAGTAAGCAGTTACTCACAATGTTACTCATTACTTGAGTATTCTTTTCACATAACGTTTTTATTTGTACTTGAGTACCGGTACATTTTTTTGGAAGGCTACTTTTACTTGAGTAATATTTTGAAGTAAACACTACTCTTGAGTATAATTTTTGGCTACTCTACCCACCTCTGCTCGAGTCATACATAGTCGTCAATAGAGCTGTCCAATATTATTTGGTAGCCGATAATATCGGCCGATAAAAGCATTTTAAAACGATATCGGCTAGAGGTGGGAATCTTTGGGCACCTAACGATTCGATTACGATTCAGAGGCTACGATTTGATTATAAATCGATTATTGATGCACCTCCCCCAGCTATTAGCTGCTTTTAATGTTTCGTACATTAGTTACAAAAGTCGTACAAAAATCCTGTAAGGGTTAAATAAACGACTATTTCAGTATCAAGTTAACAGTTCAAAACAGTAAATAAAAAAACGAGTCCCCATTCTGTATCAGCAGCTTTATACTACATCCAATTAATTATAATGTTGTGAATTAACCATTAAAGTTGTCAATATTGCGCCTGTTAATCCATAATTTCTCTTCTGTCTACTTTCGACATGTGAAAGTTTTAAAACTGTTTCATCATTTAAAGATAGATTCAAGTCAAGATTTTATCGTTTTAGGTTTATTTTCGATAAAAAGTTAATTAGGTTCGTTTGCAAGGTTCGCTACAACAGCCTTCCAGGGAAGTCTACTGCTTTAAGATGGCGGCTGTTTACCAACGCCGGCAAGTCTGTCACTTTGCAATTAGTTTTCTATAGACCCTACCCACCGACGTCACAAAATCACGTGATCGCTGTATTGTTCCGCCCCCTTGTCCGTAATTTTGTGTCTGTAGTATCAATGGTCTCAACTGATCGAGCAATTTATAATGCATTTCATGGAGGACCCGGCGCTTTCGGATGCCGTAAACTCACTTGATGCGTTGCATAAAAGGCGTTATGTGGAAAAGCTTCAGTTTATCCATTCGCCAGATCCATATTTGATGCCTAAATCGATGTTTTTCGACCCGCTGTCTCTGCTAGCTACCCTGATATGTACAACTATCTTGTCCACACAAAATCAGCCTATTCTCACGAAAGTTTGAAAAACTTTAAGAGCTTGGAGGCTTATAAATACTTCGTTGCTGGTTGGGTGAAACAGGTCCTCGTCCACAAAAATTCGGCAGGAATCTATCTTGTGCTTGGAAAGGTGAGTTACGAAATTTTCAATTTAAAATCTTTTCTTCTTGCTAACATCCACTGTCAAGTCTAATGTATTTCATGTCATTTGTCAATGGAGCTAGGGCTTTTAATGTTTATATGGTTTAGCGATAGCACTCTCACTACATACATACGTGTATGTTGTCGGCGATTAGCCTAGCAATGATCTTAATTGTGGTTGTCAGCCCAAAACCCTCTAAATATATATTAAATGCATCTTACCAGATATAAAATGACTACTACATAATCTGTGGTAATCGTTTGGAGCCCAGTTTTCTCGTCGAATTGCAGCAGCCCATCTCGCTCTCTCCTCTCCGGGTCTCTCGGAATCCGGTAGAACTTCAAGTCTCTCCGTCTATCTTCTCTGTTATTGCAACCGACCGCCACACACGCCTTCACCATTTTGATTATTAATGTTAACGAGCAGAAAAACACGCCGTAAATAGGAGGAATGTACGTAGCCGTAACAGGTAAACACGATGTGTTGACGGACAATTGGGCGGCACCAGTCAGGAGGGCGGAGTTGTGACGTCACGTGGGTAGGGTCTACACATGTGCTGCTAACGCCGCCGAGTGTCATTTCGTATCTAGTTCTTTATACATGTGATATCTACCGTAGTATTATGTGGGCGTAGTTTGTAACAGCTGTTGGAAGCAGTCAGGTATTGTTTTTTTTATCTAGCGGCATGAGTTGAGCCAGAGCCGTGAGTTGAGCATTGTCATTACCTAGGTAATGACAATCAAAACCTGGGTAATGACAAGCATGATGTATACTCTCTGTCCGTTCCTCATTGCGTCCCGAAGACCGCGCCGACTGTGTTTTAGTTCCGCTTTACTTGGCATATTTCAATCGGAATTTGGATGTTCGTGAATCGTTCTCGAATCTTCCACAGCCGAATCGCAAATAATCTAAGAATCGGAAATTTTGCACACCTCTAATACCGGATAATATTGACACCGATTTTGGGCCAATATGCAATCTTGCCTTCAAAATGAATGTCTAAGCCTTCTGCCTTTGTAAGGGACTGGTCACAGCTTAGTATAGCAGTTATGCTTTTTGACAATTAGATGTCTCCAAACTAAGATGCGTGTGATTTGTTATGTGAGCAGTATCATTATTAAAGCATTAAGTGGGGCATCACAGTACAATTAGCCATAAGATGTTAAGTCCAGGACCGTATATATCGGTATCTGTTTGATCGGTATCGGATTTTTGAAGTTAGACAATATCGGGATAGCGGTTAAAAATTCATTATCGGACAACTCTTGATGTTATATTTCTTATATTTACAAGACACGTGGTGACATTTGTATGAGTTAAAATTTATTCTTTTGAGTGTTAAATAAGGTGACTCGATTCCAATTGATGTTAGCACTTGATTATGCGTATTTCATTTTATAGTAGCATTAAAATAGCAGCCGCGTTTGGAAAAATATATATTTTGTATTTCAATACTCAGTATGTCTTTTTTGTGTTCAATGTTAGTTTACATCAAATAGAGTATAATATATGTCTTGCAAAACATTAACATTCGGCTCTTTTTGAGGAACTGTTCAAAATCTGCCAAACTAGTCTGTCTCCATCACCACGATATGTTTAATGAAAACTGATCACCAAGCTCAAATTAAACTTCTCTATCTACGATCTATATCTTAAGATAGCCCACGCCTAGTGTACAGTGGTGACAGCTTGTCGAGAAAGAAATAACAGTTTTGATGATTTCTTGTGGGAACATTTATTGTGAAATTATAACAATTTGGACGTATGCCAGCACTAGACAGATGGAGTTTGACTTTCAGGGTTCCACTGTATTAAGTGTTGATAAATGAAGAGGACCGGGTCAGAGCAAACAAACATGTAGCCTTCAGCTGTTGTCTGTGGGCTCGTGAAAGCTGTCCTGCTAGAAAAGGATGTAACCACCAAAAGCTGTTTCCTGCCTCAATCCCTCCCTTATAGTACACAGCTGTTCAGCTCTTACTTCCACAGTTCATTGTTCTGCATTCACACAAAAAAAGAAATGTTGGAAAAGCTCCAATGGGGGCATGTAAGCATACACATGACATTACTGGCCCATAAAGTTGATTTTTCCTTCCACTCACCAAGCTGTTCTACCACTCACTTGTTCTACAGTACTCACGTTAAGTCACTTGTGATTCATACCCGATTCATTCATTGTAGGTGAGCTATGACGTCACACATTTCGACATAGGTGCTTTTTCAAGCTTTCTGCAACATCCTTTATGGAGATCATTGATACGACCGGTTTTAACAAAAATACAAACAGATTTACATCTAGATGAGAGATCAAGATAGAGCTCATCTAATCTGTAAACATAACACCTCGCACTGGGGTAAAACAGAAGTAAATTGTGTAATGCCAATTAGTCACGTGACATTTTCTATCCACATAAGGGTTGAAATATGTAATGATGGCACACATGTTGACTCTATACAACAATTTACTAGGTTGGAGATCAACTCATTGGCTGCCTTTGACAGTGATAGACGTCCAATCCATTTGAACTGGGAATCGCTGCCAGCCTCTCTTAGCTCTAATGGATTGGACGTATATCGCCGTCAATGGTTGCCAATGAATTAAAATATGGAAGAGCAATTTGGTGACTGCTGATGAGCACCCCCACCCTGGGGAAGAGCGAATGGATTCGGAGAAACGCAGCTCGTCTCGTACAAATCCCTAACAGCTGTGAACAGATCTTCCCAAAAGGCAAAAGTTACAGTCGCGAAATGCATTTACACTGAGAGGGAGCCAACGATGACATCGTGCGAGAAAGCTCATGCTAAATGCTAACACTACAAAACTAAGAAACTGGTTAAACGTACAACTCAAACTACCATATAACAACGTCTCATTTCAAAATATCACTATCGCTTTTATTCAACGGCACCAGAGCACACGGGAATAATAAATAAACGAGAGAATACTCCTAATCTTTCTCCATTCCGTCAACTTTGGGAAGTTCAGCAGCGAAGTTGAAGCTACTGCTAAAATGCTAACCCAGCCCTCCTAGCGAAAGTGGTGCGCTCAGCGTACCGTGCAACTCCATAAACTCTCTTTTACCACCATTCCCACTTGGCACGTCAAACTTACCCAAGTTAGATACTTTTCAACGAGCACTCTGTTCCAGTTAGTTTGTCGAGTCATTCATTTGAACATGCAACTTCTTGTGAGAAGAATTTTCAACGCTTTTCCGCCGTCTTTCCAGTCAGCCTCTCCATGCCCTCCAGATCCTGAAGACAAGTTGCATGAAGGAGGGAAGAGGCGGGGTCCATATCACTCCGCATTGAAGGCAAACTAGTTCCTGCGTTTCCACAACACTACCACTAAAACGAGGCTTTCTGAATTAATTAGTGCCACATAATTGCTCAAATAGCCTCGTTTAAAAAATATTCCTAATATACAACATTTTTATTCATAGTTTGTCCTTGTCATTAAATTAAAATCTTAGTATAGTATCATTCATTCATTCATATAAATAGAAAAAAATGTTTAATTGCTTACTAGGGTTAACCCATATGGTGCGTTTATGTAATATAGTGCAATATCATAAACCATTTAAATATCGGCGAAAGATTCCTGGAAATTCTTTTGGAAGGGTCTCCAGGGTTGCCGCGTATGATGTCTAAATTCTTCCGCAGGTCGTGCTGCGGCTCTGGGACGCCTCATAAGTTGCTGGCTCCACTCAGTCTGGAGCTCTGTGGTTTGTTGTATATTGTTGTTCTTTGTTCCAAGCGCCACTGGCGACCGTGCTGTTAATTGCATTTTAATTAATCGGGCAGCAATGCGCTGGCTATGGACACAACAGCGTTAGGAAGTTTTGGTTCTTCATTCAATATGTATATTGTAGTGGCCATAACCGAACAGTGGGGGGCAACAGTATTGGGATGCTTCAATGGTCTTTGTAATACTTGATGTACAGTATACATAAATTATTAGGGCCCGAGCACCAGCCGGCGCGAGAGCCCGATTGGAACGCAAAGGATTATTTTTTTCCCATGCCAAATGAAAATGGCCAATTTAGAGGGCTAAACATGCTCGAAAACTCACCAAAATGTGCACATTTCGCGTAGATTTGGATAATTTTGTAACTTTGCAAAAAAATGTAATAAATTGGCTCACATGCACCCCATTATATTTTTCAAAAAGGCCTATCCTACTAGGTTTTTTTTCAACGTACTGCAATGAAATTTGGGGAGTCGATACCTTGTCCAAAACTGCTCCAAAAAGTCTCTTGCAACCGTATTCCAAATCCAACAGGAAATCGGGTATTTTGGATCGAATGTTAAATTTTCATCGATTTACAGGGTGCACATTTGAGACTGTGTCGCCTAGGGAGTTAGTTGGATCCTCCTCAAAATTGGTGAGACTGTTCATGAGACATATGAGATCTTAAGTTATGAAAATGGTGAGTTTTCATTCACGTGCCTGACCTGGGCGGGGTGCCAAAGTTGGCCATTTTTTGGCAATACGCCCAATTCAGAAAATGACAAATAACTCCCTGATACAAGGTTCAATCTTTTTCATATCTGGCATGTATGTGAGTTATCCCAGTCTGAACATGACTGAATTGAAAGATTACCCATTACGCCTGGCGCCCCCTGCTGGGAACAGGAAACTGCCTTTTTTACGAGACATGCTCCTCCTGCAAGGGGAAAAAAAAAACAATTGACTTCAAACCCCTTTCAGGGGAGCCTTAAGACATGTGTTCAGGGGCCTGATGAAAAAAAAAAATCAAGGTTTCGTTGGAGGGGTCCATACAGGAAAGTGAAAATGACCGTCGCCATTTTGTCTTGCCACAAATTTTGAAGTCATAACTTGGCAGACATAGAACATATCTGCGCCAAACTTCCCGTGCCTGGTGAGAGTCGTACCCTGAAGAGTTTTGTAGGGGTTATTTGCATCAACCGTACAGCGCCAACTAGTGGCAACAGAAAGTCACTCATTTTACTTCTACATGTCCAGTTCTTTTCAGGTTGGTCATTGTAGTTTCAAGACCTTTTGTAATACATTTTCAGGCCCACGTCCACGTCTGTCGCCATGACGACCCTTTGTTTGCCATTAAAAGGAGGTATATTTTTTCATGGACTTAGGCAGCTTATAGACCCACGGAATCTGGCACACTTGGTCGAATTGGCCCAATTTGAAGATGAATTTTTGTTTTGAATAAGGGCGTGGCTGCACAGCTCAGTAGCCCCTCCTTTTTTGTAGTACTCTCCCCAATTAGGTTTTTATCTCCTAGGTGTGTGAATGTATTTCTAATCCCATAAAAGTGAGTTTCAAGCATTTTAGGTTCTCATGAGATGATTAGAGGGGGACGATCTTTCACCACCCTGACCTGCGTGGCGTCAGAGTTTGCGTGACGTCCGAGTTGCACCAAACTGCAAGGGCCCGTTCAGTCCTGCTTGCAGGCCTAGTTTTAAAAAACTACTCATCACAGAGTGTTTTGACCTTTCCAAATGGTTACTTAATTTGAGGAGGAAACAACTGTTTAGGTGTGTTTTAAGTTGTGGCTATCCATCTAATGTAAACAAAAGGGGTAAAGTATATAACACAACAATAAAAAAACAAAGCAAACTAATGTCCCAACTTTAATTGAGTGAGTCCATGCATTCTGAGACACTTCCAGTGAATACACAACATTCCTTGGTGTTCCTCCTCTTAGTCCCAGTGTGTAATTAAGTTACAGTGATTGTGACTTCAAAACCATTTCAAAACATGTTTCCAGAAAAATGAGCACACACATGTATAAAACATGAGTCTGAATTGTGATGATAGCATAACAACTATGACTTTCAGCAGTCAGACAACTTGAGTGTAAAATTTGGAGAAGTCTTGCAAAACTGATGGATGAACAATTTGGAGAGGAGCAGTCTTTGGTCCTGTTCATGAAGGCTGAGATATTGCTTCAGTGGCTGAGAAGTGAGCAGCATTACATTAAGCACAATCATGCCAACAAAATGAAAATAAGCATTTATTTTTCCAGTAATTGGGCTGTTAACTGTCGGCAACATGAGGCCATTCGTGTTTGCGTTCTCTTATAATTTTAATTCCCACCTAACACCTTTCCACAAATAAATATAATTTAATGCTATTTAATCAAAGGTTGAACGAGTGCAGATTGCCAGAAAAAGTCATATATTGCAATTGATAGTTATTATTTTAATCAGATTCCCATTCCTATCATGGAATGTTTTTTTTTTTTTAAACGGTAATACCAAAAAGTGGCATTTCATGACTTCAAATGAGATGTATCACATTTTCTGCATTGCAACGATTTTCAAAATGTCATTTCCCCCATTTATTGTTCTGTATGGTGTATACACCATATTTGTATGTAAATATACAGTACTTTTTAATCGTAGGTTCTAGACCATTTGAAAATAACTAGTTCTTTGGATTGCTTAAATTTTTTTCAATGATCTGCTGAGTAGAATCATTTCAGTAGAATGGGCAAAATATTTATTCATACATTTATATTGTTGAAATTTGGATTTGGTCATAATCAAAGAAAATATTTGCTGCTCATTTGTTATCCTTGGAATGGTTTGGCAAGTCTGGCAATAGTAGGGCTGGGCGATATAGCCTAAAAATTAAATCTACAATTTTCTCACCCAAAATGGATTAATTTTCCCCCATCCCTCTTAATTTAAGAAGACAATAAGAACAAAAGACAGCAAATGCTTAAAACAAATGTAAAACCCTAACTAAATGTTAACGAAAACGCAAATAAAGTGCAAAACATCTATCTTGAATATATTTTCTCTCCATTTGTGCTGTCAGCCACCATGTACAAAGGAATAACTAAACTTTCTCAAACCTTCTCATCAAACAATCTATTGAATAATAATATACAGTATAGTTCGATTTCCTATTTGGGCACATAAAACAAACAAACAAAAAAACAACAACAACTAATTATTCTATGAATCAATCGCCACAAAAACAAATTCATTAAATGAATTTATCGGCCAGGCCTAAATGAGGACAGTGTGAACTGAAAGATGGTAAAAGAATTGCAATTATTCAGCTACAAGATGATTAGCAATGAAGGCACTGAAAAAGGTATGTCTGTTTGAAAACAACTGCAGCATCACTTTTATCATACTCTGCAATATGAAAAGTAAGGATGTACAATTATTTGATGCGAAGGGAAGAAAGCTGGTGAACTTGTGTCATAGCAAGGAGTTTGCTCAAGTCCCATTTTGTGCAGGAGACTATCTGTCCTGGCCATGGTCCGATGCGTCTTCTGAGGGTGTGTCAAGCACTGGATTTACAAAACCCTCAAATTCCGGGTCTGCACCGTCCTCAGGGTGGGTACTCACAAAATCATTCTCCCACTCTAGCGCGTTTGAGTCCTCTGAGGTCGAGGTGGGGCCGCTGTGTGCTTGCTTCCCGCCAGGCCTCAAGGCGGCACGCAGGATGTCCTCTTCTGTCCGAGACCTCTCCCAGGCTGGAAGTGCTCGGTTAATTCCTAAAAAGAGGGATTTCGGTCAAATTCAGAGTCCTAACTCGTAACAATTTGTACCGTCAACCCAATCCAATCAAGTTTCTGTATTGTCAACCTGTTCCAATCAATTCTATTTATTTAAAAATTGTGTATTATCATCACGAAGTTGTCATTGTTCTTGTAGACGCTACAATAAATGCTTGTCCTCAACGTTCATTTGAAATTATTGGAAGCCTCTATTTATTTGTTAGTTTTTGGACTAAAACGTTTGAATTATGCAGCTAAAAAAATTTAGAGAAATCGTAGACTAAATTATGACAAAATTTGCTTGAGATTTCGTCAATTAAAACTAGACAACGACGGAACACATTTTCTAATGACTAAACTATGACTAAGACTAAGAAGTCTTTTTATCAGAAAGACTAAGATGAAAATAAAAGAGCTGCAAAAAAAAAAAAAACACAGTTGCCCAATAAAACGTTAATTCCCCAAGGTCTTTGTCAAACAAGATCTGAACCAAATTTGACTTAAAGCAACACTAGGCAACTTTTCAACCTTTATAAAATATTTTAATAACATTAGTGATGATACAGTGAATCACAAAAGTGAGTACACCCCTCGCATTTCTGCATACATTTAAGTATATCTTTTCATGGGACAACACTGACAAAATGACACTTTGACACAATGAAAAGTAGTCTGTGCGCAGCTTATATAATAGAGTTAATTTATTTTCCCCTCAATATAAAACTCAAAATATAGCCATCAATACCTAAACGCCTGGCAACAAAAGTTGGTGTGCATGACTGTCACCCCAGGAGAAAGCCTCGTCTGAAGACTGTACTCTAGAAAGCCCGTGTACCATGCACACCAATTTGATGTAGAGTGCGGGGTACAGTCTGAGCACTAACAGGCTGACTCCCCCCACCTCTTCAATCTCTGCAGCAACGCTGACAGCACTCCTGTAATGAGTGTAGGGTTGGGCATCGAGCATCGATGGGAATCGGTTCTATCACTCCGATGCTCCTGGAATTGTTCGAGTTTTTAAATTTCGATTCCATGTTTCGATGCCCTGCCCGCTGAGCAGGAAAAAATTGCTCAAATTCAAACACTGATATTTATATACAAGTTAAAATTTGCCCTGTAAGAAGTTCTTATAATTTAAAAAATCATCGAGAAGTTAAGACTTTAACATAAACCATGCTATTTTTTTTTACTCTGCTTTTTTTATTGACCCTGCCTCTTAAAAGAATCTGAATCGATAATCGTTTGGAACCAGAATCGAAATGTGGAATCGTAATCGTTCAATTTCAAACGATGCCCAACCCTCAATGAGGGACATGACATTTTGGAGGGAAAATGACAAGCAGTCCTCAATTTGGACATTTAGGGATGTACATTTTACTCACTTTTGTTGCCAGGGGTTTAAATATTAATGGCTATATTTTGAGGGGAAAATAAATGAACTATTATATAACCTGCACACAGACTACTTCATTGTGTCAAAGTGTCAGTGTTGTCCGATGAAAAGATATACTTAATTATCTGCAGAAATGCAAGGGGTGTACTCACTTTTGTGATACACTGTATGTCGACGGACAACTAGTTGAATGACACCTTTTTATATCTTTAGGGGGCCTATCTCTTTCACCGGCACAAATTAACTCTGAGGTGGGTGGCAGAAACTCCGCCACACACAAAAAAACAAAAAAAACAAAACACAAATGTGCCAACTGCTTTTCGGCATATGTCACTTTCCCCTTTCCCCATTCGTTATGGACGGAAGTCGATGCGACCGCTTTCGCGCGAATTCTGCAACAATGTCCGAGGAGGAGAAAAAAAAAAAAAAAGGATAAAAGGACACTCAAGAATAAACATTAGCCGGCTTTCACTCGCTAGCGCGACCCTCCCCTCAACCGAACTTGAGTTCAGGTGGGAGGCAGGTTGGAGGGCTGCTGGGGGAATACGGTAGGTTCAAAATCAAACGTAGGTCTTTTTTTATTGTCATCATCGTCATTAGGGATGGGAATCGAAATCCGATTCCAATTCCGAACTGGTTCCTTGTGTTTCGAGGCCTCAACATCACAATGAAAAAGCCTGAACGATCCCTTTAACGATTCCTAAAGACGCATATTGCGTCGTGACGTGTCTTGTTGTCCAGACGCATCAAACTAGCATGGCGCCAAGAACCACCCGCTCCAAAGTTTGGCTACACTTCACCAGGAAAGAGGGTGAAAATGAAAGGTTACGATGGTTTAGCACGAGCATTGCAGCCGTAAACATAACAATGACAGCACGTAGGTTCAAACGCTCGAAAGTGTGTCTTCACTTCACAAGGAAAAATTACAACAAAACGACTTGCAGTCTTGCAAGGTGGAGATAACTGCATCGGGAGGGAATACGACAACACTGTCCTCACCGAGACGCTAAGGCTTAGTCCTGGCTATACAGCTAGCTAAACTCCCAAATGAGGATACAGAAGACGTTGGTATAATTTGCTGACTTTATTCAACCATCACTTGAAGAGTGAAACTAAAAATAGAAATGAAACAAATCAATTTCGTCCCCAATAACAAACTGATTTGCATCAACGTAAATCAGCGATGATTAGCTGCTAATACCGTGATAACAAAACAGTTAGCATGTGTTCACTAGCATTAGCACATCGTTCAAACCACTACACAACTGGATTTAAGTGTCCGATCGCGAGTGGAAACACACAACAACAACACAAAAGATGATACATACAGGCGTTGCCTCTGTAGATATTTTACAAACATTAAAAAAGATCGTAGGCTTGTAGCAGTGTTTCCCCTCTCTCACTAACTCGCTCACTCGCTTGGATGCGGCATTTCTTCTTCGCGTGTAAGCGCGCTCTTCTTCACGTGAGCGCGTTCTTCTTCGCGTGAGGAAGCGCAAGGGCGCCCCCACTTGAGCGTGAAAGCGCCATAAAAACTAAACAGCATTCATTTCAATATACTGGTAAATAATACACTTTAACAGGGGTCCCCAAACTACCGCCCGCGGGCCGAATACGGCCCGTCCCCACATTTGGTCCGGCCCTTAACAATACCAGACAGCATTTTGATTTTTTTTTTTTCTCTCAATAGTGTTATTTATTTTCTGGCCTTTTTCTGTGGAGTACTCAGAGAGGGTTATTTGGTTATTATCTATTATATATTATTATTTATTAATATTATATAATTATTTTTATTTTATTTACTTTTGTTCCGTGAAGAATCCAGAAAGGGTTATTTGATTGCGGCTTTCTGAAAAACAATAATTTTTTACATTTCGGCACTCCTGCAATCGTCACACTTTTTCTGTGCTCTGTTCAAACTGACCCCGGCCCCTCATCAGTTAAAAGTTATGTGGCTCTCACAGGAAAAAGTTTGGGGACCCATGCTTTAACACATATTGCCAACGGCAGAACAATGACCTATATGCCAATATATACCAATATTTTTATTTCTATTAGAAAAATGTTTCAGTAAAATGTTACACATTCTTGTGCATTTGCCACTTATTGCCACAGTTAATATTGAGGCTTTGGGCCTCTTTTGACCTCGTTGTGAGTTTGTAAGGTTGTGACTTCTGATAAAACAAACTCGATGCCAATCAAAATGTTTGTTCTCTCCCCCCCCCGCCCCCCCCAAATTAGAATCGATAAGAGAATCGATAAAGAATCAAATCGTTAAGCGATATCGCTAATGGAATCGGAATCGTAACAATCCTATCAATTCCCATCCCTAATCGTCATATACCATTGTTTTGCCATAACTGCATTCATTACCTCATTACTATTCATCCTTCAGCGCCTCTGGAAACAGAAATGTCGTTTAATCCATTTTCAGGCGACCTGGAAATCATGATTTTACGACGCTGTGCGCTGGTCCCAAGGCAAAACACTACAGCGTTTGTTGGTCGGCTTCGCTAAAATCGACCAAAACTGAAAAGTTATCTAGTGTTGCTTTGAGCACCCCCGGTTGCCATATTTTTTACATCTTTTTTGAATTTTTTCCCCCCGTCACTCCAATGTTACTTAACCCATGACTCCCGATTGATTCCACATATTTTTCGAGGATCCTTCATTCAAGGATGCCCAAACTAAACTGTAGAACTTTACTCTCACCCTCCTCATCCTCCCACTCAAGATCCAGTGAAGTGGCGTCATCATTGGTGGAGCGCGTCTTGGTGGTGAAGTCCCAGCTGCATTCGGTGTTAGGCGTCACCGCATTTGTGTCTGAGGGAAGTCCTGTAAACACAGAGATTATAAGATTTACAGGATTGATTTTTGTTATGTACAGTTAATTCAATTAAAGTTTCTTATTAGTGTAGATGTTACGTGCTTTAATTAGATTAGGTTAGACCGGGTGGATTGGTTCACTCACTATTGCTTCTGAAAGCCTCCGACTGGGCTTTGACATTCTGGAGGGAGGGGTCGAAACCATCCCCGGGTTGCCTGAAACAGGTCAGGATGACAATCATAAAAACATTCCCTCTCAGCTTTGGAATGAAAATACACTAAACTGAGGAGAAGACATAAAATGTGATATGTTACAAAAGTACTCAGCATAAGTGAGCCATAACTTGATGCATTTTAACTCTTTGGCTGCCATTGATGAGGATAGACGTCCAATGAATTTAAACAGGGAGGACTTGCTGTGAATTAAGAGATCAACCAATATGGGTTTTTCAGGACGGATACTGACTATTAGTAGTTAGTGGGGCCGATAACCAATTTCTAGAGCCAATATTGATTAGCAGCAAAAGTGTAAAAATCGGCATTAAAAAATGGAATAATGCAAACACTTAATTGAAATGCCTAAAGCATGTTTAGTGAATAAAACAAATAGAAAATGCCTGAATTTCCTAGACTCAGAAACATCTCTGATAAAGTTGAATAAAAGGTTAAGTAAATAGCTCTCTGAAATGTTTCCACAGAAAATATATGACAACGAATATAAAAACAGGTCTAAACTAATGGGCAAACTAATCATAGAAATAAAAAATATATAACCCAGTTTTAAATTGAGCTTTTCATATCGGGCCGGTCGGATTTTTAAAAAATGGGGGGGGGGGGGGGGGGGGGGGGGGCAGATACCGATATACGTCAAATTTCCAAAAATGGGCGCCGATACTCAGTCTATCTGTACTGTGAATGCTCATCTTTTAGTGCCACTGTCGGCATTAGACGGCCAATCCATTTGGACTGGTAGGAGAGAATTACACAATGTTAATTCGCCCTCTCCTTGTCAAAAAAGATCGGATGTCTAGCGCCGTACAACATAATCACAAACATGTAAAATTAGTAAATATTTATTTGCATTACTGCAGAGTCATACAGATAGAAAAAAATGATAACGTTCCACTAAGAAAGGTCTGTAGCCCCCCCCTCCCAAAAAAAAAGGGGTTCGCTGCTGGCTCAGCAGCGAAATCATGCAGTTCTCCGATGAGTGAACGTGACTCACTTTCTCAGTTGAGGTTCACTGCCGCACCCATCTGCTTTCCCTCTCGTTCTCTGGGCCAAGTGCTACAGAATAAGAATCCCACACAAGCGGTGAGTTTGTCAGAGATATTAAAACAATATGTATAATAGTATATACATTCACTTAAGGTACAATAGCAGAACAACACAAATTAAGTGCAAACAGAAGAGTGGTTGAATGAGGCATAAATTGAATTTCAGTAGCAGTGATTTTTATGACAAAATTATAAAACTACAGTATATTTATACTTCAAGGGACAATCAACATGTAACAGGTCTGTATGTAAAAATAATATCAGCCTTAAAGTTACTCATCTAAAAAGCCAAGTAGTGATTTGAGGATTTTTTTGTGACAAGTTTTCAGCACATTTTCGGACGCCCCCACAATTTGACACATCAATCTGATGACATCAGTGCAGGGAATATCTCAGCATTTCCTATTGAGTAAGATATGTATTTTTTTTTTTTTACCGAATTGGGAACATTCAAGCAAATTTGCCTATTAGATGAATTGTGGCTGGGTGTAGCGAAACCTAAAAGAATGGCTCAAACTACAAAAATTCCAGAAGCAGGGTTTCCCCCAGAAATCCTGCAAAGGTTCACAGTTGAGAGGCCAAACTGTCAGCCCACCATGTTTTTGGAACAAAATAAATACCGTATTTTCCACACTATAAGGTGCACCTAAAAGCCTTATCTCAAAAGCCGACAGTGTGCCTTTTAATCAGCTACGCCTTCGATATGGATCAATATTGGTTAATCATGGCAGGACTTGCCCTTTTGCGCAGCTCCATCTAGTGGATGCATAACGCAACCCTAACCACTACTAATATTGTGTGGCATTTACATGAACAGTTTTAAAATATACCATTCAATTAAGGTGCGCCTTATCTTATATTCCGACGCTCTTTATTGGGCGGAAAATGAATAAACGAAAACATGTTACGTTAACAGGAATTTTGAAATTAAGACTATTAACAAACAAAAACGCAATGCAATTCAGTGCAATGGTAGAGCACCTGGACATGTAACCATAAGATGTCGCCATGACGTTGCTGGGCACAGCCAGACTGATCTCGCTGTATTTTTTAAACACTGTGAGAATAGTCTGGGACCCAGCTCCTTAATGGCCTCTGGAATCCGAACGAAATGATCCGTGCAATCAAATCTGTTTATTTGCGTGACGTGTAATCTTAACGAGCAACGTCACTCTTGCGCGTCGGAAGTCGTCTCCACAACAACACAGATGCCGAACAGGACAGCCGAGAATATGTTCCAATCCGCGGTAAACATCGACACAAGTCAGTGACAACAGTCTGTCTTGTGCTAGCCATGTTGAATAAACTTCTCGATTCTCCGCTCGTGGTAGAGTTTGTCGCTTTACCAACGTCATGTCCGCCTGTCGCTGATTGGTCCACTCCGCTGTCTGTTTGCTGTGGCTTGCTCCGCCCTGGGAATTTGATCCGCGGGACGGTCGCCAGACTATTGCTGGAACATCGGCGAGTTTGGAGTTCCAAGATAACCATTACGCTTTCAAAAATATCACCAGACGCAATTAAAATTAGGGATGTTTCGATGCGTTTTTTTTAAACCTCCGAACATTTTTTAAAGATATGTTTTGCTGATATCGATACATATATTTTTAGATCAATAAAAAGAATGCAAATTTTTTTTATTTTTTGTATTAAAACTAGTTCTACTAGTCCTTCCTCTAGATTATCACAATGCTCTGTTACTAGTATTATTTTCTAAAGAGCAGTAGTTTTACTCTTATTTGCCTAGTGGTTTGATTTACAGCAGCCGAAAAGCTGAAAACAAGCGACAACTGGATCCGACCAAATCCAATACTCCAAAAATAGAACATAATTGGAGCTCTTAGTCGAAAGTAACTCACTGATGATCAGTTGATCAGCTGATGTTACAATACCAAGAAGGGTAAGAGCATTGGGGATGAGTAATTTTTTATACATCGGTCCAAAACGGATTGATTGATCATGACAATTTAATTTTACTGAGTAAAAAATATTAAGTTAAGTTCGTTGAGGAAAAATGGAACATCTTGGCTTGATGGTAAAACAACCAAAAGTCACACTGTCACATACTTTTTCGAGACATGATGTGCTCAATCTGAACAGAAAGAGTAATCATGTACAGTACTTTCTAAACGTCCATATGTACCAAAAGACACCAGACAAATGAGGACTGGCACAATAGACTACTGACAAATATTGATAAAGACGAAAAGTAGCCACAAAGGGGGCTTGCATGCTGGTCAAGTAAAGCAAAACAGTATAGTCAATTGGCAGAAGGGAGGAGCGCTCAATGTCGCCTCACCTCCTTGACTTTTCGTTCACGTGCCAACCTGGCGGCCTCCCGCTGGGCAGCATTTCTAGCCTCCTCTTCTAGCCTCAACCTCTCCTCTTGTGCCTCTAACTGAGTGACAAAACAAAATGAAGCAAAACACAAACCCCAAAAAATTACAAACAGAAAGGAAATCAATGCTGCAAATGATAAGAAAAGCAAAGTAGATCTCAAACGTGAAACAATAATAAAGTGGACTAACTACCTGTAACACCAAATTTACAGAATATGAGGAAGAATATTACCTCCGCTTGGAGCTTTTGGTCGATTAGAACCTGCTTGTTGGAGATGTCAGCATATCGATGCTCCCGAAGGTTCTTCAGTTCATCCTCACTGATGGGCCTGAGATGAAATTAACAAAAATATACACAATTATTAAAATTTTAATAAAGCTTTTGAAATAACATGTAATTTGAGTAGATCTACCTTGGGCAAGGTTGAGGACTTTGTTCCTGCAATAAAAGAGAAAAATTATTTTCTCAAGAGCTCGAGCTCAGTCATGTTGAATGAACTTGATTGGTAACTTGGACAATAACACTTACCTCATCACTTTCTACAAGATTTTCAAACTGCAAAAGTAACATAAGTACAACAATTAGATAATGTATGGGAAAGATAAAAACAGTACAAATATAAATTGTACCTCTATTGTATAATGTTCTCCAGTGGTGCTGCTGCGAAAGTATTTGGACCTGTAAATGCATACTTTATTAGCAGTTATAGAAAAATGTTAAACCCAGAATTGCAAACTTCTTATTTGGGTGAATATTTTGATGTGGAACAGTCTGGGCTCTGTTCTGTCCATTTGTTTCCATCTCGCTTAGTTTTCTTGAAATATTTCAGCTGTGTGACCCTATATGTTATAAAACTTTAATATGAGAGCGACAGCGACACCTTTTTTTTTTTTTGTCTGTTATTTTCAACTTCAGCTCTTCAAAAAGATATCAGCAATATAGTGCTGCAGTTCGAAATTCTGGAAAATCAACATTTCTAATTCCTTATTTACTGTATTGCAAACTAGAATTTCTGTAAATTATGTTTTATTCTGGAATCAACACTATATATTTTAGGACATGTTTTCTACCAGACAACGTGATCTTCTTTTCCCCCATGGAAAAAAATTAATGTAATATTCTCGGCATACAATACCTAACTGCACTATAAATACGCTAATGAATGCTGCAATGTTAATTTAAGTGGCAAAAGCAGTGGTATGAAAAAGTAACTGAACCTTTTGAAATTTCTCACATTTCTGCATAAAAATCACCATCGAATGTGATCGGATCTTTGTCAAAATCACACTGATGAAAAAACAGTCTGCTTTAACTAAAACCACCCAAACATTTATAGGTTTTCATATTTCAATGAGGATAGTGCAAATAATGACAGAAGGGGGAAATTAAGTAATTGAACCATCACATTTAATATTTTTTTGCCCCCCGCCCCTTGGCAGCAATAACTTCAACCAGACATTTCCTGTACCTGCAAATCAGTCTGGAACATCGATCAGGACTAATCTTGGGCCATTCTTCTCTACAAAACTGCTGTAGTCCGGTCAGGTTCCTGGGATGTCTGGCATGAATCGCTGTCTTTAGGTCATGCCACAGCATCTAAATGGGGGTCAAGTCTGGACTTTGACTTAGCCACTCCAGAACGTGTATTTTGTTCTCTGAAACCATTCTGAAGTTGATTTACTACTGTGTTTTGGATCATTGTCTTGTTGCAGCATCCATCCTCTTTTTAGCTTCAACTGTCTGTCTGACAGACCGCCTCAGGTTTTCTTGAAAAACATCCTGATAAAGTTTGAATTCATTCTTCCATTAATAGTTTGCAAGTTTTCCAGGCCCCGAGACCGCAAAAAAATCCCCGAACCATGATGCTCCCTCCACCATGCTTCACAGTGGGGATGAGGTGTTGATGTTGGTGAGCTGTTCCATTTTTCGTCCACACATGACGTTGTGTGTTACTACCAAACAATTCAACTTTGGTTTTATCAGTCCACAAAATGGTTTGCCAAAACTTCTGTGTCTCTTGACTTGAGTGTCCAAGTGTTTTTTGCGAACATTAAACGAGCAACAATGTTTTTTTAGACAACAGTGGCTTACTCCATGGAGTCCTCCCATGAACACCATCCTCGGCCACAGTTTTACATATAGTTGATGTGTGCAGAGATATTGGACTGTGCCAGTGTTTTCTGTAAGTCTTTAGCAGAGACTTCAGGGTTCTTTTTTTACCTCCCTGAGTATTCTGCACTGAACTCTTGGTGTCATCCTTAATGGAAGGCCACTCCTTGGGAGAGAAGCAACAGTGCCAAACTCTCTCCATTTGTAGACAACTTCTTTGACTGTCGTATGATAAACATCCAGACTTTTAGAGATGGTTTTGTATCCCCTCCCAACCTTATACAAATCGACAATCCTTGATCGCAAGTCTTCTGACAGCTCTTTTGACTGAGCCATGATGCACATCAGTCAATGCTTCTCATCAAGACATTTCTTACCAGGTGTGTGTTTTAAAGTGGGCAGGGCAGCTTTAAACCACTCATCAGTGATTGGGCACACAAATGACCTAAAATGTCTGGTAAAAAATTGGTTTCAATTGCTCTTTTAGTCTCCTTAGGCAGAGGGTTCACTTACTTATTTGCCCCCCTTTTGTCATTGTTTGCATGCTATCCTCATCAAAATATGATAACTTTTAAATGTTTGGGTTTTAGTTAAAGCAGACGCTGTGCGATTTTGACAAAGATCGGATCAGATTTAATGGTGTTTTTATGCAGAAACGTGAGAAATTCCAAAAGGTTCAGTTACTTTTTCATACCACCGTGCACGCACAATTACTGGCCTAGAATACAGTTTTTTCTTATTTGCATTTTTAAAAATGTGCTGTGGTATGTTAATTAATTCATAATAGTCATTCCTAGATATTAAACTAATGAATCACTACAATACTAAAAAAAAATAACGAACTGACTTTTTAGTGGATAGGGACAAAAAGCTCTGGTTCCACAATTCTGGTTAGCCAATAATACTATGCACGATTCCTGGTATCAGGTGACACAATATTTTTCTCATGAAGCCAGACCCAAAAATATAGTGTTTATAATCCTATCATTGTTCAATCGTATCAAAACTTTACTGTTACAAAACCCCAATGGACTTGAGAGGCTCCATCAAAGATAATGAATTTAATGTCAAGTGTCATGGTCACAGGGGTGTGGCTTCCAGTCTGAATGCAGGTTCAGACCTCACTAACATAGAAGATCACGTTATTTTTAGAATGTTTTATTCTTAACAAACGTGAGTCCTAAAAAAAAAAAGCACACCGGAACATCACATGGTGGCTCATTCATTTTCTGTTCATTTAAACGAGAAGGGAGTTAATGCTATTTAATGATGGTTAGCCACCTAGCCAAAATTATGTCACTTACCCGCCTCCTCTTTGAATCCTGTTCGCCTCCCTTCTGAAAAGTCGTACACAAAAGGCCCAGCAGTTACCCATGGCATTTTAAAATATTACTACAGTGTAGCTGCCTCGCGTGTGCTTCGCAGTAAGGCAGGATTTAGCATCTCTAGCTGCAGACAGTTTTGCGGGCTGTAATACTTCCTCATCTTCTTTTTTCTTAAACTAACAACAACACGATTCTCATTACCGCCGCCTAGAGTTGTATTTATAGTAATGTTTTTTTCACCTGCTTTCATTCAACATCATTAAAAAGTCATTGTTGAAAACCATACAAGTATTCAACAACATTAACATTCTGACTCCCATAGACTTGTACTGCAAAAATGAAAACCATTGCAGTTACATCGTTTGAGTTTTCTTCTTCAGTCAATGTCTAGAGATGTGAAGAAGTAGTCATTAAAGTCGTCATCAATTGGAGCACTTTCCACTTTTTTGGTTTTGACCTTCTGTGCAGTTGGGAGGCATCTGGGCATTAGTTTACGTCCGTTCTGAAAGAGAGATAGCTGGAGTTTAAATTTTGAACTTTAACAAATGGAGCTTTTCTGGCGACATTTACCATCTGATATCGTCAATAAAAGATTGGAAATGCCTTACTTACTGTATTAAAATAAGGTGAGACTTTCATTTCTGTCAGCGTGGACATTTGACTTGCAAAACCACACCAGAAGTGCATGATACTAAGGTAAAGTAGTATGAAAAAGTATCTGAACATTTTGTAATTTCTCACATTTCTGCATAAAATCACCATCAATTGTGATCTTATCTTTGTCAGAACCACACAGATGAAAATACAGTGTCTGCTTTAACTAAAACCACCCAAACATTCTTTTTTTTTCATAATTTAATGAGGACAGCATGCAAACAATGACAGAAGGGGGGAAATAAGTAAGTGAACCCTCTGCCTAAGGAGACAAAAAGAGCAATTGAAACCAATTTTTACCAAACATTTTAGGTCAGGTGTGCGCCCAATCACTGATGAGTGGTGTAAAGTTGCCCCGCCCACTGTAAAACACACACCAGGTAAGAAATGTCTTGATGAGAAGCATTGTCTGATGAGCATCATGGGTTGGTCAAAAGAGCTGTCTGAAGGCCTGCGATCAAGGATCGTTAATTTGTATAAATCCGGGAAAGGATACAAAACCATCTCTAAAAGTCTGGATGTTCATCAATCGACAGTCAGAGAAGTTGTGTACAAATGAAGAGAGTTTGGCACTGTCGTTTCTCTCCCAAGGAGTGGTTGTCCATCAAAGATGACGCCAAGAATTCAGCGCGGATTACTCAAAGACGTAAAAAAAAAAAAAAAAGAACCCTAGTGTGTCTGCTTAACACTTACAGAAATCACTGGCACAGTCCAATATCTCTGTGCACACATCAACTATATCTAAAACTATGGCCAAGAATGGTGTTCATGGGAGGATTCCACAGAGGAAGCCACTGCTGTCTAAAAAAAAAAACATTATTGCTCATTTAATGTTCGCAAAGAGGCATTTGGACACTCCAAGGACGTTTTGGCAAATTACTTTGTGGACTGATGAAACCAAAGTTGAATTGTTTGGGAGTAACATACAATGTCATGTGTGGAGGAAAAATGGAAAAGCTTACCAACATCAACACCTCATCCCCACCGTGAAGCATGGTGGACGGAGCGTCATGATTTGGGGCTGTTTTGCTACCTCGGGGCCTGGACAACTTGCAATTATTAATGGAAGAATGAATTCAAAAGTTTATCAGGATGTTTTAGATTGTTAGATTGTTGTTAGATGTTTTGCAGGAAAACCTGAGGCCATCTGTCAGAAAGTTGAAGCTAAAAAGAGGATGGATGTTGCAACAAGACAATGATCCAAAACACAGAAATAAATCAACTTCAGAATGGTTTCAGAAGAACAAAATACATGTTCTCGAGTGGCCCAGTCAAAGTCGAGACATCCCAGGAATCTGACCGAACTACCAGTGGCGGCACCAGGGGGTGGCCAGGGCCACTGGCCACCCCGCTTGCCAGTATATCGTTAGATTGTTGCAGCATCAGTTATGCATTTCATCCCAAATGAATGCATTTATTTTGTTTTGTTTACTTAAATGTACACCTTATGCCTAATATACACTTAACACAATAAAACAGAATTGTTGTGGAACTCAAAATGTTGACTGGACAGTTATGGACTATGCACATTAAATCATTAGTAACATCAAATATTACACAATACACCAAAGTATATCAGAAGCCGTGTCCTTAAGTCTTTCTGATAGTTTTCCCCTGACCTTTTTACTGCAATAATATAACAAAAACCTGAAATTATGGCTTTTAGTTTTGGCCACCCCAAGATTTTAAGTAGCCCCATCTGGCCACCCCTATGAAAAATTTCTGGAGGCGCCACTGCGGACTACAGCAATTTTTGGAGAGAAGAATGGGCCAAGATTAGTCCTGATTGATATGCCAGATGATCTGCAGCTACAGGAAGCATCTGGTTGAAGTTATTTCTGACAAAGGGGGGAAGGGGGCCAAAATATTAAATGTGATGGTTCAATTACTTATTTTTTGCCCCTTCTGTCATTGTTTGCAAACTATCCTCATTAAAATATGAAAACCTATAAATGTTTGGGTGGTTTTAGTTAAAGCAGACACTTGTCTTTTTTTTTTATCTGTGTGATTTTGACACATTTTTTCTTCAGATGCTTTTTCATACCACTGTATATTTACCCTTTTCGACCCTTAAGATCACTATTCTTAATTTACTGACATACTTTGTCAATACGAACGTCAGAAAAATTCAAAGACCATGTTTTGGTTATAATGGAAGCTGTTCAATACTTGACATGATACAATGATTTGTTAATGCGGTAACATTTTATGACATAGTTTATAACTAAAGGGCGAGAAAAACAAGTATTACAAAAAAATGTAAATGACTTACTGTTTTCTTGGCGTCAGACAGGGACCTCTCCAAATACCTCTTCATCCTTTCTATCTGTTTTTCTCTTTGCAACCTCAGCTTTTCTTCACGTTGCCTAAGGTTAAAAGATTCCAAAAACAGACATTTAACGCAAACATATGACTGTGCCATGCATTCAAGTCAGCACAATAATTCCTTTACTTAAATGTCAAGTGTAAATTATGCCTCTATATTTTTCATGTGGTACACAATGTCATGGTGTGGCTGTAGGTCACACTTGGTAGGGGCTTACCTGGTCCTCCTCTCGCTGGCCTTGATCTTTTGCATCAGTTCCAAACTTTCCTTGGGTATTTCTTCAAGACAATGTAGCAGTGAAGACAACTGCTTCTCAATGCTGGCTAGTTTTTCCAAGGTGCTACATTTGCTTAATCTGTCATCAACACAGCAACTATACACCTCAGCAACCTTTTCTCCGAGCACCCTCATCATTTCATCCTGCAATCAAGCAAGGATGTCCACAAAGTTAAAGTTTCATGTGATTTCCATCCATACATCCAATAAAATGTGGTGAAACGTGCTTTTTATTTCCTTACCTCATCTTGTGTTTTCAGCTCAATATGGAGCTGAACCTTCTTTTTCAGCTCCAAAGATCTTGTCTTCTCTTCCTCAATTCTCTTGTTCACATCATTTATTTGCTTGTTCAAAAGTTCTTCATCTTTTTCACTAGATGAGTAATATTGTAGAAAGAGTACTTTTTTTTTTACACATTTCTAGATCAGTAATAGATTGTGCTTACGTTCTCTTCCTGACTTCCTCCATTGACTGTTGGAGATCCTCTAGTGTCTCTTCAGCTCTTGTAGAGTTCTTGATCAAGGACAAGTTCTGCTCAGTTAGCTCTGTCATCAGTTCAATAAGTTGCTTGGGATCTGTGAAGTACAAGTCTGGTTCATCCTGTGTGGAAACAACATTGCAAGTCAATAAACAGGAAGCCACATCATCGCAGTAGATTTCAGTCAAACTGACCTCATATTGTGAACTATCAATGTCTGGTTCATAATGTTTTGCGGGTTGGGAATCTGCAGTGTTGCTTTGCTGATCTGTAATTAAAAAATCAAATAAATAAACAAAAACAATTGTTGATCGTCTTGTAGGAATTTATTGTGATTTCTTCCTGAAGTTCAGCGTGTTTTATTAGTTCTGAGTGACCTGAAAAGAATGTTGAGTTCTCTGACTCCCTGTTTTGCTCAGCTTTTCTGTTTTTATCCACTTGGACTTTCTTGAGTAGCTTTGCTCTCTGAGTCTCCTGCCACTCAATTGGAGACAACTTGAAGAGAAGATCCCTGTATCTTTTATACTCTTGGAGTATTTCTTCATAATTGGCAACTTCACTAATAACAATAAGGATTTGGTTTAGAACTTGATTGGTTAAAGTAATTTATATCCTATGTAAAATGAAATCGGCACCTTCTTACTGAGGATATTTCAGAAGACAACTTCTTGATCTCAGCAGTTTTCTCTTGTTTGGACTTCGCCTCTTGTTCAAAACTGACAATTTAGAGGGAGATGAATGAAAGATAAAGGGCAAAACTAATGAGACATTTCGAAAGAACTATATGTTTAAATTGCTTTTACAATGTTTGGGCCTCTGAAGACTTCTTCTCATTCTCTCTCAGGAACGCAACAAAGCTCTGATTGTCCTGTTCAATGGTCTTCTCCAATTCCTTCAGCCGTCTCTCCTCTTTTGCGATAGACTTATCCATCTTACAAATCTCGGATCGCTTTGTCATTAGTGTTATCTGAGGGAGAATGGAAGTGGAGGGATTGTATGAGGATGGAGAGCATGTAAAGGCAAAGTCGTGATTGCAAGATACATTTTTACACATCTTGATTTAAAATGTACAATGTGCCAGTGCAGATATGTCACATGAGAATAAACTTCTAAAGTGAGAACATTCACAATGCTATCCCAAATGAAGGTGATTCCTGCAGTTTTCTACCTCTAACACGGCCTTCTGACGCTCCATAGAGATTAAGTCATGTTTACTTTCTCTCAATATGTTCCCTAGAAACAAACAAACCACATGTTTGAAATGCAAGTTTTGAAGTTCTAGAAAAATCCACATTTTTAAAAAATCACTTTCAACTTACTCTGCTTCAACAAAGCTGTCTTTAGCTCACGCCTTGCTGGTGTTTGTATTTGGAGTGTTGGCTTACTCTTGGCTTGCTTCAGAATCTTCACCCTTTCTTTTACCTGCTCTTCTTCCTCCTCCTCCTTTAGCTGCTTGAGAATCTCTTTCCTTTGCTCTGCCATCATTCGAGCAGTGTAATTTGTCTTCTTATGAATTGGAAGAGACAGGAAGCTGTGCATCTCCTGAGCACGGAGGACAAGATAATTACAGAATGGACAGATTGTAATACTTGCACACATGCACAGACACACACCATTTGTCGGTCATCTTTTTCAATTAAACTTTGCGATAGAACTTTCTTACTGTTTGGTGAGTTTAAATGACTCTGAAGTGTCGGCCTTCTGATCCTTCTCTTCTTAACATCTACAGACATATATTGGAGAAAAAGGGTCAAAACAATAAACATTTTCATTTTTACCCCCATTTACCAAATGACGGAGGTTGAAAGGTATACCTGCCATATTGGATTTAGTGTCTGATGTGTCTGAAGACATCGCTGTTACTTCTGTTGGTAGAGTTAAACATTATATGTTATATTCAAATGTACATCTCCAAATTCCAATGTTGGAATATGGTGACATCATGTCTAATTGGGTTAGCTAAATATTATGTCATTATGATGCACACAAATAATAATGTTGTACTTGAAAACAATTTAATGAAACCTAAAGTCAGAAATCTAATGACTGCTTTCTTGTTCTCGTTATAATTGATAGCTAAAAGTTAGCACGACATCATACCATACAACACTAGCACAACAATGTTAAACACTACAACACAACGTTGCTTCAAAATATTGTCAAACTGTATCCGACCTACTATACATGGACGCCGAATACATTTCTTAACAGCAGTATCGAGACAAACATAACGAAAAAATGTAAACAGAAAAACAACCAAGGATTCGAGCTTCTTCTGTGTACGGTTGTCATGGTAACTATCTCCTGGCATTTCCTTGGTACTAGGTGGGAATGCGCCAATCTTCTCGAGAAACTAGGGTATAATTATCAAAAATGTGTTTTGCTTTATACATGAACATTATAGTCATTCTCGACGGGAATGAAAAAAAAAAAAAGATGAAATACTAGAAAATTCATTGTAGCAATTAAATTATCAAAACGCTAGATGGCGTTAATCAATCAGACACGCGGATTCAGCTGGCCCTTGATGAAAGGCAGTTCCCTCGAGTTTTAGTTTTCCATGTGAATTGATTACAGATATAGATGATGAATTGTACTGAAACGTTTTAAAAATTATATACATATATATATTTACTGTATTCCCTATCTGGTGTGGTTACAATCTTCTGATTTGCAATAGGGCTACTTGATACTGTTCCTGTTCCTCCCACGTATCCACACATGACCCTGCACTTCATAGCTAAAAAAAAAAAAAAAATTGCCCACACAACATACTCGTAGGAAATCCCAGGTTAAAATAGCACAAACTCACGGGGGAGTGAGTTTTGGCCTTCTAAAGGTCACGTTGCGTAAGGAGACGAGAATTGTGATTTGTTCACATTTGAAGGAAGACATCTTGTATTGAAAATTGAGTGCAAATGATTGGCTGTTATTGGCACTGAAAATCTTTCACTGCCTATTAAATAATTGGTGAGCTTATTTACTGTTAGCAATTTATAAAGTTTGAAGTCAGATTTTCCTGCTCCCTTAGGTGTAATGTATGCTTTTTGTTGGTTTCTCTCAAAACTGCTGCAAGAGGTTTTCCCATCGGATTGACAGTTCCATTTGCTGAGCGTTTGCCAGTTTAGCTATTAGCGAACCATGAGGCTTTTTGAATTCATTTTTTCTTCCAATAATGTGACAGCAATTTAAAATAAATGTGTTTCTCCCCTTGTTCAGCATATTTGAGCCTCAAATGTAGAGCGGCATTCATTCAGTCACTTGGCCTGATTGCACTGAGGACTGTGTGACCTCACAGTGAGGAGGAGGAGGAATAAGGTGATTTGCCATGCTATATGAATTTTAGCTTTGTTGATATATCCTACTGTTTACTCTGGTAACCTGCCATTTCCTAAGTGGGAGAGAATTTGTTACGAACACCACCACCACGACTTTAGTTTTTTGGGGAGAGGGTTGGGTGCAGTCCATAATACTGCATAAAATGGTTTCTAGCAAAGCCTTGAAATGTAATGACTATGCACAATTGATTATAACTGGTAGCTCAAATGCATATGTTGCTTAATTGAATTAAACATTGTACTTTGAATTGGGAATTGGAATGACTGCTAAATATAGGGTGCTTAAAAGCTAATGCCTGGTAACAGTGAATAACAATTTCCTGGGAACAAATTGAATCGTCCGTTCAACATTTAACAAGGAAACTGAGATGCCATTTAAATCCAAACAATGTAATAACACAATTCGTTAAAGTGTTAGAACTGTTAGAACATAAAAGTCTAACTTCAATGTTATGTAACAACTGTCCATTAAGGGACATACAGCATGCTTAGGTCAGAAAAGGCATGCAGATATACACTTTTCTTGCTGTGCAGATCCTCCCATCTACTTAAACCTGTCACGTACACACCCTAATTAAAGAGTGGAGTAAACCTGAAATATGGGAAAGAAAATTTTAACAATTTTAAAATCTAATCAATTTGACTAGACAAAATGCTAAGTGTCTAGTAGGCCTGCACAATATATCGTTTGAACATTGTATGTGCAATAGTCCCGTCGCAGGATGTGCAGTTGTTTTTTTTGTTGTTTTTTTTGCTTCATAAAAGCAGCAAGTGTGCAGAAACATGGCCTCCTGGATTCCTTTCATACGCAGGAATCTTTATCATTCACAGATGAACTCCTTAAGGTCAAATTATTCCGGACGCGTCTTCGGTACGAATCCGCGTATCTCCGTGTTGACTACGTGCTCCACAGTACGTTTAAAAAGGGGACAAAACATATCGGCTATGCAAAACTGCGGTCCGGCAGCTTTATGCCTTCGTGAGCTCTTGTGTGATTACACGCGATAATGTGGCATTAAAAAAAACGACAAACACACAGAGTCTGTACTGAACAGAGAAGGAGAGAGAGAGGTAGACCTGATTTGAATGAACATTTTATCCCAATTTTTTTGCCTTTACAATGGGTTTGTGACACTATTTGAGTACTGTTTGAAATTACATCACTTGCATAAAAACTCACCATCCATCCTCATGGCTTCTGCTATGGCGTTCCATGCAGCTTCCTTTTTAATATTGTCCTTATAAAAAGGATCTGCTGCGTCATAAATCAATTTTGTGACTTTCCACCTCCATGATGAGGCGTTCTTCGTCCATGTTTGCTGGTGTTTAAACCGTGAATAAGTACCTTGCCTGTTGACTCCAGGCCTGGCGCCGCCCATTTTCACGGATGCATCTTTGGCAAAAATACAAAATAGCCCAAACCATCCGGCGGGCTCCGGCACGTCGGAGATGATCCGCAATCAATTCATAGCGCTGACGCTACGAATTGACTTGAATTGAATTGAACAATAGGATAGAATTGACACGGATTGGCTCCGGCGCTATATTCTGCCGGACCCGGACTGCAAACGCGTCCAGTATAATTTGGTCCTTTAGCCTGGAATAAATGGTATTATATGAATACAATGTGGTCATGGTGAGTCAAACAAAGTCTTCCCAAACAGATCTATTCAAGACATCTAGTGAAAATTCTTCTAGCTTTAATATCGCAATATATCTCAAACCCCCAAAAAGTCGCTATGTCAGTTTTTTCCAATATCGTTCAGCCCTAGTGTCTAGTAATATTGCAGAACCAATAACTACAGTCCCTGGTGACTAAAGCAGTTGAACTGCATCACAATGTTCCACTCTAAATGTTCGGTATAGCAGTTAATAATCACATGTCAAAAAACCTTAAAATGTAGAATAACTAACTTAAAACATGTACATAAAACACACCAGAAATTACATAATTTGCAGACAAACTTCACTGTCTCTTGCAACTTAAGTTGAGCATACTTAGCTCTTGCTGCTCTGGAGTCGACAAATCCTTTAAATTCACCCCCCCCCCCCCCCTTCCCCTTGTTGACCCCCTAAAAGTCAAAGCCAAGGCAAACTTTTCTATTTAATTCTTCATTTGAAATATGAACAATGTGCCCTTCAGTCAGTGGACATACTGCTTACTGTTATGAGGTTTCCGTCTGTGCCTGATGGCTTTCATCCCATCAGAATTAATCCTCGTATAATTAAAATTATTTTGAACTGACAGATGCTTGCTTGTCTGGACGGGAAAAAAATGTTGGCAAGGGGGTGACAAAGAGACACGTTTAACTGGAACGGTGAACGTGATGGGAAATATCTTTGTTTTATTTAATGATGATTTTTTTTTAGCACTACTTGACTTGTTCAGGGTCTCAGCTGAGATGAAACATACCTACTGACAACTGGTACAGACGTGTCACCTTGGACGAAGCAGATCCATATTTTACCCCAAAAACATTAAAGTTAAAAATTTTAAATGAATGAGATAATTCCCCCCACCTTAGCAACAACGTTAATTGCCATTGAGACTGTGAGGACCAGGGATCCACATGTTAAACCTCTAATGATGAAGGATAATGAGTTCTTTCACCTTGGCCTACAAATTTATGTCGTTTAAACCCACTAATCAGCCTAAATCTGTATCCATTAAATCTGGAAGAATGATAAAAGCTGCAAGCTGTTTTGACAACACTTTGATATTTGTTTATCGTTTTAAAAAGATCGTTTGATGCTGACAATGTGCCGTTAAATTGAAGACCTCTGGGGGTACGATCATCTATGACAATTTACTGTCTTCTGAATGCAGTATTCACGTTACCATAGCAATCTATTTTCTTTGAAATGTTGACAAAACCTGTTTTGAAGGAAACTTTTTGAACGTATCAAACAACTTCATTGATTCACAAGCATCTTGCTCTCAAAGTAGTCTATTCGAACGAGGACTTTAACTGCCTCTAGATGTAAAAATAGATTAGGTTTTAATCAGATGACAATTGCAAGCAAGTCTTTATTGAAGTGCTTCACCACTCAAGGGACAAAAAAAAAGGCGATTTGGGTCAGTTTCTTTTCAGCTGCCATGTTGCTCCACTGAGAGTTGTCGCTTTTCCTTTCGCCCCTTTCTGCCAGTTAAGCAGCACATGTGACCTGGAATTTAAACAGTGACTTGAATAACTGAGGACAATACCACAACATTGTTTATTTAGCGCTCGTGTACTCAAAATGGTCAGTGGAGACTTCACTCATATAGAAAATACGGGGATAGATGTCCAATCCATTTGAACTGTGAGGGCTGGCAATCAATTCACTTGGATAACAAATAGTTAATGATATTTAATTGGCCTGCATACCTTAAGTGAAACTGGATAAAAATAGCTAAATTCATCACTCTCTGAAATAGGGCTATCAAAGCAACTGTCAACTAATTCTCGATTATTGTTGTGATTTGTCAACTAATTGGTTCATGTATAAATCATGTTAATTATTGTTTATAATAAGAAAAAAATTGAATGAAAATGCATTTTGCGTACATTTTACATAAAGAGAATACCTATAGTTTTCTCTTTTTTATTTAAACTATTATGTATGTATATTTGAAAAAATAAATAAGAGACTTTTTGCTGTTTTTTTCCCTTTTTTTGCATTCAACTTTTTTTTAAAAGAAGCTAAGAGTAAAATGTTTTAAAATAAATAAATAATGTAATAAATATTAATTATTATTTATAGACTGGGAGGACTGGCTGTGAATGCTCATACTTCAGTGCCATTGACAGCGCTAGACGTCCAATCCATTTCGACTGGGAGGGCGAAAGCCAGGCAAAATGGATTGGATGTCTCGCGCCATCAATGGCAGCTAATTAGTAAAATGAGTGTTATGCGGCTCCCAAAAAATAAATAAATAAAATAAATAAATAAATAAAAGAAGAATTTGGACAATTCTAAGGTCCATAATCTCTCGAAAGAACCGACGATCAAAATAGTTGTCAATTAATTTGATAGTTGATAAGTTGTCAATTAGTCGATTACTCCGCAATCAGTTGTGATTGGTCAACCAATTGGTTCATGTATAAATCATGTTAATTATTGTTTATAATAAGAAAAATAGTGAATGAAAATGCATTTTGCGTTCATTTTAAATAAATAAGGAGAATACCATTAGTTTTCTCTTTTTTATTTGAACTATTATGTATATTTGAAAAAATAAATAAGAGAATTTTTGCTGTTTTTCCCCTTTTTTGCAGTAAACTGTTTTTTTTTTAAGAAGCTAAGAGTAAAAATGTTTTAAAATAAATAAAAAATGTAATGAATATTAAATATTATTTATAGACCGGGAGAACTGTTTTTTTTTAAGAAGCTAAGAGTAAAATGTTTTAAAATAAATAAAAAATGTAATGAATATTAAATATTATTTATAGACTGGGAGGACTGGCTGTGAATGCTCATACTTCAGTGCCACTGACAGCGCTAGACGTCCAATCCATTTCGACTGGGAGGGCGAAAGCCAGGCAAAATGGATTGGACGTCTCGCACCATCAATGGCAGCTAATTAGTAAAATGAATGCTATGCGGCTCAAAAAATAAATAAATAAATAAAAGAAGAATTTGGACAATTCTAAGGTCCATAATCTCTCGAAAGAATCGATGATCAAAATAGTTGTCAATCAATTTGATAGTTGATAAGTTGTCAATTAGTCAATTACTCCGCAATCAGTCCTTTTAACAATACCGTATCAATAATTTGACTTCAGAGATCCCACCAAACTAGTTTTCTGAAAGGAGATATTTTTTTTAGTTGCTAAAAAAATGCTGTAAAGTACAGTATGTCTTCATATGACAAGAATTTACACTCACAAGTGTGTTTCTGAAACTGTTAGCTATCTGGAATGAGAAATGAAACCAGAACTGGTGATATAATTCACAATGGGTGCAATACTGGTTTAGTGGCTAATGATATAAGATAATAATGGCATTGCCCTCAAAATTTACCCAGGCTGAGATCATGCTGTATTCACCACCAGGGCATGTGGACAAATAGGGACATTTAGTGAAAATTTGATATTTAACACTACATAACACATAACATTTAACACATTTTTACAAATGTTTCCATAAAATCAAAAATTGAAAATGGGATGAGACAGCGACTGCTCCAAATATTACCCCAAAATGTTGCTGTATATGAGCATTGGACCCGAAGTTGTGTAGTCATGATTCATTAGCACCTTGAAAACAAAAATGTCTTTGGGGAAAACATGTCTGCTCGTGAACAACATAATTGGGACAACCCAAGAACTCAGTAAGGAAAAGCAGCTTGTAGGCTCACACACACAAAGCTATCACACACATACACTGAAAGGAAACGAGGCATGTAGGAGTAAATGGATAATAAACGAATAGAAGTTCTGACTGCAGGAGGAGTCTTATAAGCCAGGGGGAAAAAAAGTTTTCATTTCAAGAGACAAAACCATGAAGTAACACTATCATTTGAAAATGAAGGGATTCCACAAAACCTTTCAGAATCCAGTAACTCTGGCCTATATCTTGATGTTGGAAATTTGGCCATTGGACCTCTCTTGAGGAGCTCCTCAGAGATAGAAACACTATTTTAAGTGGGCCTATTTATACAATATCGCCTCAATGGTGAGGTGGAACGAAGCAAGAACTTCCTGCAATTAGGCCAGAAAACTGAGAGCTCCCATAGATCAAAATTGAATTTCCACCATGAGATGCATAAACTGATACCGACATCCCAAGAGTGCAAGTGGTAACAACACTTTGTGCAAATATCACCAGGAAGGTTATTGCTTTATGATGTCTTTGCATACTTTAGACAGCTTAACACAAATTAATATCATAGTCGAGCATCTTTATATGATGATGCAATACAATATCAGTTCTTTGGACACTGATACAGGATTTCACCCAGTGCTTTATAAGTCTGACAGGCTTTTCTTGCTTTCTGGGGTAAACCCTGCTTATACAATATATGCTGCTCCTATTTCGATTTAGGGGCCTCTGATCGATTTAATGCTGTATTCTGTAAACGTTTAACACAATGAGTTACATTTCACTTAAAGCAGGGGTCAGCAACCCCGCAGCTCGAGGGCCGCATGCGGCTCTTTAGCGCTTACCTAGTGGCTCCCTGGACCTTTTTTTAAAAATGTTTGAAAATGGAAAAAGATGGGGGATGGAAATTTATTTTTTGTTTTAATAATGTTTCTGTAGGACGACAAACATGACACAAACATTCTAATTCATTAATATTGTAATGAAGTTAAACTTGAGGCGGCATCGTACAACATAGTTGTCACAGGGTGTGTCATTCTCCATAGGATGCACTGCAGGGAAAATAAACATTTAATCATGAATGCTCATAATATATTTGTAGCCAACTTAGTCATTTTGATAGTAGGTTAATACAGCTAATATAGATGCATACAGCATGTATTGCCTTCATTATAAGGCTTATATGAGGCTTTTAATTTTAAACGGTGTTCTGCCAAAATGTCCTACACCGACGAAACGTCTACAAGAGGCGAATTTGACACCCAAAGTAATACGGTGAATTTTCATTTTGTTTTGTTTAGATGCTTACAGACAGAACATACTAAAGATACCTTGAGAAAATGCTTAAACCTAGTTATATAAAATAAGAGTGGTTTTAATATGTCCGTCACTAATGTGGTCAACAGATCAACAACCTGCTTTAAAGCTAACACAAGAGAAAAACAATGCTTTAAAGTATGAGAGGGAAACACATGCAAAAATTATTTTGAGGGAATGAAAAGGCAGTAAAGGACTCAATAAAAATACAAATAGTAAGTACTCGCCGCTTTAAACCGATGAGCGCATGTGTTGGATGTCTTGCCATGCAGAAGGAACTGCAGTAACCCTGTAGTATGCGTCGAGTGACAGTGACAATCTATGTCATCACCTCGATTGTCCATTGCAGGTATAAAACTATGCCGCCCTCCGTAGGTCAAAACATGTACTAAATATTATAGATTTTTAAATCTATGGCAATATTTCATGTGTTTCTAATCAATAACATATATGAGTAAAAGTGAACAATTGTGGCTTATTAGAGCCTAAAAGTCTTTTACCCTACAAGTCTGAGGTTCCCATTTACAAAACAGCATATTAAAAAAAAAAGAAATAAGCAAAAAAAAAAAAAAAAAAAAAAAATATATATATATATATATATATATATATACAATATATTATATATACCTGATCCACCCAGGGCTGAGACTGAACGATACTGGAAGAGTATCTGGGAAAAAGAGGCGTCTCACAACACTAACGCCACTGGCTACTGGCTTAAGAAGCTAACTGCACTCCATGAACACCTAGCAGCACAAATGAACCAGCTGCTGAAGTCGGGGACCCACCCAGAGTGGCTAACCCAAGGTCAGACAGTCCTCATTATCAAGGACCCCCAGAAGGGAGCAGTACCATCCAACTACCGGCCTATAACTTGCCTCAGCACCACATGGAAGCTCTTATCAGGCATCATAGTGGCTAAAATGAGCAGGCACATGGAGCAATACATGCACAGGGCACAGAAAGGGATTGGCAATAACACCAGGGGAGCCAAGCTCCAACTACTAGTGGACAGGGCAGTCGCAGAGACTGCAAGGCCAGGAGCACCAACCTGTGCACTGCCTGAATCGACTACAAGAAAGCCTATGACTCAATGCCACACACATGGATACTGGACTGCTTGAAGCTGTATAACATCAACAGGACACTAAGGACCTTCCTCCAGAACTCAACGGGGCTGTGGAAGACAACTCTAGAAGCCAACTCAAAGCCAGTTGCACATGTGAGCATCAAATGCAATATCTACAAAGGAGATGCTCTGCCACCCCTGCTGTTCTGCATAGGCCTAAACCCCCCCAGATCATCACCAAGAGTGGTTTTGAGTACCGGTTCCGAAGTGGAACAACCATCAGTCACCTACATGGATGATATCAAGCTGTATGCCAAGGACGAGCGTGACATTGACTCGCTGATTCACCTCACGAGAATATACAGCAATGACATCGTGATGTCATTTGGACAAGAGAAGTGTGGGCGGATGGTATCCAGAAGAGGGAAGGTGATCTCAACTGAAGGGGCTGAACTACCTGAAGGCAACATAACTCATGTGCAGGACAGCTACAAATACCTGGGGATCCCACAGGCAAATGGGAACCATGAGGAAGCAACTACGAGGTCTGCCACAACCAAATACCTGCAGAGGGTGAGGCAGGTCCTCAAGAGTCAGCTGAATGGCAAGAATAAGATCCAGGCCATTAACAGCTATGCCCTACCAGTAATTAGATACCCTGCTGGCATTGTACCCTGGCCACTAGTGTTGTATCGGTCGCGAACGATTCGTTCTTTTTGAACGAATTGTTTGGGTGAACGAGACCGAACTAATCACCATCTGCACTGATTCGTTCTATGAAGTTGGTGCTTGTTCACTGCGTGGGAGGGCGTTGAGCAAGCGGCAGCGTCTTCTGACATCGCACACGACCAATCAGACGCCAGCCTCATCGCGGGCAGGGGAGGGACCGGAAACAGAATCAGGGCGTATGTCACTCACTTCCACGTGTGGCCAATGAGCAGCCAGCGTGCAAGCAGGGGGGCAAGACTGAGTTTTGTCACTTCCCGTTCAGTGACTCGGTCCTCCGGTTCCTGACCTAGCTTGCTGCTAACTTGACTTTCCAGTAATGACTGCGGTGAACGAATCAAAAAATGAAAGGAAAGGACTTTGTCACATATTTGTTAACGTGGAGCCTATCAAATGCAGCTCAAAAAGACAAAAACACCACACAAATCTAGCGAGCATGGTTTAGTGTACTACTTTTCTCAACAGACTCGGGGCTACCTATTACGACATACTATAAAATTTACAGTAATTTAAAACACGGGTAGCTACTAGGCAAGCAAAAGCTGAGCTGTGGTTGCGTGACGGCAATGAAGGGGGCAAAGAGCTGTCACTATATGGAGGCTTCATGGCAGCGATATTTACCTCATATGTGCACAGAAAAAAAGAATATTTAGTATGATCACCATAATACTGATTTGCAATGAAACGGTATATACATGTCCATTTTTTCCAAGTGTTTTATTATTTTTTTTCGTGTCAGGTGTTGGTTGGTTTGACAAATTATGTCAATCCGTCCATCATGTGCTACTCAAGCGCCCCAAAACAACGCACATGGACACGGGAGATGTCGCAATATGTCTACATTTTTCTTAACAGACTAATGAGAGTAGAAAGGCGATATCGTAAAGAGCAAACAATTATTTCTCGTCAGCATTTGACGATCTGAGATGCGGGGACGACAGGGGAGCTGACCGGATTATTTTATTTATTTATACCAGTGCAAAAATTCAATACGATCACCATAATACTGATTTGCAATGAAACTGTATATACATGTCCATTTTTTCCGAGTGTTTTTTTTTTTTTTTTTTCGTGTCAGAGCGTGTCGGTTGGTTTGACAAATTATGTCAATCCGTCCATCATGCGCTACTCAAGCGCCCCAAAACAACGCACGAGGACACGGGAGATGTCGCAATATGTCTACATTTTTCTTAACAGACTAATGAGGGTAGAAAGGCGACATCGTAAAGAGCAAACAATCATTTCTCGTCAGCATTTGACGATCTGAGATGCGGGGACGACAGGGGAGTTGACCGGATTATTTTATTTATTAATACCAGTGCAAAAATTCAATACGATCATCTTAATACTGATTTGCAATTAAACTGTCAAATATCAAAATGTAGTATTGTCTTTATTTCAGAGCAGCACATTCGACAACTAGCTATTTACACTTATAGTTTTAACAATAGTGACTAAAAATAATAGTGATGAGCATAAAAAAAAAATACAACAAAGTGAGAGTTAATATGATGTGTTGGTCGTTCCATATTTAGAAATTAAACTTTCGATTTATTTTTATTTTCCTGACAGCAAGCATGCTGCGTTGGCTGGTAGCAGGCTAGCAGCAGCATTGTATATGTGATCGAGAACATGCTAAAGAAAGTCCGTGCGCCTCCGACCCCAACCCCCCACTCCCCCCACAAAAGGAAAATGTTTAACCGTGTCCTAAATTGAAATGCAAGCACGAGCCATGACTTTGAGCCCAAAGAACTAGGACAGACGACGCGGAAGTTCTCCCTCGCTTTTGCAGCAGCGGGAGGGAGACGAGGCTGTCTGTGAAAGCAGAATGATATTGCCTGTCACTCATTACTGAAACTACGACGAGCGGTCAATGAGGAGCCTGTGTGCAAGAGAGAGGGAGGGACCAAGAATGTCACTTCCCGTTCAGTTATACTGCGAAGCGGTCTTTGGTGATTCGTTCGGCAACGTCACTTCCCGTTCACTAACCGAACGATTCATTTGGGCGGGGAGGGAGATGAGGGGGGCGAACGATTCGGTGAACGATTTGTTTGAACGAATCTTTTTACTGAACGATCCGGAATGGATTCGTTTACTCAAGTGAACGACAGATCCCGTCACTACTGGCCACTGGAAGAGATGCAGGCTACCAACATCAAGACAAGGAAGCTCCTTACAATGCATGGAAGGTTTCACCCTAAGTCCAGCATCCTGAGGTTCTACACCAAGCGGAAAGAGGGAAGCCGAGGACTAGTAAGCATCAGAGCCACTATCCAGGAGGAAACTACATCCCTCCAAGAGTACATCATGAAGATGGCCCCCAGTGATGACCTGCTCGGTGAATGCCTCAGGCAACAGAAGCCCAGTAAGGAGGAGGACCCTGAGGAGATATCATGGAAGGACAAGCCCCTGCATGGTATGTACTGTACCACTGACAAATTGAAGGGGTAGCTGACATGGGAAAAAGCTACCAGTGGCTGGAAAAGGCCGGACTGAAAGACAGCACGGAGGCACTGATCATGGCAGCACAAGAACAGGCCCTAAACACAAGATCAATAGAGGCAGGGGTCTATCACACCAGACAGGACCCTAGGTGCAGGCTATGCAAAGAGGCCCCTGAGAAAGTCCAGCACATCACAGCAGGGTGTAAGATCCTGGCAGGCAAGGCATACATGGAACGACATAACCAGGTAGCAGGCATGGTGTACAGGAACAGCTGTGCCGAGTACGGACTGGAGACCCCGGAGTCAAGGTGGGCGACAACTCCAAAGGTGGTCGAGAACAACCGAGCCAAGATCCTGTGGGACTTCCAGATCCAGACAGAGAAACTGGTGATGGCCAACCAGCCGGACATAGTGGTGGTGGATAAACATCAGAAGACAGCAGTAGTGATAGATGTAGCAATCCCGAGCGATAGCAACATCAGGAAAAAAGAACACAAAAAGCTGGAGAAATATCAAAGGTTGAAGGAAGAGTTGGAGAAAATGTGGGGAGTGAAGGCAACAGTGGTGCCAGTAGTGATCGGGACACTAGGAGCAGTAACCCCCAAGCTGGGTGCATGGCTCCAACAGATACCAGGAACAACGGCCGACATCTCCGTTCTCCAAAAAGCTCTGCTTTTGTCTCATATGACCAGAGAACATTCTTCCAAAACGTTTTTGGCTTTTTCAAGTAAGTTTTGGCAAACTCCAGCTTGGCTTCTTTATGTCTCTGGGTCAGAAGTGGGGTGTTCCTGGGTATCCTACCATAGAGTCCCTTTTCACTGAGACACCGACGGATAGTACGGGTAGACACTGTTGTTCCCTCGGACTGCAGGGCAGCTTGAACTTGTTTGGATGTTAGTCGAGGTTCTTTATCTACCATCCGCACAATCTTTTGTGGAAATCTCTCGTCAATTTTTATTTTCCGTCCACAACAAGGGAGGTTAGCCACTGTGCCATGGGCTTTGCATTTATTGATGACACTGCACACGGTAGACAGAGGAACATTCAGGTCTTTGGTGATGGAATTGTAGCCTTGAGATTGCCCATGCTTCCTCACAATCTTGCTTCTCAAGTCCTCAGACTGTTCTTTGGTCTTCTTTCTTTTCTCCATGCTCAATGTGGTACATACAAGGACACAGGACAGAGGTTGAATAAACTTTAATCCATTTTAACAGGCTTAATTCCCCCCACCCCCCATTCTCGTTTGTGTTTTTTTTTTCTTCGTTGTAACCAAATTAATGAAGATAGTAATACCAAAACATTTGTAATTGCAATCCTTTTCTGGGAGAAATTGAGTATTATCTGACAGAATTGCAGGGGTGCCAATACTTTTGGCCAGCACAGTGTATGTATTTGATTTGATTGATTATATACTTAAATGGTACACAGTTTTTTTAGGTAGATACATCTACCCAGAAATAACCATTTCCATTTCAATTAATATCAATTCTGGCCTAAATTGCTTAGATATTAACATTTCGGCCAGATACTGTATCTCAAAAACTATAGTCAATTGACACTTTTGACCTCATTTTTCTTTTTTAGCAACCCAAATTTAGTAACGTCTCACTTCTGTTATCTGGGAAGCATTTTGCTTGTAGACAGTTGTTCTTAAGACAACTTTATGATATTTGCCCAGATTAAAAAGTGGTGTATCATTACACTTCTAGTACATTTATCATTTACGTGTGGTACTGTAGTATAACTATAAGAAAATAAAGCAACATATATTTTATAATCTTTATATGATGACTGATGTAAATTAACAGAATTTACCAAGAGCATGTTGCATACATACAGTATATTTTCCTTTCAACTCCTTCTAATCATGAAATATAATTTACATTGGAATCAAGTTATATATGAGCTAAATGATACTGTGCTTGAACAGTTTGATGATTTTAGATAAGACAAAAAACTGTGTCGTCATGTAATCAATACAAGTTTAGATTTTTTAAAAGACATAATTTCAAACACACACACATTCATTGGCGTAGTCTGAATTTTATATATATTTTGTTGTTGTTGTTGTTGTTTGCTGGACTCGCTTATGGTGAGGTAAAGTCTCCCCTCCAGGCTACTGCTGCTGGGTTGCTGCAAGCTACTCCGGCCTGTTTTCTGTTTGTATTCAAGCATCTGCTGAGGTGTAAATGGCATTTAAAAGGAAACTTTCATCGTCACGTTTGTGTTGCAACTGTCATGGCTCAGCAAAACAGATCAGCGAAGTCTTCAGGCTGCATCTGGTGCTGCTGGAGGGGGTCTACTCTAGCCTGCTGTGGAGAAGAGCGAGAAACTTGAGTAGAAGCAAAATAGGCAATGCTTTCCACGATTAACATACAATGTCTGTCGACCCTTTTTTTTTTTTTTTTTTTTTTTTTAATTTTTAATCAAGTCTTTTTACTTTTTGAAAAATAAATTCACATTAAAACTGGTACAAATATGATTCATACATTTATATTTAAAAGCACACACTTACACAGACTCGTCATGGAGAGGTACAATTTTCTCAACATCATTAGATGCATGCTTCTGCTTGCATCCCACATCCCCTACGGATTCTTCTGTAAATCACCGGAATTAACATATAAATGTGTAAATGCCTCCTTCATGTGTTGATAGGATAAAGACACTGCTGCCATATGTGCAATTCAGTAGACGAAAATGCTCATCACTCACATGTTCTTCCTCTAGCTAAATTAACAATCACTGGAACAAACTACTTTAGGTGAACTTAATAAGAAAATACAAATAAAAAAAAAAAGTTGTTTTTTTACCCCAGAGCAGTTAATTTAAATATTATTCATAACAATTGTTGTCACAGATTACTTGAAAAAGTAATTTAATTACTGATTAATGATTACGCTTCAAACAGCAATCTAGTTAACTTTAATGATTACTTAATTATCAAAGTAAGTAAATTACTTTAAAAGTAATTTATTGCTTACATTTCACCAATTTTTCTCCCTTTGCTGCCTCAACATAAGAATGACAACAGAAAAATGTCATCACATGTAATTGACTCTCCTATGATTAAATTTATAGAGGAAGATCAGAATTTTTCACATGTTTAATCATTTAGTTAGTGGGGGTTTAATTAGTCGATGGAATTGATTTCAACCACCATTGACTCGGGCTAGCTTATCAACTAATTGACTTTCCGATAATTGAATTTAAAGAGGAAGATCAGAATTTTTCACACAATGCTTAATCATTTAGTTAGCGGGGGCTTAATTAGTCGATGGAATTGATTTCAACCACTATTGACTCGGGCTAGCTTATCAACTCAGGAGCCCTGAAAATAACAAATAACTGACAAACTGCACGGAATTTGTTAAAATCAACTCCACCGACTAAATAAACCCCCCGCAAATTCGAAGATTAAGCCTAATGTCAAAAATTCTGAACTTCGAGTTATGGATTTAGGGGTTAGGGTTAACAGCATATCAGTGCCAATGTAAAACAAAGCAAATTGACTGCACAATAATCAACAGCACACAAATGATTTGTGCAATAAACAGTTCAATAAACAAAAAGGTGTGGGCGCACAACCTGGAAGTACGCCGTACACACACTTGGTCAATTTGGCCACAAAACGTAGCGGCACTTTACACTCAATTGGATTTACAACACATCCCAAAGATGCTAAATGAACACGTCACCTCACTTTTTCCATTCATTCATTCATTCATTCATTCATTCAGTCATTCATTCATTCATTCATTCATTCATTCATTCATTCATTCATTCATTCATTCATTCATTCATTTGTTTATTTCAGGCCATGATTTTCCTTGTCAAGACAACAAATATATACAGCTCATATAAACATATAACAAAAAAGAGCAAAACTAAGTAACATAGCAACTTCAACTACATGCCTGAAAAGGAGTGGGAAGAAGAAAACTTAGGAGTGGGAAGAAGAAAACTTCACTTCACAAATAGGCAACACAAATATGATGTAAACAATGCTTGCCGACTTGTAGCGATGACTACCCACTGTTGCAACCTGAAAGCTACGAAACAGCCGCGCATGTAGCGGCTTCAACCTATCGCTGGAACCCTCCAGAATGAAGAAAAAAATACTCATGTTCATTCATGGACGCACACATATCAACATTCCCTTGCACATCTCAACAGTTGACTGCACTCGGCTCAAATGTGCACCCGCGTTCTTTCTCAATCCAAAAACACTTAAAGGGAAGTAACTATGAGCGGTTACCATGGTTTAGATTGCTTGTTACTGAAAGAAAGTAATCAGATTACAGTAACCCGTTACTGACAACACTGTTCATAATAGTTATAATTAGAGACACAGGGAAAAGTGATGACTAACATGGATCCCTGAAAGTAATAGATCTTCAATTTACATTCATTTAAGGCACTTGGTTTGGAATTTAATATTTATTTTAAGCACTGCATATGCCTTAACCTTGATTTTCACCTTCCACATGTTTGCCTCAGTTCAGTTAGGTGGAAAATTGCTTCCCAAACTAAACTATCCCTTTAAATGAGGCCAAGTTCTAAACTTGGAAGTTGGGACAGGAGAAATCCAGGGCTGTTGGACTTTAGGGTAATTGAGAGAGCATATTATTATTTTATTGCAGATAGATGCCATATCTATTCCGATGACACCTCTGTAACCAATTAATTTCTACACATTTCTTTTGGAGTGACAATGTCTTGATTTGGTAGGAAATTACCTCTTCACTCAAGCAGCAGACTACCCCACCGAAGCCACATGATTTAGTATATGCCTAAACTCTGCTTCAATTGATACAGACAGAAAGGTTTAAGACAGAAAGGTATAAGTTTGGGTTAGGTTGAGTGTATTTTACAAAATTAATACAAACAGCCATTTGAACTCACATTTGTGAAAACATTGCAAGCCTCTAGTCTCGTGTGATTGATTTAGACACCGATTAAACAGATAACATCAACGCCCAAAGGCAATAACCTACACCTCACAAGTGTCACAGAACGAGACGTGTGCCATATTTCAGCTCAGAGCCATTGAGTATTGTCAAGTGCTTGAGTGTAATGGCCGGCCAGGCTTAACGGAATAGATGAGTCGGTATTAGGCCAATCAATCACAAGTGGTTAATGGTTCAGGGTGATGCTTTCTTTCCTTCCCTTGGATGCCTTCATTTTCCATTATCATCAAGTGGAATAAAGAAAATGTGCGCAACACTATGTTAAATTTAAACTACTGTTTTTGGATAATATATATGTTTTTTTTAAATTTTTTTATTTGAAATGAAACTTTTTTATTTAGAAAAGAAATCATTTACTATTTGTCTTTTAAATTAAAACATATAACCAGTACAATTAAATAAAAAAGAGAATATTCACAGATTTTTTTAATTGTAGATATTTTTATGTAAATAAATATTATTACAAATATTTAGGTTTTCCTATTTTAATCAAAAAACAAAATATTGAATAATTTCAAATAAAAATTATTTAAAATAATTGAAATTAATGGAACGAAAAATAATATTTACTGTTTTCCTCCTCTCTTTGTATTTAATTTAAAAAAAAAACTAATTTATAAATGGAAAAACGAAATTATTTGCTATTAAGATGCTAACGAAATAAGATTGGGACAATTTTTAGGGCGGCAAAGTTGATTAATTGGCAAAAAAATAGCTGTTGTAGATATAGTTCCTTTTATACACATAAATATATATCTGTTCATTCCACATCGTCACACATAATCACTTATTGTCTCATAGCACTGTCTTCTGTCTACTTTGTACTACAGACGGATATTGTTTTGATTACCAGGAGTGTCGTGGCCAAGGTCACTGAGTAGGCAACATTCTTCTCCCAGTGTTCTCCACTATTTGTAGAATGACAAAGATAAAGTGTAACATCTCGAAGGTTCGGGGCAGATCTTCTTGGGAGCACCTCGTGGTGCTTTCGGGGACATGTGTCCTGGCCGGCCAGCTTTTAATTACTTATTCCTTAATAAATGTATATATCTTAGGTGATTATTGTTTTCTTTTTGTTCCTGAATTGTGTGTCATCATCTCCTGTTTGTTAAATGGAAAAAATAACCTGTAAAGAGAGAAAATCAACATTTCTCTTCTTCATTGTCTATTCATTAGCTGTTAATTAGTCGACTAATCGTGGAAACACAACTTAGCTGGAAACTATAAGTGCGATGTCTTTTAAATATTGCATTTCTGCGGAATGGAAAAAGCTTCAAATTTGCTTTGAGTATTTTTAATGGGTTAGATTCACTATTTTGCTAAATCACCCAATCATCATCAATCATGGCACAAGCCATGGTTCAGATGAAAACAATATTGTGATGAGAAGAATCCAAATGCTGAGAAAACACAATTTTAAACAGAAGACAAAGACAGTACACGTGATAAGAAAAAAAATGGATTAGTAATCTCACAGTGTGTAATGTAGTTGGCATGACCAACATGGACCACCATGCACATAGCAATATGTCCATAATTGCAATTCTCCCCCTCCATTGCATATGTCTTTATTCTAAGCACCGAGACTGACCTGTGAGATATTACAGGCATTCAGACTGGCGGAAAATGCAAATAAGAACTCATAGAAAGAGAAGAAACCAGGCGAACTGTAAGTAAGCAATCATAGATTGTTGTTGCACATTCAACAAAAATAATAAACATAAATTGTACCTGTTATGTGACACAGTGTCACACATTTGTGCCATCAAGCACACCCAGAAATCAGACTTTTCTGATCTGTTGTGCACTCCTCAGGTCATTCAGAGGATAACATATTGAATTTGTAATTTTGTTTTACAACAGATCACATTGTTAACATGCTTAGTTGTTTGTCAGCATGCAAAGAGTGACTTTGAAATGTATTGATCAGCTTGTAATCAAAACAATAGCCTGTGTGTCACCACCATAGCAACTAATGTTACTGTTCAGTTGATGTCAGTTGTGACTTCACCTTGATCTCTGCTATTGGTTTTACCTGTTGCACCAGATAGTTTGATACCGAGGACCAACATAAAGGTGTCCTTGCTTACTAGATAAAAGGGTAATTTATATTCATACTCAAAATATACTCACCGGCCACTTTATTAGGTACACCTGTCCAACTGCTCGTTAACACTTAATTTCTAATCAGCCAATCACATGGTGGCAACTCTGTGCATTTAGGCATGTAGACATGGTTTAAGACAATCTCCTGCAGTTCAAACCAGGCATCAGTATGGGGAAGAAAGGTGATTTGAGTGACTTTGAACGCGGCATGGTTGTTGGTACCAGAAGGGCTGGTCTGAGTATTTCAGAAACTGCTGATCTACTGGGATTTTCACGCACAACCATCTCTAGGGTTTACAGAAAATGGTCTGAAAAGAAAAAATATCCAGTGAGCGGCAGTTCTGTGGGCGGAAATGCCCCATTGTTGATGCCAGAGGTCAGAGGAGAATGGCCAGATTGGTTCGAGCTGATAGAAAGGCAACAGTGACTCAAATAACCACCCATTACAACCAAGGTAGGCAGAAGAGCATCTCTGAATGCACAGTACGTCGAACTTTGAGGCAGATGGGCTAGAGCAGCAGAAGACCACGCCGGGTGCCACTCCTTTCAGCTAAGAACAAGAAACTGAGGCTACAATTTGCACAAGCTCATCGAAATTGGACAATACAAGATTGGAAAAACGTTGCCTGGTCTAATGAGTCTCGATTTCTGCTGCGACATTTGGATGGTAGGGTCAGAATTTGGCGTCAACAACATGAAAGCATGGATCCATCCTGTCTTGTATCAACGGTTCAGGCTAGTGGTGGTGGTGTAATGGTGTGGGGAATATTTTCTTGGCACTCTTTGGGCCCCTTGGTATCATTTGAGCATCGTTGGAACGCCACAGCCTACCTAAGTATTGTTGCTGACCATGTCCATCCCTTTATGACCACATTGTGCCCAACTTCTGATGGCTACTTTCCGCAGGATAATGCACCATGTCATAAAGCTGGAATCATCTCAGACTGGTTTCTTGAACATGACAATTAGTTCACTGTACTCAAATGGCCTCTACAGTCACCAGATCTCAATCCAATAGAGCATCTTTGGGACGTGGTGGAACAGGAGATTCGCATCATGGATGTGCAGCCGACAAATCTGCACCAACTGTGTGATGCCATCATGTCAATATGGACCAAACTCTCTGAGGAATGCTTACAGCACCTTGTTGAATCTATGCCACGAAGAATTGAGGCAGTTTTGAAGGCAAAAGGGGGTCCAACCCGCTACTAGCATGGTGTACCTAATAAAGTGGCCGGTGAGTGTATATTCGATGCCATTTTAGAGTCTACAAAAAATTAAAACCCAATCTAAATTTTTTTTTAATTGGAAGGAACGTTCATTTGTTGCCAACACTCCCATTTCAAATTGATTGAACATCAAGCGCAGTTAATGGCAAAAAATGAGTTAACAATGAAAATACAAAAAATATCTTCCATTACCGTTACTATTAGTAGTAGTGCAAAATCAAATTTACCCCATGACAACACATTTCTGATGATCTGTGATAGTGAAAAAAAAAAAAAAAAAAAAAACTTTGTATCGATACTTTTGCAATTAAATATCGTATACAGATACATTTCAGAGTCGATACTTCAATAGAATCGATTCTTTTTTATAATTTTGACAACCCTACTGACAGGTGATTACATGAACTATCTGCCCATCAATAACTGTTATGGCTCATAGACAGCCCGAGAAATAATTAAAATCTGTTCTTCTTCAAGAAAAACTGGAATTACTCTCTATGCTCTCCTCATTTGCCCATAAAGTAAAGAGAGAGTTTCAAATTGGGCTTAATTTAACAGAGATGACCCCGTTTCAAAACCTTTGTACAAAAACAGCATGCATCTGACTTCAGCAAGTCCACTGTGTTTGTGAAAACAACTTGCTTGCCAACTTGGATCATTCAACTGTACCAGACTTACTGCTTTTTAATGAGACCTTGGGAAGCGCTATAGAACCAGTTTGATACTATGGCAGTAGTACTAGTAGTAGTCATATGTTTGTGTATGTCCATTAGATCCAACAGCGAATGATGACCTTTTATAGCTATGCCCTCTGTATTATGACGAATTGCCTTTGCCACTATCTATGTCCCTCTTCCCTCAAAAACACACATGAACACACACAGACAAAAACTGGGTTATCATAGCACTTATTTCTACTACAGAGAGTAAATTTTATAAAGCAGTAACTTCTAGTTTCAAGGAATCTATCTATATCCACCCATCCATCTCGCCATTCACACTGCAATAACAACCTCTTCTTGTGGTAAAATGAATTAAACCTAATTTTTCACTGTTCTCCAAATCATTTTCTAATAAAAGTTTTTGTAATCAAATGTTAAAAAAAAAAGAATGAAGAAAAAATAAACAACCTTGGATGAAAGCCTGCTCCCACAAAGCACATGCGTATTACTCATCCCCCACAGTGCCGCCTTGTTCTCGTGCCTTGTGGGTGGACTGGGGTGGGTGGCTGTGCAGGGAATTGGGAGATGTGTGTTCTTTGCATGTAAGAAATCTCTAAGATGTTTCCTCAACTCACCGTTTCAGCACAATTACTTCAGTGTACATACATACACACATTTTACCTCTGCTACCGTCACCCATTACACAATCAGAGAAAAGATCTTATCCCAATATGTATATCAGCATGTGGCTGCTTGTCCCACTTCCGATACCTGTGTTTGTGTATGCATACGTATATGTGTGTATTGCGACAAGACTGACCCATTTGTATCTCACTCTGTGCTGGACGATACAACTTGGAATGAGTTCAACTTTGGAGGTGAAGCCACACTGAACAGTCACCAGGCACTCTGACGGGTTGTAATCATTTAGGTACATATAATTTTCAGTACATATACAGTAAAACCTCTAAATGACAGATTTTAATCTTTACATCAATGTAAATCTTGTCCAGTCTCTTAGGCTAGGTTCATACTGCAGGCCTTAATGCAGGTATCCGATTTTTTTTTCACGTGTTTTTCCGACTCAAGTGAGGAATTAACTAAAGTTGCATAGAAGTGGACCATTTCAAATCCGATCTGGGTCACTTTCACATTTGGTTTAAATCCGATCTGGGCCACATTTTTCCAGAATGTGGTGGCAGTCTGAACTGTCAAGTGCCCCTAAATTTGCCTGGCACGGCCAGACTGTTCTCCCTGTATTTTTCAAACACTGAGAGAATAGTCTGGGACCCAGCCCATTAACGGCCTCTAGAGCAAGTACAAAATCAATCGTCAAATCAGATTCGTTTATTTGCGTGACGTGTTCTTAACGAGCAACGTCATTCTTCCGCGTCGGAAGTCATCTCCACAACAACACAGATGGCGAACAGGAGAGCCGAGAATATGTTCCAATCCACGGTAAAATCAGTTTTAAATTACAAAAAACACATCGACACAAGTCATTGACAACTGTCTGTCTCGCGCTAGCCATGTTGAATAAACTCCGCTCTCCTCGTATGTTTACTTCCACGTGCAAGTCCCTCGTCGCGTTTCTAACGTCACATCCGCCCGTCGCTGATTGGTCCACTCCGCTGTCTGTTTGCTGTGGCTTGCTCCGCCCTGGAAATTTTATCCGCTGAATGGTGGCAAGACTCAATAGCTGGAACAGCGGTGAGTCTTGAGTACCAGGCTACCCCTAAATCGGAATTCATGCAGCAATTATGTCAGCAAAGAGCGAGAGCGGCACTCAAGATGGCAGCGATGTAGTTGTTCATTAGTGTTTAAGTGCCTAGATTTTACTACGCAGGAGGTGGGCTTGACCACAGTCATAAAAAAATACAATGAAGAAAAGGATATGCCTGATAATGCTCGGTTTCGTACTGTGCGCCAAATGAGCAATATTTCAGTATTGCTTACATGGCCGAGTCGGGACAAACTGACGCACACACATAAGGCCTATGTGTGCGACATGCAAGCACAGTGCGTAGTTATGTGTTTTGATGCTCCTGCGCATACGGGTCAGTTTTCTCAGTGCGTGTCGAACTGCGAATTAGTGTGCATGCGTAATACTTGAATGGGCTCAATGGACAAAGGAAATTTGAACTGGCACGCCCAAAAAAAATAAAAATAAAATATGACAAAAAATTTGAATTGTACTTTAAAACCTGCAGTATGAACCTAGGTTTAGAAACCAGCCATTTTAGCTGTAGATTACATTAGAAGATCCTATTTCAAAGTCATGGTGTTTGAGTGATAAAACGTTAAAATTTAGAAAAGACTGTGTTAAATACCAGCTTACCAATTATCCAGTGACAATGTAGTTTAAATGAGATAGGCTATTTCGCAACGATCCTGTGCTATTATATAAAATTAATTAATTCACTCATTTTCCGAGCTGCTTATCCTCACGAGGAGCCAATACCAGCTAACTATGGGCAGCAGGGTACACACCTAATCATTTAATCCGGAAAGAAATGTCAAATAATACCTTAGCCCGTTTCAGGCATGTCCTGAAGTCCAGTATTGTGACTAGGGTGACCAAACGTCCTCTTTTGCCCGGACAAGTCCTACTTTCACGCAGTATCCTCGTTGTCCGGGCGGGTTTTATAAATTCATAAAAATGTCCGGTTTTAATGATTTTTTTTTTACGGGACCAACTTGAAGAGAATTCCTCCGGCCGCTAGGGGGCAGCGCTTGCCTGCGTTGACGTTGCTCCTACTAGTAGGGGCGGGAGAAGGAATAGATCTTCTTCTTTTTTGTTGGCAGTTCACCCTTTGTTTCATGGGGAATTACCACCATCTACTGACGGTTTGGCGAGAGCTCAGACTACAGTAAGGAGTTCAATGAGAAGTTCTAAAGGCGTGGCTCCATACACCTTTCTGTAAGTTTCTCCTGTTAATGTCGATCACGTGTCTTCTGTTGTACATAGGGTTATATGTGTACACAGAGATGCAGTATATTGTATGAGTCTTGTAATTGTTCTGCGTTAGTGGTTGAATGCTAGTATAGCTAAATAGCTGTGTTGCTTATGAGTTTTTTATATGATAAATACTTATATAATGGCAACTGTTGACTTCTGTCGGAGATTTGTACTGGTGTAATCTGTAAAATCTCGTTTGTTGTCGCATCTTTGCGCTACCGATGGTAGTAAACTTTTATAGCAAAGTCTGACTTTGCCTCGTCTCCCGTATTCGCTAATAGGGTAGCAATCAGTGACCTCAGCTGCGCTACGCATTATGGGCAATGTAGTTTTGAATTTGAACTGCTGCGTTTGGAAACATGCTGGTTGAATCGCTTGTCAGTTTATTTCAGTTATCGTTTGCGTACAATTTAGAACATTGTATGAGAATAAAAATTGAGTGGGAATAACATTTTGTCAACGACAATTGTCGTGATCGTAATTTTAAAAAATGTTGAGTTGGCACATAGCCAACTGTGTGTGTGTATTAACTGGACTACATTTCCATGAGTCTGCATTATATTCAGGGGTGCACATAAGTGGTCCGCATGCGTGCATGCGGACTGGACATTGACAAACGCGCTGGCCCTCAACAGCTTCCATATGCTTTTGCGTACCAATGGCTGACCACTGTATTTGCGGCTGACACGAGAAAATAACTTCTCAAAATGTCGAAGAGGCAGGCCACACTGAGTAATTACTTCCGTGTTCTCCCACCTCCGTCAAAAGACAGACAGACGACAGAGACGTCACCGGAGCTACCGAAAAAAAGGACTTTTGCTGAAAAGTGGCTACAAGCAAATGATGCTCGCACGGAAATGCGGTACAAAATGTGCTGTGAGAATCCCAATGTCGCCGATAAGAGCAGCGCATTTTATGTAGGGTCAAAGAATTTCAGCCATCCAAACTTTGAAAAGCACGAAAAAAACAGAGCATGCGGCAATTAAGCAAACTATCGATGTCAAACAGGACCCCACTCGCCCTGTGGACAAGTGGCGGCGGAATAGGGCGGAATAAAGGCGACATGCACTGACAAACGTGTTTTTGCTCGCATTTTACAAAGCTAAACATGCACGTTCAATGAGGTCTTATTAGGAGGACAGCCCACTTTTAAAAAGGCTTGGAGTTAATGTGGGAGCCGCATAATGCCCTTTATTTTGAATTGGTGCTTTTTATTTCTTTACATTTCACTTCAAAGTAATGGCAATTTTGTTGTGCCAGTTGATGTTAATCAAGCATTAATTGTTAATATAATTAATTAAAGTTAATTGGCTCTAAGTAAAGCTTGTCATAAATTTATTGCATCAGGCGGGTCGGCTTTCAAGCTCAATGAGGACCAAGTCACATCTCCAGGTCCTCCTCTGAGAACCTGGGCAAAAAAATTATGTGCACCCCTGATTATATTATTTTTTTAATAATTCTTTTTTTTTTTTTTTTTTTTTTTTTTTAAGGAAGAATAAAGCCTGTTGAGTAAAAAAAAGTGGGAGATATACGCATCTTTGAGTGATCTTCGAGTAAAATTCAAGTATCTCGAGGCCGGGTCGAGTGTCCTCTTTTTTGGAAATCAAAATATGGGCACCCTAATTGTGACACTATTTAAAAGCAACACCTGGTAGGTTTATGTTTTGTTCGATTTTAGCGATGTTGGTGGACAAAAGCGGTAGTGTTTTGCCTTAAAGAGCATACGACACGAGAAAAAAAGGCTTAAATGGCATTATTATGTGAATTAGAATCATATTTTGAGACGATTCGACTATATACAACAATTTAGCAAAGCACAGATGACGAGAAATTAGCCTTTTAATCTGCCAGTTAGCCACGCCTACCATTATAGGGCTTTAGCGTCCCCAACAGGTGGATGACGTCAGCGGTAGACTGGGCTCATCGATTTTACTATTCAGCCCATTGAGGGGGAATTATTCAGAACGAGGAAAACGCGACGAAGAAAGCCGCCAAATGTCATTGTTTCTGTCTCTTTACTTCAATATTTTTACAGGATATTATTTTTATCCAAGTATTTTTCCCCAATAGCTATATAAATGGCTTGAGAAGGACCAGTCAGCCTGTCGAGGGGGAACTATTCACAATGAGGAAAACGCGACGAAGAGAGCGGCAAAATGTCATTGTTTCTGTCTCTTTACTTCAATATTTTTACAGGATATTCTTTTTATCCAAGTATTTTCCCCAATTGCTAAATAAATGGCATGGTCATGACAAATAACAGTCTTGTGCTGAATTGAATATGAAATAATAAAAATGCATTTATTCAGGACGACATGGCAAAATTACTCCATAATGGTCAAAACTGTCGACTTCACCTTTACTGTCGCACCTCCCGAACTATATTTTATGACACCTAAATCGGACATATGTCATTTCCCTTCCCCGGCTTCGGAGAATGTAAACAAACCAGAAGGCGTGACAGCTAGCCGACATGCTAACCCGAACCGAGTGATGTTTCATAGTCTTCAAAGCGGAAAATCACATATAACTATCCTGGATTATTTGACATGAAGACCCAGTGTTGTGCCGAAAAATAGCCGCCCCGCACAACACCGGCGGAGAGCAATTTACAGTTCGTTCCCCCGGAGGAGGGTGGCTGGAGTTGTTGTGCAGCTAACGGGCTGCTGCTAATGACCATTAGGACAGCTTTTTACATGCCTATCAATGATCAGACGTAAGTAGTCCTTCATTTAAAGGAAGTTTGTAGTGTTGACTTTGTAATCGCTGTATTCGTATTTGACATAATACAAAACAAGATGTTTACTCACTTCCTCGTAAGTCCAATGGTCCCACAGTAAATATCCACGGTGAATGGGAACCTTTTGAAACTCCAAAAAGGCGCATACGCCTCTCCCTCATACAGAATGATTTTTCTGCAGCCGTTTGGCTGGCGTGATGCGAAAAATAAACGTATTAATCCGCAAAATCAGCTGAATCATTCGTCCCCATACACAACAGTACGCTGTATAGTGAAGAGGACGTCTTCTACCGTACACGTCACAGCGCCCTCCTCCTCAATGCAAGACCGAAGCCGGAAGTCACTCATTTTCCTGGCGCGGGATTCAAAAAACTAAATAAATATAGCGATCGCTTCCACACACATCCAAGTGGTCCATATCATTCAGGAGCATAAAATACCGCGTGTATTATGAAATAAACATGCATTTTCGTGTCACAGGCACTTTAAGGAAGACTGTGTTTCCCATGAGGACCAGACACACCCACATAGTGTCGTAAAATCATGATGGTCACCTGCAGATGGATTAAACAAAATTTCTGTGTCCAGCGGCTGTATGAAGGATGAAAAGTAATAATGAATCCAATTGTGGCTAAAAAATAGCATATGATGGTTAGCCACCGTGTGGCTGAGTGTGGCTAATCCTCCACCCCACCTGAACTCATCAGCACTAACGACTTCGGTTGAGGGGGTGGGGGAGGGGTTTCACCCTAGCAAGTGAAAGCCGGCCGATGTTTATTCTTTATATCCTAGTAGCCTTCGTTCCCCCCCCTTCTTAGACAAAACTATTTGTCTCTTTTGTTGCTCTGCCATCTTTACAGAATTTGTGCGAAAGCGTTTGCATCGACTTCCGTCTTTATAATGAATGGCGAAAGGAGGAAGTGCCGTATGTCGTAACGCAGTCAGCACATTTGTATTTTTTTATTTATTTTTTGTGCGGAAAGGTTCCTGCCACCCTCCTCATAATTAATTAGTGTCGGTGAAAGCGATACAGACCCCTCAAGATATAAAAGAGGTGCCTTGTCAGTCCGACCCCCAGCTACTGGCGGTGTTCCGGGCAGGTCGCACCGGCGGGAGGCCCCAGGGACGAGCCAGGACACGCTCGAGAGACTATGTCTCTCGGATGACCTGGGAATGCCTTGGGATCCCGCCAGAGGAGCTGGTTGAAGTGGCCGGGGAAAAGAAGTCTGGGCTTCCCTACTAAAGCTGCTGCCCCCGCCACCTGACCCCAGATTAAGTGGTAGATAATGGATGGATGGATGGATGGACGGACTGTCCACTATGATGCAGGATGTAGGGCCACACTAACCAACTCCTGTTACAGCTGATTTTCTTGCTTGAAAATTGTGAAAATGAATACATACATTGGTATGAAAAAATATCTGAACCTTTTGGAATTTTGTCACATTTCTGCATGAAATCCCCATCAAATATGATCTGATCTTTGTCAAAATTTCACAGATGAAAATGTCAAAATTTCACAGATGAAAAATCAGTGTCTGCTTCAACTAAAACCACCCACACATTTATAGGTTTTCATATTTTAATGAGGATAGTAAGCAAACAATGACAGAATGGGGGAAATAAGTAAGTGAACCATCACATTCAATATTTTGTGGACCCCCTTTGGCAGCAATAACTTCAACCAGACGCTTCCTGTAGCTGCAGATCAGTTTGGCACATCGATCAGGACTAATCTTGGCCAATTCTTCTCTACAAAACTGCTGTTGTTCAGTCAGATTCCTCGGATGTCTGGCATGAATCGCTGTCTTTAGGATGCCACAGCATCTCAATGGGGTTCAAGTCTGGACTTTGACTTTGCCATTCCAGAACGTGTGTTTTGTTCTTCTGAAACCATTCTGAAGTTGATTTACTTCTGTGTTTAGATCATTGTCTTGTTGCAGCATCCATCCTCTTTTTAGCTTCAACTGTCTGACAGACGGCCTCAGGTTTTCCTGCAAAATATCCTGATAAAGTTTTGAATTCATTCTTCCATTAATTATTGCAAGTTGTCCAGTCCCTGAGGTAGCAAACAGCTCCAAATCATGATGCTCCCTCCACACTGCTTCACGGTGGGGATAAGGTGTTAATGTTGGTGAGCTGTTTCCCTTTTTGTATCCTTTCCCAGCTTTATACAAATTAACGATCCTTGATCGCAGGTCTTCAGACAGCTCTTTTGACTGAGCCATGACGCACATCAGACAATGTTTCCCATCAAGAAATTTCTTACCTGGTGTGTGTTTTACAGTGGGCGGGGCAACTTTACACCACTCATCAGTGATTGGGCGCACACCTGACCTAAAATGTTTGGTAAAAATAGGTTTCAATTGCTCTTTTTGTCTCCTTAGGCAGAGGGTTCACTTACTAGTTTCCCCCCTCCTGTCATTGTTTGCATGCTAACCTCATTAAAATATGAAAACCTATAAATGCTTGGGTGGTTTTAGTTAAAGCAGACACTTTATTTTCATCTGTGTGATTTTGACAAAGATATCATAATTGATGTTAATGCAGAAATGTGTGAAATTCCGAAAGGTTCAGATACTTTTTCATACCACTTTACTTTAGTATCATGCGCTTCTGGTGTGGTCTTGCAAGTCAAATCGGTCAACTTCTTTGACTGTCGATTGATGAACATCCAGACTTGGACTTGGAGGGGTGTCCTTTGCCAGCTTTATAAAAATCAACAGTCCTTGATCGCAGGTCTTCAGACAGCTCTTTTGACTGAGCCATTATGCACTTCAGACAATGCTTCTCATCAAGACAATTGTTACCAGGTGTGTGTTTTACAGTGGGCAGAGCAGCTTTAAACGAATCATGAATGACTGGGCACACACCGTACTTAATTTGTTTGGTAAAAATTGGTTTCAATGGCGTACCGCACGCAGGCTATTTTTAGACCGTGACGTCGCATCGTAAAGCGGAAGTAAAGCCGAAGTGGGACATTATAGACCCGCCCTCGCATAGACCCAACGTAATTAGTGCTACTTTTCTCCGGCAATCTTTCAAAAACGAACATGCCGATCACGCATAGCTTTTTTGGAACTTGTAGAAACGACTCTAGACATTACGACACATGAAGGATGTTTTCTTCATACGTTTCCGGAAACCAAAAACTTGGGAGGAAAAAATGTGAAGACCGAATCAACTTGCGCGGACTTTAACACCAGCTCGGCGAATCCATTCACGTTTCATATGCAGTAAACATTATGTTGGGTTGGCATGGTCTTTCAGAGGACAAAGAGGTAAGCCATTTTTATATTTTTAACTTATTTTTTTAGCGTAACGTTGTGCCGTACTGCCTCTGTCTGACAATGAATGAATTGAAAAGAATTACAATGGTATCTGACTGCCACTGTTACCGTTTCTGTTATATATATATATATACTGTATGTATATATAATATATGTATATATGTATATATATATATATATATATATATATATATATATATATATATATATATATATATATATATATATGTATATATATATAAAAAACAACTTTATTAAGGGGGAAGTGTAAATAAATTATAGGATTAAGATGTGTTATCAATGAAAAAATTAAAAGTGTTCGTTGGCTGTCACTGAGTAGCATTTGCGATCGCTACACAAAGCTAACTAAATTACCCCCAAGAACGGTAAGAGACGTAGGACAACCAGAGGATATATATATATATAAGAAAGACAGGGCTGATGGTAAAGGATAGCTTGTTGAAACAGGAGAATGTCCTTGTCATTCGCGTCGATAAAAAAGCTAAAGCTATGCTTAGGTCGGCTCGTTTTTTTCGTCTTTTTCAGCCTTCGACACTAAAGCCATCTCTTTAACTGAACATTTTTATGTTTTTCCACATCTTTGCCAGTCAATTTGGCACCAGGGGCATCATTTTCGGAGAGAATTGGTAGGTTTAGCTCTGTAAACATCTCCTTCGTACACGATTTCCATTCATTTCCTATTAGGGACAAACGGTGGCTTGTCCCTACTTAGCAACAGTAGCTAATGTCATGAATATTAATGAACGGAAGTGACGTGTTGCTTGTGGTACGCCATTGCTCTTTAAGTCTCCGTAGGCAGTGGGTTCACTTACTTATGTTTCCGCTTCTGTTATTGTTTGCATGCTATCCTCATTAAAATATGAAAACCTATAAATTTTTAGGTGTTTTAGTTTAAGCAGACACTGTGTTTTCATCTGTGTGATTTTGACAAAGAACAGCTCACATTTTATGGTGATTTTATGCAGAAATGTGAGGAATTCCAAAAGGTTCAGATACTTTTTCATACCACTGTAGATGAGGTGTATTTCCCCTGTATGCCTTTTATATACCAAGATAAAGTTGTGAAAACACCTTATGTGTAATGTGCGAAGCAGCTGAGGAGGTCACAGCGCACTGTCAGAAAGCACCAGAATGTGGACATTCTGCTCGTGTTAACTTTTTTTTTCTTCTGTGTGTTTATGGAATTTCAGGGTCATTTAGAAACATTTCAAAGCGAGCGAAGCTGTGTTTGTGTGAGAGAGATGCGAAAAAGAAACCATTAATTCCTGTACGGGAGGGTGGGTGACACAAAGTGAGTGAAGGAGAAAGCGGATTTGCTTCTACAGAATCTGTGGATGCGAGCGCTAGGAAAAGGAGCAGAAGCTTCCATCCTGGCTGGAGGGTCGTGTGAGGGGGTTTTGACAATAGGTGCGTGCGGCTTTGGGGCGTCTTGCGGCGGAGGAGACTGCGGGGAAACTTTTCCATCTGACCTCTGTAGCTCCTTTTTCTCCCCTCAAAGTGGCTTCTGGAAGTGAGGAAATGTGAAGAAGCTTAAAGTATGGCATGCGAAGATGTTTTCTGCCAATACGATGGCGACGGTGTTCTCCGTTTGTATTTTTATGAGTCTCGTCTACTTTTTCTCTTTGGCGACTTGGTGAGTCCCAAATTTTCAGTGGCTGAAACTTCGACTATTTCCCTTCTTTTTTAAAAAATCTCTAAATTGTTTGGTCTCCTGTCTAGTTTAAAGAGCACCACAGGACAAACAAGGAAGGATGAAAGGATTTATCCGGAAAATTTTACGCGGATTTTAGACCGACTTTTGGATGGTTATGACAACAGACTCAGACCTGGATTTGGAGGTACGATTTTTCATTCTAAATCACATTTTTTTTCTTCTTTTTCTACACGCAGTGTTGGTAACCGCATCAAATAAATTCCTAATAATAGCAATTGAGGTCAACAGCAAGTCAAACAACTCAATCAGTCAATGACGGCAATAGACGTCCAATTCATTTGAACTGGGAGGATTGGCAGTGTTTATTCTCTACTAACCCTCCCAGTTCAAATGAATTGGACGTCTATTTCCATCAAGGGCACTGAAAAATCACACTTAATGACCACAGTGAGCCCTTCTTGTCCAAATAAATTAGACGTCTATCACCGTCAATGGCAGTAAATGAGTTAATGACGGATTGGATTAAAAAAAAAAAAAAAACAAAAACAAAAACAATCAATTATATAAACCAAAACGCACACATCTTTTTGCAACTTTGAGATGACATCGCCTCTGTAGGTTTGACCTCGATTTAAAGGAAAATCGTGAACTACGCAATGTTAAATATTATAATTTCATCCCATATAAACTTGTACGTTCATACTCATTATGGTTTTATAATCATGTTGCGGGACAAACGCTTTATGCAGTTCAAGTGCTAAAAGTGCAGATTTGTTTCGCAAGCATGTCTGAAAGCAATGCTTATGTATGTTGTCATTGCATTATGGCACATCCGCATTGGAGCTTATCCTTGCTGTAAAGACTTCAGTCAAGTTCACATTATTTCAATGGAGGGGAAGAATCAAACAGGATTTCATTTACATATACTTAAAAAAAAATCCATTAAGCAGATTTGGCAGAGTTTATACCTTTTGACTTTATTCTGACAGACTGCAAGGCCTGAAGAGGGTGTTTACACAAAATCTGTGTAAATAAGACTAATGGATTGTGTCTTGTGGGGCATTTAAATTTGAACTTGATACGTATGTTTTACTGTCTCATCAGGTCCCGTCACTGAGGTCAAGACAGACATTTATGTGACAAGTTTTGGTCCTGTCTCAGATGTTGAAATGGTATGCTCCCAGTTGTTAAAACTTCAATGTATTTCATTGTAATTCACTGTTAACAAAACCTGGAGAATCATCAGTGTCACTCCAGGTCAATGGGACAAGGGAAATGTGTGTTGTGTACCAGATAACATGTTTGTAATACTACCAAGACTGACCTACTAGAGGCAGTATGGTGGCAAAAGCCCCTTTCAGACATATGCTGAACTCCGGTTAAATCTAGGGATCTTAACGGGTAACCTTTATATCTGAAATCAATTCCCGGGTCGCTTGACACGAAGATGACATGGACATTAACTGGGTCGCGTCCTAGTATTTGTCCGGGACTCACCCGGGAAGTGGCATGTGTGAAAGCAGCCGTTTAATTCCTGGATCACAATACGAAGGCTGATGACGTAAACATCATAGCGGGCCGATCGAAATTTCCTCTTTCTTCGCAGTAAGACAAAAAACGGTAAACAAACATCGCAATGATCAACATGGCAAATTGCAAAGATAACAAAATAAAACTGGAAACATAACAAAATTAAATTGCAACTGGAACTTCGAGCCGAGGAAGAAACAGTCCATCATCCATCTTCGGAAATGTGTGGTTTATTTTGTTGCTGATGTCGACCAAAAATGACGTAATGTCTGGGTTATAAAATCTCGCCCCCTGCCCTCTCCACACGTAGAGTGGCGAGTTGCCAACACGGGCCAAGTCTAAAGGTGCCCAACCCATGTAATTCCTGGTACATCTCCCCATGTCTGAAAGCCATGACACGGGTAAATCCCACATTATCTTACATTGGAATTTAGGGGGGTATAAATCTGAAAGGGGCTAAAGAATATGGATACATTAACACTGCAGGTCAATTTCGATTTCTTTTCTTCATGCAGTAGGATTAGAAAAATTCCAAATTTTTCACATCTCACCTGGGCTCGTTCACACGTGAAATCAAATTTCTATCCAACACCTCTGGCGTACTGACTGCATGAATTGACCCACACGTCACCATTGTTCGACAACACCGTAAAGTTCAAATACGAATGCTTAGGTAAACATTTTTAATATTACCCAAAATGAGGAGAGAAGGCACTCAATTCAGTTGAAAAGCTTGCAAGGAGAAAGAGGGGAAACTATTCATCTTACTAGCCCCTCCTTCACCTCGCTTTTTTTATTTGGGATTGCCCTAGCAACAGACGGGTGTCCTAAAAGGGAAAAAGGGGAAGCAATCTGGCAACACCTCTTGTCTTTGTTTGGCTATGTGTGTGCATGTAGGTGGAATTATGTACATATGTGTCAGCACATTTCAGCAAAGCAAAGCGGCCTCTTCTGACCTTGACCAGGCAAGACAAAACATTTTTTCGTTGTGAACAATAATAATAAGCAAAAGCATTTCTTCATTGCAGGCAGCAATAAGCAAAAGCATTTCTTCATTGCGGGCAGCAATTGATAAAAGCAAATATATAATAGCAACTTAATAACTATCTCATCAAATACATTCATGAAGCAATAGCATTTGGTAAGTAATAAAATGCAACAATATGATTCCTTAAATGTATTGAAGTTGGCCTGTGGAACCTAGGCCGGTTTAAACCGGTCAGAATAATGAGGCAGTATTATCAAGAGCTAAACATGTCTATAGTTATCAATTCCAAAAATGTCTCTTACTGCAATCAATCATGGAACATCCAATTATAGCAATCAATACTTTATTGTGAGCCATCATTGGTAAAAGCAAATATTTGATTACCATTTAATAATTATCTTATCAAACACAACAGGCGCGAATGAGCAATGGTGGATGAAAACGCTGAAAACATTTTTTTCTTCTTGATACTGCTGGTGAAGTTATCAGGTTTAAAAAAAATTTGGCTGCCGTAGCATAAAATCCTCAAAAGTTACCAGAAAAGCATGACAGCCGAGACATTTCCGTACTTCTGTAAACACTGCAACACGTGACGACATGTTGCAGTGTCCATGTGACACATTGATGCAGTCCCTTCACACTGCGAGTCGCATTTATCTTTGCAATCGGAAAGTCCGCAAAAAAATATGAAAAAATATTTATTCTTCCTCATTGGATCGAAACAGAAAATAATTTAGAAGCACTAGAGATGGCATGGTCAAGTTAGTGTCAATTGCCACATTTAAAGGGAATGAAACGTTGATTACTCATAGGCTGTGATTGGAGTCAGCGTCTGGGGTGTTCATGCCTAAAGCTGCCCAAAAAGCCGCCTATGATACAATAAAATGAACATGAAATCATCAAAATCTGATTTAACAATAACGCACAAGTTTCGATCTTAGGTGTGCTCAAAATAAAACCCCGAATGTACCACCGTTGTGCCAGTAATATTTTGTTACATGTGTATTGTTCTCATAACATTACATAATAGAATTTTAACTGTAATATTTTGTTCTTGAAGATTGTGATTATAGGATTCAGTTGTTCTCCTTTTTTGATCAGTGTAAAATCAGCCTCAGTCAAGAATGTACTGTATATTGACAACAGATTCATGCCTTGTTTTGTCTATTTTCATATGGTAGGAATACACAATGGATGTGTTTTTTCGCCAGACGTGGGTGGACCGCAGATTGATTTATGAGGGCCCCATTGAGATTTTAAGGCTGAACAACTTGATGGTGACCAAAGTTTGGACACCAGACACTTTCTTCAGGAACGGCAAGAAGTCAGTGGCCCACAACATGACAGCACCCAACAAACTGTTCCGTATCATGAAGAATGGGACTATACTATACACCATGAGGTCCTGTGCCCACATTCATCATGAGCAAATTACATTGAGACAAACCTTTATGAGGTTTTGTATTTCAATTATTATGCAGAAAGGGAATCCATTATTAGCCTGTCTGAGTTCAAACTGCGAGAGTAATAGTAGGATATTTTTAAGTATGTACAATTATTGCAGGACTGAAAGTATGCTTTTTTCCCCTGTCTTTATCCGTCTCCTTTTTTGTCTCTTATGGTAACAGATTGACAATTAGTGCAGAATGTCCCATGAAGCTTGTGGATTTCCCCATGGATGGACATGCGTGCCCCCTCAAGTTTGGGAGCTGTAAGTTTTGCATGAGTGTTTCTGACACACACGAAAAAAAAAACCTCCATCACATGACTGTTCCCATTTTGGCGCTGAAATGGATTCTTTGCTGAAAAGCACAAAATGTCTGTCTGCCAACAATAAATAATGACATATTTCATTGTGAACAATGAAAGCTCGAGCTCAGCACCATTGTTTTTGGGGAGTCTACTGGTCAGCAAAAATGCTTTATCTCAATTAAAGTAGCTACCCAAATAGAGCAGCTCATTCTTATCACAGAGAAGCAGCGATTTCGAGATGATATCTGCAAAGGAGAAACAAGAAATGGAAATCACGTTTGCCTTTGCTCTTGGCCAATCTCTGTCAATTACACAGCATGATGACTTTGGAGAGGACAAACTTCAGTTTTTCTGTTATTGTCATCCATTTCCTCCACTCCGCCCCCTCTGTCCTCCTGGTGCTCACCTCCAGTCAGGAGGAAAGAACCCTAGATGTGATGTGGCCTGAAGCTAAGGAAAGGTCACAATCCCGTCCTATGCCCCGGGATAGCAAAGACCTATGCAGCTACTTTCCATATCTGGCTTATGTATGTGTATGTGTGCTCATTTCCCCCTTTCTCCTTTGCCTTCATTCCCCCACGCTCTCCTTTTTGCTACTCCATCTGGACTTGTGTGCGCACTCCATGACACACCAGAGTCATTTCATTTTGGCAGCACAGTTGGTATCCTGCTGGTGCGGAGTCCCATAGGGAGTGGATGGCAAAGACAGCTGTCATTTTGTTGTGCATTTTTTGAGTGGACAAAGCACTCTGAGGGAGAAATTGGGACATTAAACGCCACCTTGTTTTGAAATAAGACAGTCACATAACAAGATTGATGGCGTTTTTTTCTGTTTTCTTTTCAGAGATGACAGCAATGTTGGCAAAAGTAGTACTCTGCACTCAAGCAAAAGTGTGTAAAAAAAGACTGCTAAAAGTACAACTACTGATTCGATTCCTGTACCAAAGTTAAACATTTTCCTCTCTTGTCGATTGTATAAATAACTTGCTGCTTAGTTAACGTTGTGAATGGACTAGCGAAACAACTCAAAATTAGCTAATGATGACAACTAATGACTAGGCCTTAACTGTATGTGTTTTGTGTGTGTTTTTTTTGTAATTATTTTATTTCTTTATTAGAGTTAGATCAAGAATTTTTGAACCCCAGAATCTGCTGGTTTTTGTTTTCTTGCCACTGGCAAGCTGCAAGTTTAGAATAGTTTGATTTTTTTTTTTTTTTAGCTCACTCAGAGGAAGGGTTTAAGGCAGGGGTGTCCGAACTTTTTGCAAAGGGGGCCAGATTTGGTGTGGTAAAAATGTGGGGGGCCGACCTTGGCTGACGTCCTTTACGTAGAACAATATATTTAAGCAAATTTTAGCAAGCCGTTCTGTGTGTCACATTTGCTTTATTATAGAGCTGCAGCTATCGAATATTTTAGTAGTCGATTAATCGATGGACTAGTTTGTTCGAATAATCGAGTAATCGGATAAGGAACATGAAAAATTAAAACACCTGAGCTGAGCCTCAAACGATATAATTTTTAAAAAAATGAGGATCTGTGTACAACAAAAGAACAATTGGCTAACTAGGATAGAAAAAGTCTGCTAGCTTAAATGCTATAAAATGCTCAAGTTTTTTTTTTATTTTTTTTTTACCATGCTCCTAACAAGTGGTTCAGACACATATTCCCACAAAAAACGGCTAAATATACCTACAAACTAAATTAAGACTGCATTAAAAAAAACATTCGCTCAAACAAAAACTTAGCTTATGTTGGTCTTAACAGGGAGCAGTTGGATTCAGCCATGTGAAAAGAGGCAGACCAGAGGGCATTGTATCCACCCTCATCAGTAAAATTAAATGCAAACACTTTTAAAATCAACCATTACAATGCCACTTCAATTAAACGAATACTCAAAGCAAAAAAATTTAGTTAGAATATTTTTTCTAATCGAATACTCGAGTTAATCGATTAATCGTTGCAGCACTACTTTTTTTTAAAAAAAATTAAATATTTCAACAATTTTGCAACTAGCCTTTGTGGCGTTCTCTTTCGACTCTCGGGCTCTTGCGAAATACTGCTACTGTGAAATTAAACTAGCTTCAAGTTGCTTCAATTTCTCGCTACGTATCTACCCTGTAATCTTGTCGTACATGTCAGCGTGTCTTGTGTGGTAATATCGCCTCATATTGAACTCTTTGAAAACAGCGACTGTCTCAAATGTTGCAAATGAGGCAGACACAGTCGTTGCGTATTTTAGTAACGAAATAGTCCAGTTTCCACCTATCCTTGAGCCGCCAGCCGTTGCAGTCAACTTTTTTTGTTGTTGATTGTCGCCATTTTAGAAAATTGGGAGTAAAGGGTCACATGTGGTAATGTTGCTTACCGTGCTGCTCCCTTTTAGGGGGTAAATGAGGAGCAGCATTTAGTGTGTAAGCTATTTCATATGCTTGTAGCAGTACTGCTGACCAATTTATTAAGTCTGTGTGCGGGCCAGACGTTATTGATTTTATGACAGAGGCTGGGGGCCGGGTGAAATCTGACCACGGGCCGCATTTGGCCCCCGGGCCGGACTTTGGACATGTCTGGCTTAAGGTCTCACTCACTTTGTTCTTTTTGTTGTTATCATTGTTCTTGGTGAGGACACTAAAATTACTGTGAGTTTTAAATCCGTGCTTTCGGCTCATGTTGAGGGCAGCGCTGTATGTCAAATACTTCCATTTGTTACGGTGCTTTAAAAACGCCACGTCACATTGAACAGGCTGGTGGTGGAACGGCAAGCTGGCGTCTAATGGAGTCTAATGTGATTATTGTTGCGACGTCTCATTGATGAAATTAGTAGCGCTACTCATGGCAATAGCATCGCTAGCAAAAAAATAATAAATCTAATATGTAGAATAAAGAGGATAAATGTAACGACTCTTGTGAAGCCCAAAATAGCGAAGTAAGAGTAGTGTTTTTTTCTTTACAAATCTTCTCAAGTAAAAGTAAAAAGTATGGCTGAGTAAAACTATTCTTAAAAGTAAATTTTTCTCAAAAAGTTACTCAAGTAAATGTAATGGAGTACATGTAACGCGTTACTACCCACCTCTGCTCATCTGGTGTGCTCATCATGTCACTTGGCTGATGAAATGTTTAGGGACCGAATTAGGTGGAACGTGTTTAATTGTAGTTTATTTAATTTATACTTTTCCCCTTTAAATTTCAGTCAGTATTTGTTCACAAAGACCCCCAAAAATATTTTAGTTTTTGTATTTAGTATTAGTATTTGTTAAGTGTGATATACGTATATATATGAAAAAGGTAACAATATGAGTTGTGTGATAAAAACTTGAAAATGTATCAACGTAATTAGAGATAATCATCCACAAATCAGAACGCATAATACTGATTTTAAATGTTAGTGTAAATCAGTGCTTCTGAATTATTTTCTATTACGCCCCTTCCAGGAAGACGTAAACATTCCGCGCCCCCCCCAACTCTGCCACAACTGTATATATACTGTAGTATCATTTGTATATAGAATTGTTATTATTATTATAAGTACAACCCTGCATAACATTGTTCTTTTTAATATTAAAGAAAAAAGTAATATAGATCAACTTAAAATAAAGTGTAAAAAGAAACAACATATCCATTCTGTAAAAATACATTTTTTGACCGTTTGATACTGAAAAATAAAATTTAATAAAATCAATAAATAATAATAAATTCAAATTGTTTGGCAACATTAACTCATGAGGACAACATGTCAAACAATTAGACCGAAAAAACAAAAAATAATAGAACAAAAATGACATTGGACAGAGGGACAGTTTTTATTTTTGCTGCAGGCAGCATCAGCTACTTTGCTATGGTGTGGGGTTATTCTGCACCGAGCAACTTGTAATGCCACCTTCTAAGATGCTGACAGTGCTCGCTGGTTTACTGATGTAACACTGACAAAGCGGGAGGATTGTTGGCAATATTTGGCACTCACTGAAAAAAAATAATTCCTTCTAACCGCTGCGAATATTTTCAGAGAAAGTAAACGGACTGGTCTTTCCTTGTCTCCCACTGTACTAAAAGTTAAAACTAAATGCCACAGTGGGGCAAATAAGTATTTAGTCAACCGCTAATTGTGCAAGTTCTCCCACTTGAAAATATTAGAGAGGCCTGTAATTGTCAACATGGTTAAACCTCAACCATGAGAGACAGAATGTGGAAAAACCCCCAGAAAATCACATTTTTAAAGAATTTATTTGCAAATCATGGTGGAAAATAAGTATTTGGTCTATACCAAAAGTTCATATCAATGCTTTGTTATGTACCCTTTGTTGGCAATAACGGAGGCCAAACGTTTTCTGTAGCTTTTCACACACTGTTGCTGGTATTTTGGCTCATTCCTCCATGCAGATCTCCTCTAGAGCAGTAATGTTTTGGGGCTGTCGTTGGGCAACACGGACTTTCAACTCCCTCTGCAGATTTTCTATGGGGTTGAGACCTGGAGACTGGCTAGGTCACTCCAGGACCATGAAATGCTTCTTACAAAGCCACTCCTTTGTTGCCCTGGCTGTGTGTTTGGGATCATCGTCATGCTGAAAGACCCAGCCTTCAGTGCCCTTGCTGTCGGAAGGAGACTTTCACTCAAAATCTCTCGATACATGGCCCCATTCATTCTTTCCTTTACACAGATCAGTCGTCCTGGTCCCTTTGCAGAAAAACAGCCCCAAAACATGATGTTTCCACCCCCATGCTTCACAGTGGGTATGGTGCAATTCAGTATTCTTTCTCCTCCAAACAAGAGAACCTGTGTTTCTACCAAAAAGTTCTATTTTGGTTTCATCTCACCATAACAGATTCTCCGAGTCCTCTTCTGGATCATCCAAATGCTCTCTAGCGAACTGCAGACGGGCCTGGACGTGTACTTTCTTCAGCTGGGGGACACGTTTGGCAGTGCAGGATTCGAGTCCCTGGTGGCGCATTGTGTTACTGATAGTAGCTTTTGTTACTGTGGTCCCAGCTCTCTGTAGGTCATTCACTATGTCCCTCCATGTGGTTCTGGGATTTTTGCTCCCTGCTCTTGTTATCATTTTGACGCCACGGGGTGAGGAGGGAGTTGAAAGTCTGTGTTGCCCAACGACAGGCCCAAAACATCACTGCTCTGGAGGAGATCTGCATGGAGGAATGGGCCAAAATACCAGCAACAGTGTGTGAAAAGCTTGTGAAAAGTTTGGCCTCCGTTATTGCCAACAAAGGGTACATAACAAAGTATTGAGATGAACTTTTGGTATAGATCAAATACTTATTTTCCACCATGATTTGCAAATAAATTCTTTAAAAATCAAAGAATGTGATTTTCTGTTTTTTTTTTTCCACATTCTGTCTCTCATGGTTGAGGTTTCCCCATGTTGACAATCACATGCTTCTCTAATATTTTCAAGTGGCAGAACTTGCACAATTAGTGGTTGACTAAATACTTATTTGCCCCACTGTACATACACTTCGTCTTATTTCCTTGTCTTAGCTTTTCATATCCCCAATGCTCTTTGCTGTGTGCTGTTGTTTGGTTCAAAAATACTGTGCACACTCTGAAAATGAGAGTGGCACTGCCACCCACTGAGTGGATGTGCTATTACACTTTATTGTAGTACGACATAAAAGAATGTTCCCCAAGGTCACATGCGCCACCCCCAGCATCGCTCTGCACCCCCCTGTGGGGGCCCGCCCCACTATTTGAGAAGTACTGCTGCAAATGCACATGCGTTTGTAATATATTTTTATGTTTAATATACTGTACAATGCCCTCTGTCAATCATTATAAAAAATATAAATGAAATGTAAAATACTGTTTGAGTTACTCAACTTACAGCACTGTTGCTTTGCACAGATGCCTATCCAAAAACAGAGATGATCTATACTTGGACCAAAGGGCCCGAGCACTCAGTGGAGGTCCCTCCTGAGTCATCTAGCTTGGTTCAGTATGATCTCATCGGCCAGACGGTCTCCAGTGAAACCATTAAATCCATCACAGGTGAGAGTTTCAAACTTTCAGCATTTTCCCAATCTGTAACTGCTGTCACCATGTGCTGTATATCTTAGTCTCTTTTTTTGACTCGAGGGATATTCAGCTGTCCTCACGCATCATTTTAAAACCAGAAACGTATTTTCAGACCTTTCTACACACGCCAATGCTAAAGAAACATTTTAGCAGCATCAAGAGGATGTACTTGGCATCAATCCTCTTGAGTGACAGCAATGTTTGTTTTTTTCCTCCTTGATATTGAGCATGATATACAAAAAAACATCAATTTTCTAAAGCTTTTCCTGAGTGAAATCTGTCAGTGTTTTGTTGACCGCACTAATTCTTCTGTTTTGTGTTGCAGGTGAATATGTGGTGATGACGGTCTTCTTCCACTTGAAACGGAAAATGGGCTACTTCATGATTCAGACATATATCCCCTGCATAATGACAGTAATCCTCTCCCAAGTGTCCTTCTGGATAAATAAAGAGTCGGTTCCGGCGCGCACAGTTTTTGGTATGTAGACCCCACTCATTGTGTACAACCTTCTGTCCCGTTGTTAATTTGTTTGGAGTGCCTCCTCTCTGTGTAATTATGGTGAATATCTAGAGCTGCTGTGCTTGTAACAGTATTCTCTGAGCGCTTAGATTAGACATGAATACAAGTCATTAAGTGCACATTTTAAGTACACAAGAGCCTTCTAAAATGACGCCGGTAGGATGTGTGTAGATCAAACAACAACATGTGAAAGGATTCAAGGCTAGAACCTTTCTTGATCCTTCTGTGTATGTTGAATAAGGCTGAGATCTTTTATGTTCAGCTTATGAGAAAAATGGGAACAACACTAAATTGTTGAAATGAAAGTATTTAATGTCAAATTCCACTTTGGAGTAATCTTTTCTGCCATCATATTTTTTTCTTTATATTAATAGACAATGTAAACTTATTTAATGATTTTGACAGCTTTTTCACCTCCTCACGTTATTTTGAATTAAAATAAACAGACCTGTCACAAATGTAAAATGCATAAAGTAGTACTGCAGAATCAAAGTATTCGATTGAAAAGAAAAAGAGGCACAGTAGCATACACACTAAGCGTGTGCCAGTATGATATTCTGACAGTATGAAAACCTTAAGCCAAAATATCATGGTTTCACGGTATCACAGTATAGCCATTACAGCTCTAAAATGTGTTACTTTGAGATATCTGGGTTTAAAAAAAAACAAAAAAAACTTTCCATTGAACAAGATTTTTATTTTTCAAAACATTAGCAAATTGGAACATATGTATAATGTTAAGTTGCAATTAAAAAAACAAAAGAAGATTCTAAATAAAATTAAAATGAATGCAGTCCCTTAAGGTGAGCCTAAACCCACAGCCACAGCTCAACATTATTACCATCAGAACAAAAATAATTGAATTATTGTCCATAAAAAGCATGTGTGTATGTCTTGTATCATTTTTACGTTATACACACACCTTCTTTCTCAACGCAGACAGTTGCCAGAGAGGAAAAAAAACACGTTTTACCACCGGTAGAGACACTAAACACGCTGGGGTTAACTCTCGTAGCTGGTGGGAAATGTTCATGACAGTGTTTACTAGGGATGGGAATCGAGAACCGGTTCTCTATAAGAACCGGTTCTCGATTCCCATCAACACATTCCCTGGAACACACAGAACCCGGTTCTGTGTGTTCCAGGGAATGTGTTAATTTAGCATTTTAAGATTATGTTGTACATCCAAATGACTGTAAAGTGCATAGTTTTCGATACTTTTATGGCCAAGATGACCGCACGTGCACGCAGTGTGCTTCCGGGTTGTGCGGGCACGCTCGCGCCCCCCCACCTTTTTGTCATTATAATGTGAGAGTCATGTATATGTGTTATTCACTGCTTTACAGTCAATTTGCATTGTTTATTGCATTAGCACTAATATGATGTAATTTTCTTTCCTTACAGAACCACACATATACCCATACATTCCAGTCTTCTTCCACACACATACAAATACATCAACATCTTTCCATGCATGCTCTCACCTGCTCATTGAGTGATTGTTATATCAAGTGCCATTGGCTGTATATACTGTAGTTGTGCCTGTTGCGAAGTTGGATTAAAAGTGCCACAGACCAGCTCCACTCTCCGCTCCTTGTGTTCTAACCGACGCCCCGAGGTGAATGAACCATAAAACATATTGAACCCAGAACCCCATACAGTCCATTAGTCTAAATTAGAATCGATAAGGGAATCGATAAAGAATCAAATCGTTACGCAATATCGATAATGGAATCGGAAAAATCTTATCAATTCCCATCCGTAGTGTTTACTAACCTTTAATTTTGTATTAATGCAAAGTCATATTAGATCAGTGGTCTCAAACCGGTCCTCAAAGGGCCGCAGGGGGTACTGGATTTCATTCCAACCAAACGAGACAAATACCTTTTCACCAATCTGGTTTCTTACAAGTGTAATCAGTTGATTGCAATCAGGTGCTGCTTATGTTAGTAGAAACCTCATTGGTTGAACTGTTTGTGCTGGATCTGTTGGAACAAAAACCAGGACCCACTGCGGCCCTTTGTGGAGTCGGTTTGAGACCGCTGTATTAGATGTATCGCCTCCTCAGTAGCCACCCTCCGCAAACATGTTTTACATGTCAGTTTGCCCTCCTCCTCTAAGCCGCGGCTATCTGTAACTTTTCTGTAGTCGAAATATTCCCATACCAGCGATTTCATTTTCTTGTTCTCGAACAAGGAGCTGAAAGGTAAAGCTTAACACGACCTACAATTTCCAAGTACAGCCACACTATTCCTTGTGTCTCATTACTTTATAAATGCTATGCTGCGCATGTTATGCCCATTTGATATAAAATGTTCAAAACTGAAAGAAAATTAACCTTTTGAAAGTCAACAGAGTTACTTTATAACAAAGAACACATGAAAGAGGCCACAACAGGAATGACAGTATCCTTACCTTCATATTTTGATAAACAAACTTTCATTGCTCTAAATTTATATAAAAGTGTGTCAGGACTAGGCATGTGCCGGTATTAGATTCGGACGGTAAGATAACCTTAAGCAAAAATATCACGGTTTCACGGTATTGAAATTAAAGCTCTGAAATGTGTTACGTTGTGATATCTGTGTTTAAAAAAACAAAAAACAAACTTTTTTCCATTGAACGGGATTTTTATTTTTCAAAACATGTTAGGAAATGGGAACATATAAAAGTGTAATCTTAAAATAAATTTAAAAATATGTAAAAAAATAACTGAAATATTAAAAAAAAATTTTTTTAAAAGGGATCCTCTGTTTTTAAGACAAATAATTCTTAAAAGATACATGTTAGTATGAGTTATAATAATTGGATATTAAAACCCCTCTTAATGTTTTTGTTTTAATAAAGTTTGTAAAATTAATTTAAGTGATAGGTCGCCATTCTTGTTACGTCGCAGTGCGTGACGTCACTGGTCCCGTTGCCAAAATTCCAGCGTGTCACTAGATAGCTTTCCCAACATGTCGTCAGTTCTACCCTTCCTATTTGAACCAGATCTGAAAAGTGAAGAGCAGGACAGCTCTGTTGGTACTTCACAAGACAAGCTTCAGGGAAAAATGCGTGCAGCAAATACCCGATAAGACAAAAAGTTGGGCAAAACTGGTGATGCGAGAGAGTCCTGTTGGGAAGTCTGGTTGGGAGTGAGAGTGCATGCTGTCCGGTTTTATTAGCAGATATTCAAGGTAAGCATATTGCGTTTTCAAACTTAGCCCAATATAATTATGTAGATTGTTAGCATCCAGAGCTGTCGTGTGCTTTACATACAGTACAGGCCAAAGAGCACACCTTGTGTAATCCATGTCTTGTACATTGTAACGCGTGGTAGCTAGGATATGTGTATAAAAGTACCAAAAAGGGGAGAAGCTTCCACTATGCACATTTATTCACAAAAAATAATATTTCCACCTTGACCACTCTTCACTCGGGAGCTCAGCAGTACCAAACACACATTCCCTGACGAACTCCCAATATTGTTGTGAGGTCCACGTCAGAGTCACTGTCGTCACTGTAGCGTGCCATAGTGCTTTAATTGTTTAGTATGATTTTGGGAAAACTCCCACGAAGAATAGTCAACATAAAAGATAGCAATAGTAATCCAAATCCGCGTTTTTTACTCACTCGAAGATCCAGAAATTAGACCGATCCCATGCCAATGTCGCAGCCGCGTCAGGCCGTCGATTCCACAAAATAGACTTATCCGTAAAGCTGCTGTTTTGGACCGACGAATAAAAAAAAATGGACAGATCCGAAACCAATATTGCAGACGCGGTGGGACTGTCGGATCCAGAAAATAGACGGATCCCTTACTTGACTGAGGATCCAGGAAAAATGTTCGGGCGCTAGTTGTAACACGTGGTGGGCAGGATACGTGCATACAGGGACCAAAAAGGGGGAGAAGCTTCCACATATGCACATTTATTCACTAAAAATAATAATTCCACCTTGACCACTCACTGCACTCCCATTGTTTCCATTTGACTGGAAATTGCATCGAAAAGCAGCACATCGTGGCATTTTACTTCGCGAGTTTAGGCAGCAATATGCAATTATTGAACACGAAAGATACCAATGACGTCATCACTGCGAGCCCGCAAACCTTGGCGCCAACTAACAGTCAAAATATGGACCAAATATTATAAAATATTGCCATTGATTTAACATTTTATGTGTTTCTAACAACATATTTTAGGACAAGATAACAATTGTGGTTTATTAGAGCCTACATGTATTTAAGTTAGAGGATCACTTTAAATAAATGCACTCCTTTAGTTGAGCCTAAACCCACAGCCACAGCTCAACATTCTGACCATCAGAACCAAAATAATTGAATTATTTTCCATAAAAAGCACGTGTGTATGACTTGTATCATGTTCACATTAAACGCACACTCTTTTTCTCAACACAGACAGTTACTAGAGAGAAAAAAAACACATACTGTATTTTACCACCGCTAGACTCACTAAACACGCTGGAGTTAACTTTCGTAGCTGGTGGGAAATGTTCATGAAAATGTTAAGGTATTGCCTCCTCGGCCGCCACCCTCTGCAAACATGTTTTGCATGTTGGTTGGCCGTCCTCGTCTAAGCCGCGGCTGTCTATAACTTTTCTGTAGCCGAAGTATTCCCATACCAGCGATTTCGTTTTCTTTTATGGGAGAAAGAGTTCAGGAGTTTCATCTCCTCCAGCCATCGTGTAGCACAGCTGACTCACTGACACTAAGCAACAACCGGTGAGGGAGGGTTGAGCCTTACAGCTGCAAGCGAGGGATTTTTGGGACATAAAAAATAGCTAATACCTTATGGACGGTATGACACACACACACATACTGTACATACAAATATAAAGATACATTACTAGCTACATATTTTTTTTATTGATTTCAACTTTTAAGACTGCAGTATATTAAGCTAGCTTGTGGTAGACATTTGTAAAACGTTATTAATATGTAAAACATTATTAATAATTAGGTGCTCAATTTCTGTTGTTAGCTAGTTCTTTCCTAATGTGGTATTTGTGGTCACTATCTGTCACCCATCTGATATTTTGTTATTTTTATTAATTTGGGTCGTGTGACTTTTTTTTATTTTATTTTTTTAACAAAAGACATTTGTATTTTGACATACTCACTTTGCATCCACAAGTTAAATTTCCCCTTTTTAGTTGCCTTTGATTGACATACAGTTACTGCATAGCGGTCATGTCATGGACATAAGGCGAAGCATTTATGTTGATTGAGGACTCTGGTGCACAGAATGTTCCAGACTGCCAATGTAAAGGGGATTTTCTCCAAATTCAATTATTGCTATTGGTTAAAGACAGAGGACGTGTGATGCGCTGTTGGCATATAGCGCATCTTTCTATTTTCGTAAGAGTCACACATGACCTTGTATACACTCTTGAATACACACTCATCTTGTCTATTTTTTTCATGGCACCGTGACAATGACAATGTGACATTCCATCAGATTCATTACATTGTGTCCTTTAGCACTGTCATACACATTTTTATTTAGTCTGCGCCTGTGGCTTTGTTATATACTGTATCAGAAGATGAATATGGACTGATTTTACACTTTCAACAGGATAAATTTGGACAATAAAGACTAGTTTAACATCTACTAAATAATTCAACAATTACTATTTTGATTAAACGGTGGTTAACCATGTATTGAACACGTTGTCTGTCATTTATGCTAGAAGTCTAATTAATTTTGACTGCGAGAAGCTGGCAGCAAAGATCCTTAGGAAGTTTTGTGAATGACCAAAAATAGTCACTTGCCCTATAAAGTGTTAAATAAAATTGCTATGATGTTTTTCTTTCCAGTGACTCTAATGAGGATAAAGAAAATAGAGTGGCTTGTTATGTTACATGTGTTGAAACACTGAGTTGGAACTCAAAACAATACTCAGAAAAAAAGTGTGTTTGATGCAGTTTCTATTTTAGACATACAGCACATTATAGAGCTGTTGTGCTTGCTTTAATGTGGCGGCTTGTCTCAGTTCACTCCCTCTAATCCAAGAGCAAACTGAATTTAACATCCGACATCACTTCTGTCATTTTTTTCCTTACAATTTCTCTTTTTGAACCCCTGAAGGCATCACCACCGTGCTGACCATGACGACGCTCAGCATCAGCGCTCGCCACTCCCTCCCCAAAGTGTCGTATGCCACTGCTATGGATTGGTTTATCGCGGTCTGCTTCGCCTTCGTCTTCTCTGCCCTCATTGAGTTTGCCGCTGTCAACTACTTCACCAATGCGGAGAACGAGCGGGCCAAAAAGAAGCCGGGCAAATGCCCTCCTGTTCCCCAAAGCACGCCAGTCAAGGTCAAAGACACAGAAGAAGTGCTGCAGGTAAATTCTTCAAAGATAAGCGAGGTACATTTTGTGATAGCAAAATGGACCTTTGAATGACCTCAAGTGGCCTGGCCAGAGAAAGGAAGGTTAAGATTTTTATCCAACAAATGAATCTTTACATGAAACACAATCTAGGGTGTATCTCTTCAGATAGTGAAAGATAAAGCATACCCCTGAACTTAATGATGAGAGAAAATTGATGGATGATAAATTTATAGACCTGGGTTTTCCACAGAAAATCACAAGAAAATCCACTGAACTGCCGTTTTGCGGGAAAACAATGACATTTTAACGATGTTGTAAATCGTCGTATTTCGAGCATGTCGTCATATGTCGAGACAAATGACGAGTCAAATGACATCGAAGGATCCTATGTCGATGCGTTTGTATGTTGTGGTACCACTGTAAATGTCTATTCATTGATCAATTTTAATCACCAAAATAGGAACATTAAATGATCAGAACTCACTATTTCAGGCGATAAAATCAGAATTCAATGATTTGGACATAATAATCTCTATTGTTTACATGTATGTACTATCAAAATGGTGACTGTAAATAAGCATATGTACATCCTGTTTTCAGACCCAAAATGTAATTTAGCATATACTTCCTAATGATTTTAATGGGACACAGAGTGCAGGGCCGATTAATAGGGGGCCTATCTCCGTCAAAGCTGACCGAGTGTAAACACAGACAAAAAGCTTTTTACGTTGAAAATTCTTGTGAATAAATTGTGAAAATTCCTTATAGATATGGATGTAAAACAGTCTCGATTCTTGGTTAAAAGCAAAAAAAAAAAAAAAAAAACAACCCAAAAACGGGCAGTTAGCATTTATTTTACGTTCAGTAAATATGTCGAATGCTCTGCAGCCGCCTTATAACAAAGAGCTTTTGCCGTTGAAAATTCTTGTGAATAAATGCTTAAATCCCTAAATTCTTTATAGATATGGACGTAAAACAGTCTCGATTCTTGCTTTAAAAGCAAAAAAAGCCGGCAGTTAGCCATAAATATGTCGAATGTGCTGCTAGTCTTTAAATGGTGTTATACTTGTATAGCGCTCTTCTACCTCTCAAGGTACTCAAAGCGCTTTACACTACATTGCCATCTACCTACTGGTGACACAGCACCAGGAGCAATGCGGGGTTCAGTATCTTGCTCAAGGATACTTAGGTGAGTTCATCAGCGTGGAGAATCGACCACAACCTCTGGGTTGGGGGACTACTACTCCACCACTGAGCCATCCCCCGTTGGCTTTAAGTCACTGTGGCGCCACCTTACCACAACAAATAGCTTTTTAACGTTAAAATTCTTGTGAATAAATGCTTAAATCCCTGAATTCTTTTTAGATATGGACATAAAACAGTCTCGATTCTTGGTTAAAAGCATTAAAAAAAAAAAAAAAAAAAAAAAAAAAGGGCAGTTAGCATTTATTTTACGTAAATATTGCGAACTCCGATGCCAATGCCGTAGCAGCTAATTTCTCCCATTGATTTTTTTTCACGTTTCAAAATGCATGCATGGTACGAAAAATATAGTAATTACCTTGAATCCTCAAACAAATCACTCCTGAGAAAATCCTTCCTGTTTGTAAGCGTTACAGCTTTCCTACTTTTTCAGACTAAATCCAGCATTAGATCGCTGCGTGCGTGTTTGAGAATTACTCTTCATGATGTGGGGAGGTCCACTACTTGAAGGCGAGGTTGTTAGGTTTTGTGTTGGTTTTTTCCTAGTGTGACTTGTCCCTGTGATTACCCATTGATTTCACCTGTTGTACCTGCACCTAGTGAGTCCTCATGTATTACCCAGCTGTTCCTTGTTGTCTCGTTACTCCTTGTCTGCATGTGTGTGTATATAAGCACCCAGTTTCTTTTCACTCCTTGTTGCGTCATCGTCAAAGTCTATGTCAATGCCCATGTGCTCGCCATTGTTCTCAAGTTTTCTCCGTCCAAGTCCTTGCGTTCCTCGACGTAAGTTTTTGATATCAAGCCTTTTGTTAGTGACCTGAGTTTTGTTTGCTATTGTGTTTTTGGGATCACCTCAGTTTTGGTTTGTACTTTGTTTTTTTCTGTCGGCCTTAATTAAATTATTTTTGCACCGTCTTTTTTGCCTCGCTTCACTTTTCCTGCATTTAGGTCCACACCAGAGGTTGCGCTAGACTTTTTCGTTGTCTGTCATTTTGACTGACAGGGTCATAAAAATCCGGTCATAATCTATTTTTACCCGTCACTTAAATTTTTAAAATGATGATAATGACATTGTGGTGACCCTTTGTTTGGCATAATTCACCTTCCGTACTTGTGTGTCCATTTGGCCGAGCGCGTTACCGGTGTAGGTTCAAGCGCCTACATCGGCTACGACAGTCACGTGACAGAGACACTTAAGAGCCGCGCGCGGTCCCCTCACTATCCACTCGCTCTCACTATGATTGGCCGAAGAGTCGAAATGCTCTCCCGTGAAATGCCTGTTTAAAAATGTTCCCGTTGTTACTTCTTGCGTTCGCTTATAAGTGCCCATTTAAAAAGGAAAAGCGATGGATGATACTACACACAGAGCGTATTATTAACAAATGTTAAAGTTGTATAATCATATAGCGAGAATAAGAAACGTCACTGAGGCCCCAGTAAGTAGGTAGCCTACCATATGTAGCACATGGAACAATGAAATTAACAGTTTACCTGCTGTGGCCTGAACGTAGTCTCACACTTTCCTCCTGGTGCGCATGGACTGCCCGCTTGTGCAGTCCCTGTTTTTTCACCTCTTTTATCAACACCATCGTCGTTTTGGGGCTTTTTGAAGAAACTTCGGACACTCAGTTGCCTTGACATTTTTTCAGAGTAAGGCCAACGACGTCATGCATCAAGAGAGACAATAGCTAATTAATATACTCACTCGTCACCCTGTGGTCTGGGGTGTGAATTGCAACCGGTCAAAATGACGGATGGACTTCAGTTTTTTCCGTCACCGTTTTAAAAAATCGGTCAACGACGGAAAATATTCGGTTAACGCGACCCCTGGTCCACACACACCTTCCTGCCGGCTTTTCTGACAGAGGTGCAGTGTATGACTGATGTGACTCGTCAATATCGTTATGAAGTCATTCAAACCAGTGAAACAACACTTAGGCTTGGTTCATACCGCAGGTCTTAATGCACAAATCCTATTTTTTTTGTCGTATCTGTTTTTTTGGCGTGCTCGTTCAGGCTGCCTTTGTCCATTGAGCCCGTTCAAGTATCACACATGTGCACTAATTAGAGTCTGAGATGTGCTCCGCAAAGTGACCCGCATGCGCAGAAGCATCAAAACAAATCACACATGCTAGCTGAATGTCATTCCAGGGTGATCATATTTTGATTTCCAAAAAGAGGACACAAATAACAGACATTAATAATCCCCGTTTAGTTTTCTACTCAAAGTTTATATAGACTGATAGAACGCGTACATGCACACACATACAGTAAGCCTTGACGTGTGCGCGTGAAATGACGTAGGTGCGTCAGTTTGCCCCGACTCGGCCATGTAAGCAGTAATATTGAAATATTGCTCATTCGGCGCACAGAATGAAAATCAAAAATCTCCAGGCTTATCCTTTTCTTCATTTTATTTTTTTATGACTGTGGTCAAGCCGGTGAAGTCAGTATGCATCTCGCCGAATGCAACCATGTCCATGAATGGAGTTGTTTTTCACAGAAAACCACTGACAGTTAGTTTTGCCTCTGATAATCATGGACTTTAGCTGCCAACAATAATCATGGACTTTTAACTGCCAACCAGCAAGGCTCATGACCTATTTTGCAAGATGAGTTAATCACCAAACTGACACACCTCCTTATCTGTACAGCATATAAGCAATGGTGAGCCATCTGTCTAGCGTGCATTTCTCTACACAGCTTTTGTTCTGTCATTGAATCCACCCAGAAATTTCTGAAATTAAAACTGCGCAGTATTGATCTCTTGTCTCCAGTCTTTACTTTGCAATCCAGTCTAGCCGTCTCACCTGAATTGAAAACGAACACGCGGAGGATCTGAAAACTTCGTGCTTAAAAGCAGAGTTCTGGCTAGAAGCAATGCACAGCCCCTTTCTCTCTTTGCTGACATCATTGCTGCATGATTTCCGATTTGGAAGACTTGACAGTTCAGACCGCCAGACACATTCTGGAAAAATGTGGCCCAGATCGGATTTCAACAACATACGAAAGTGGCCCAGATCGGATTTGAAATGGTCCACTTTTATGCGACTTGTCACGTTCAGATCGTCAAGTTAATGCCTCACTCCAGTCGAAAAAACACGAAAAAAATCGGATTCGTGCATTAAGACCTGCAGTATGAACCTAGCCTTAGAGTACGTTCGGGTGAGGCAAAAAAATATCCTGAATCAAGGCGACTTTACAATAAAGCCTCCACATGAAATATTATATTTCTCACTATTTCGAAAATACTGTCAAAAATGAACGTTTAACAAAGAATAGGAGTAAATTAATACAAATAATCAATTCAAAGCTTCCTTTGTTCAGATGTAATAACAGCTTAGGTCGGTTCCGTCAAGTTCAAGTACGTATAGTAAAACTGTTAAATTCTTTACTTTAAAATGATGCATATGTCAGTTTATTCCACTGACTTCTTTAAGTTGCCCCTTCCAGTCCAAATCCCACTATGGCGTAATCACGCACAAATGCAGTCGAGTGACAACAGCACTTCAGTGGATTAGTAGGTTGCCACGGCAACACAGCCTGGTTGCATCTGTATAGGTTTCGGAGATGCTTGTTGGAGGAAAATGCAGTTTGACACAAAAGTGGGTCCTCTTGACCCCAGAAGAGACATTGTGTGATGAGTCCACTCTGATGGCGTTTCACACCTGATAAGTAATAACACATACTCCAGCGCTATGTCCGTTATTATGGACACAGTAACTGAATATTTTCAGTTTCAAAGGTTGGCCGGGGGTGGATTATTCCTGCAAACGCTTTAGTGCCAGGCAGCTTCGCACTCTTGCCTGCTTGAAAACATCAACTCCCAAAGGATAAGCTTCTTTGACTCTATACTGCTTTACCACTGTGATGTTCTACTATACCTACTTTCTGTCTTAAGCTTGTGTGAAATGAGTGAAATCCTTGATAAGTGACATCTGCATTACTCTGACGTTGTGATGAAGGCCATCTGTGACAGCTTCTCTATTCAGATCAATAGGATAAGGTTTGCACATACGGGAAAAGCAAGTGATTTTTTCCCAGTCATCCTTCCATCTATTTTCAACACTGCTTATCGATGTTAGAGGTGCTGGAGGAGCCTATCCCAGCTGATCTCGGGCAGACGGCGGACTACACCCTAAACTGGTCGTCAGTAGGGGCAAAATATCGAAACGGTGATATATTGTGATACTTTGTATCCCCAAAGGTTATCGATATGCTCCTGCCAAGAATCGAGATGTCGTTTTAAAAAGGTGTCAGTGTTTAAAAAAAAAAAAGGAAAAAAAAAAAAGGGACCAACAAGTCGCTACCAAAATGTTCCACCATAATAGTTCTCAGGTAACTCTATCCATTTAGACTGGGAACGTTCATTCATTCAAAATAGGGCTGCAGCTATCAATTATTTTAGTAGTCGATTAATCCATGAACTATTTATTTCGAATAATCAAGTAATCGGATAAGGGACATAAAAAATGTAAATACCTGAGCTGAGCCTCGAACGGTATATATAAAAAAAAAAGAGTATCTATGTACAACAAAAGAACAATTGGCCAACTTACATAGCAAAAGGCCGCCATCTTAAATGCTCTAAAAACGCTTTTTTACAATGCTCTTAACAAATGGCTCAGACACATATTCCCGCAAAAAATTGCTAAATATACCTTTAAAGTAAATTACAAATGCATTAAAAAAATCATTAGCTCAAACAAAAACTTATTTATGTTGGTCTTAACAGGGAGCAGATGGATTCAGCCAAGTAAAATGAGGTAGACTAGAGGGCCGTGTATCCACCCAAATCAATGAAAATACATACACTTTCAAAACAAAACAAACATTACAAGGCCACTTTCATTAAACGAATACTCGAAGCAGCAAAATTTAATTTGAATCTTTTTTTTCTAATCGAATACTCGAGTTAATCGATTAATTGTTGCAGCACTAATTTGACACCAGAGCATTCGCAGTCATTCTGTCCGATTTTTCGTGGCATTTACAGGTCACTTGCTGTTCATTTACAGGTCATTTCCTCTGGAGTTTGAGTCACTACCTCATCATTTGGGTGACTCACAGGTCGCTTCCTGTTCTGTAACTCAAAATAAACAGGAAGTGACTCATAAAATACCCCCAAATCAACAGGAAGTAACTGAAAATCAACAGATGAATGACCTGAAATGGCCCAAAATGACCGGATTGCCTGGCATTGGCTGCCAATGACGGCCATAGACGTTCAATCCGTTTGAAGTGGGAGGGATGGCAGCTACTGAACGAATGTTCAGAGAGAAATCACGATGCTAGATGCCTACCACTCTTTCGTGATGAGTGTCGAGCATAGGCGGAGTTTGACTTTTGGGGCAGGGGGGCACAACATGTTGAAAATGTTACAAAATAAAATTGCCCTCCTCTAATTTTTTGTTGTTGTTTAAAATTATATGCAAAGCAAATGACCGTCTAAGGTGCTAGTCATATGTTCGAAAAATAATTTTGACCCATCATTAAAAATTTGTTTTTTGTTTATTTCATTCATTTTTGTTGCAGTTTTATTGCTTTACAACTTTTATATATATAGGAAAGTCAATTTCATGCAATGACACTTTTCGGCCACCAGGGGCGTCATCACCAACCTCTGATGTGTGGAATAAATCGTCATCATCTGACGCCTCAGGTTCAAACATGTAGGGATTAATTGTAGATCATCTTTCCTGGGAGCCTTTGCCGCCATTAGCATCACGGAAGAGCGATCTTGAATGGTAACTTTTGGTGAAAATATCACTGATGTTGTTGTTGCTGCTATGTTATGCTGTTGCGTTGGGGAATTTACATCACACACCTAAAAAAAACAAATTATCCTCGCAGTTACGCGTTAAAAATGACATACCGTATTTTTCGGACTATAAGTCGTTTTTTTTTCATAGTTTGGCTGGGGGTGTGACTTATACTCAGGAGCGACTTATGTGTGAAATTATCAACACATTATGATGATATCATTTAACATGTTATTTTGGTGTTTTGGAGTGACACTGATGGTTTGGTAAACTTGTTAGCATGTTCTTTATGCTATAGTTATCTGAATAACTCTTAATAGCTATGGCCACGTTCGCGTTCTGCCTTTGGCAATGTGTGTTCAATTGTATTACTGACTTTTTAATATTCAAATGCATGCTTTTAGTTTGTGGCGCTTTCACGCCCAAGTGGGGGCGCACTCGCACTTGTTTATGTGAAGAAGAGCGCTCACACCCAGAACAAGACGGACAGCTAGGCAGCGCCTTTGAGCGAGTGGACAAGAGAGAGAAACTCGGCTGCGAACCTACGTTTATTGTTTATCCTTGTAAAATACAGTGGGGCAAATAAGTATTTAGTCAACCACCAATTGTGCAAGTTCTCCCTACTTGAAAAGATTAGAGAGGCCTGTAATTGTCAACATGGGTAAACCTCAACCATGAGAGACAGAATGTGGAAAAAAACAGAAAATCACATTGTTTGATTTTTAAAGAATTTATTTGCAAATCATGGTGGAAAATAAGTATTTGGTCACCTGCAAACAAGCAAGATTTCTGGCTGTCAAAGAGGTCTAACGTCTTCTAATGAGGTCTAACGAGGCTCCACTCGTTACCTGTATTAATGGCACCTGTTTTGACTCATTCTCGGAATAAAAGACACCTGTCCAAAATGTCAGTCAGTCACACTCCAAACTCCACTTTGGCCAAGACCAAAGAGCTGTCGAAGGACACCAGAGACAAAATTGTAGACCTGCACCAGGCCGGGAAGACTGAATCTGCAATAGGTAAAACGCTTGGTGTAAAGAAATAAACTGTGGGAGCAATTATTAGAAAATGGAAAACATACAAGACCACTGATAATCTCTCTCGATCTGGGGCTCCATGCAAGATCTCACCCCGTGGCCACAAAATAGTAACAAGAACGGTGATTAAAAATCCCAGAACCAAACAGGGAGACCTAGTGAATGACACACAGAGAGCTGGGACCACAATAACAAAGTCTACTATCAGTAACACAATGCACCGCCAGGTACTCAAATCCTGCACTACCAGATGTGTCCCCTGCTAAGGAAAGTACACGTCCAGGCCTGTCTGCGGTTCGCTAGAGAGCATTTGGATGATCCAGAAGAGGACTGAGAGAATGTTATGGTCAGATGAAACCAAAATAGAACTTTTTGGTAGAAACACAGGTTCTCGTGTTTGGAGGAGAAAGAATACTGAATTGCATCCGAAGAACACCATACCCACTGTGACGCATGGGGGTGGAGACATCATACTTTGAGGCTGTTTTTCTGCAAAGGGACCAGGACGACTGATCTGTGTAAAGGAAAGAATGAATGGGGCCATGTATTGAGAGATTTTGAGTGAAAATCTCCTTCCATCAGCAAGGGAATTGAAGATGAGACGTGGCTGGGTCTTTCAGCATGACAATGAACCCAAACACACAGCCAGGGCAACAAAGGAGTGGCTTCGTAAGAAGCATTTCAAGGTCCTGGAGTGGCCTAGCCAGTCTCCAGATTTCAACCCAATAGAAAATCTGTGGAGGGAGTTGAAAGTCCTTGTTGCCCAACGACAGCCCCAAAACATCACTGCTCTAGAGGAGATCTGCATGGAGGAATGGGCCAAAATACCAGCAACAGTGTGTGAAAAGCTTGAGGAGAGTACAGAAAACGTTTGGCCTTCGTTATTGCCAACAAAGGGTACATAACAAAGTATTGAGATGAACTTTTGGTATTGACCAAATACTTATTTTCCACCATGATTTGCAAATAAATTCTTTAAAAATCAAACAATGTGATTTTCTGTGTTTTTTTCCCCACATTCTGTCTCTCATGGTTGAGGTTTACCCATGTTGACAATTACAGGCCTCTCTAATATTTTCAATGGGGAGAACTTGCACAATTAGTGGTTGACTAAATACTTATTTGCCCCAATGTATCTCTCCAGAGGCAACGCCTGTCTGTATCATCTTTTCTGTTGTTGTTGTGTGTTTTCCACTTGCAATCCGACACTTAGTTGTTGTTGTGTGTAGTAGTTGTGTGGTTGTTTGAACGATGTGCTAATGCTAGCGAACGCATGCTATCCGTTTGTGTCATTGCTGTAATAGCACCTAATTATCATTTATTTACGTTGATGCGAACCTGTTTGGTATCGAGGATGAAATTGATCAAGCAAATTATACGGACGTCCAGCATCGTCATTTGGGAGTTTAGCTAGCTGTATAGACCCCAATCACCAACGTCATACAATCACGTGATCGCTGTATTGTGCCGCCATATTGTCCGTCATTGTGTGTCCGTATTGTCAATGATCGTAGTTTCTAAAGGTGGATTCACTTGCAAATTATGGAAGCCCCGGTGCTTTCAGCCGCTGTATACTCATTGGATGAGTTGCATAAAAGCCGTTATTTGGAAAAGCTTCGGTCGATCCAGTTGCCAGATCCATATTTAATGCCCAAACCGATGTTTCCTCCCGTCCGGTCCCGTCCCGTGCGTCAGAGCTCGTCCTGAGACCACAAAATTTCCAGTCATACTCCAGTTTATGTCACGATGAGGAGTCGGGTACCCAAAATCGGCACCGCCCCGAATATAAACCGACATTTGGTCAGCTGAGCGTCACCGTTGTCACGATTGTAAAATGAAACTTGATCGACAACGGGCCGGTGTGTGCTGAAAAATAGCTGAAAAGTACCCCCTGACGGGAGCGCTTATTTATAAGGCTTTATTGACGTGAAAACATCATATGTTTTCATGGACGCATTACAGTAATGGATTTACGACTGTAAGATCAGTTTTAAATAATTAAATTACACAAAATATTAGTACTGTATTTTAGTAAAAAATCGTGGACTGGGCCACATAACCATCTTTGAACATAAATGTATTAGTCTACAGGTTTTCACGACCATATCCCAGTGACAATCACACAGGTATGACATTTATTAGTTGAAGCAGAGTAAAATAATACATATTCACGGTACAAGAAAGTCGTTTCCGTGTGGGCGCTCCCGTCAGGTGGGAACATTTCACGCAGGGCGGCTATTTTTCGGCACAACACCTGTTGTTGCGCTCACCTTCTTGCTGCGCAACCGTGGCGACGAGCTTCGTAGTCTCCGTCTGATGATGTCTGCGATCGTGTTGGCATCATATTGATGTTTTCGCCGCTGTCTGAAGGCTGTCGACACAAACGCATCATGGACCGAGATAAACAAACCGTGCTGCTTTCGAGATTTGCCCTTTTAACAATGGGCACACAGCAACTACTAAAATGACCGTTTATCTTCTCTGTTACTGCAACCAACCGCCACACATGCCTTCACCATTTTGATTAATCAATGTTAACGATTGTCAGGAAGGTTTTTGGGTTTGTTTACTAGGCGGTGATTACTTAGACAAGTATAAAGACACACAGTAATAGGAGGAATGTACGTAGCGGTAATATGTAAACACGATGAGCTGACGGACAATATGGCGGCACCGGTCAGGGGAGCGGAGTTGTGACGTCACGTGATTGGGGTCTATAGCCAGGACCGAGCCATAGCGTCCTGGTGAGGACAGTATATTCGCATTTCGTTGTTCATGCATCATGTAACATCATACTGTACACTTATTCAGCATATTGTTCTCTATTGAATTTTTATATTAAATTGCCTTTCAAGATGACATATCTGTTCTGTGTGTTGGATTTTATCAAGTAAGTTTCCCCCCAAAATACGATTTATACTCCAGTGCGACTTATGTTTTTTTTTCCCTCTTTGTTGGGCATTTTATGGCTGGTGCGACTTATACTCAGGTGCGACTTATAGTCCGAAAAATACGGTAATTGTTTTGACGAACTCGTCCAAAGTTTATATTCTTAAAATTACACCGAAATCCGAAAAGCTCTTCAGCTGCTATTTAAGAGTGAGCATTTCTTTGTCAACTGTGTCACTGCATTTTCCTATATAGCAGTCCTGACACACTTTTAAATAAATTAATAACAATAAAAGTTTGTTGAACAAAATATCAAGGTAAGGATACTGTCATTCCTTTTGTGGCCTCTTTCATGTGTTTGTTGTTATAAAGTAATTCTGTTGACCTTTAAAAGGTTAATTTTCTTTCAGTTTTGAACATTATATTTCAAATGGGCATAACATGCACATGTTAAGCTTTACCTTTCAACTCCCTGTTCGAGAACAGCAAATTGTGCAAATGGTTCTAAAAAACATTCAGATGTTTTGAGAAGGTCAAATTAAACCCACCTGTAAAGGTTACAGTGCGTTTTTAAGTTAATCCTGAAATTTCACCATGAAGTCAAATAACCCTAATACTGTATTTTAATACTTTTTCTGTGCTTTGACAGCAAAATCCGGACACAAATGGTAACCTGAGGAAGCGGATGAATTACATTTCTCACCAAGACATGAATCACCAGAAAGCCCAATCCACGAGCAACATTTCAGGAGTGGGTAGGCCTCGACCGCTTAGACCTTTGAACAGTAGCGTCAACGGCAGCTCCTCCACCCTCTCCCGCTCCAGTCCCAAATCCGAGAGCGTGCTCAGTGTGAATTCCTCGTCTGAAGACAAACAGCTTGTGAAAAACACGCCTCAGGCTGCGGCTTCCACACCAGACGTGACGGCGGTGACGCCGTGCGGGCAAAACACCGCCTCCGCTTCCCTGCAGCATCTGCTGGGGCCCAAATTGGAGCGCCTCCAGATGATGGGCAACAAAGTGGAGCTAAAACAGACTCCGTGCTCCCAGCCCACCACTGCCGGGATGGGCGGAACCAGCAAAATCGACAAGTATGCTCGGATCCTCTTCCCAGTGTCCTTTGGGGCATTTAACATGGTGTACTGGGTGGTTTACTTATCCAAGGACACCATGGTGGCTAAGGGAGGCTAAATCCTGGCAACAAGCACGAGGCATTGTTTTGTCTCACAGATGGGAAGCAAATAAGGAATATTGGCAATGTGAGGAATATGCTGCCAAAATCAGAACACAAGTACCTTCATATAGTAAAACTAGCTCACTGGATTATGATTTTCTCCTATTTTTATCATGCTTAATGTGTATTCAAAGCTCTTCACCAGCCACCACTGCAGTATGAAACAGCGCATGAGATTGACTATTTTTCTATCCTGTATACGGCAATTTGCGTGAATGTGTGCACTGCCATTATAAAACTGTACACATGTACATAGATTTATTTATACTAATTTATTTGGTTAATTGCAATGTACTGACTCTTGGTTATTAAGACCTTGTTAACTCATTGTCTGCCAGTGACAATAATAGATATCATTCAAACTGGGAGGACTGGCTGTGAATGCTTATCTTTCAATGCCAAACGTCCAATCCGTTGTGACTGGGAGGGGTGAATGAACATTTTTTTTTATTCGTCAATGAGTTATTGGTATGAAGGAAGTCCTTTATCATGCAGGTGTATAGTGTCGAGGCGTCAAGAATTAGCCATGAACTCTGGTGAAGAAACTGGAATTCGAGTGAAGAAGATGTGGATTTTAAAATGCAAAAAAAAAAAAAAAGGAACTTTGATCTCATCTTGATCATCAAGCCTCTTGTACAGCACTTAATCACCAAGCAACAATCTTATACAAGATGGATGAATTCAATCTGTGTATAGCAAGGCACTTGAAAATAACTATTGGGGAATCAAGCAAACATGTAAGTGGTTAAATAGCGCAGAAAGATGCTTTCTGGCTAGTCGATCACTGCAACAATAAAGTTGTTAGCGGAGAGGGAGCTGAATCTTTTGAATTTATTGAAAATTCTGTCATAACAGATACAGTGGGGCAAATAAGTATTTAGTCAACCACTAATTGTGCAAGTTCTCCCACTTGAAAATATTAGAGAGGTCTGCAATTGTCAACATGGGTAAACCTCAACCATGAGAGACAGAATGTGGAAAAAAAAAAAACAGAAAATCACATTGTTTGATTTTTAAAGAATTTATTTGCAAATCATGGTGGAAAATAAGTATTTGGTCTATACCAAAAGTTCATCTCAGTACTCTGTTATGTACCCTTTGTTGGCAATAACGGAGGCCAAACGTTTTCTGTAACTCTTCATAAACTTTTCACACACTGTTGCTGTTTTTTTGGCTCATTCCTCCAATCAGATCTTCTCTAGAGCAGTGATGTTTTGGGGCTGTCGTTGGGCAACACGGACTTTCAACTCCCTCCTCACCTCGTGGCGTCAAAATGATAACAAGAACGGGGAGCAAAAAACTGAGAACCACACGGGGGTCCTCGTGAATGACCTACAGAGAGCTGGGACCACAGTAACAAAGGCTACTATCAGTAACACAAAGCGCCGCCAGGGACTCAAATCCTGTACTGCCAGACGTGTCCCCCTGCTGAAGAAAGTACACATCCAGGCCCGTCTGCAGTTCACTAGAGAGCATTTGGATGATCCAGAAGAGGACTGGGAGAATGTGTTATGGTCAAATGAAACCAAAATAGAACTTTTTGGTAGAAACACAGGTTCTCTTGTTTGGAGGAAAAAGAATACTGAATTGCACCATACCCACTGTGAAGCATGAGGTTGGAAACATCATGCTTTGGGGCTGTTTTTCTGCAAAGAGACCAGGACGAATGATATGTGTAAAGGAAAGAATGAATGGGGCCATGTATCGAGAGATTTTGAGTGAAAATCTCCTTCCATCAGCAAGGGCATTGAAGATGAGACGTGGCTGGGTCTTTCAGCATGACAATGATCCCAAACACACAGCCAAGGCAACAAAGGAGTGGCTTCGTAAGAAGCATGTCAAGGTCCTGGAGTGGCCTAGCCAATCTCCAGGTCTCAACCCCATAGAAAATCTGCGGAGGGCGTTGAAAGTCCATGTAGCCAAACGACAGCCCCAAAACATCACTGCTCTAGAGGAGATCTTCATGGAGGAATGGGCCAAAATACCAGCAATAGTGTGTGAAAAGCTTGTGAAGAATTACAGAAAACGTTTGGCCTCCGTTATTGCCAACAAAGGGTACATAACAAAGTATTGAGAGGAACTTTTGGTATTTACCAAATACTTATTTTCCACCATGACAAAAACAATCTTTAAAAATCAAACAATGTGATTTTCTGTTTTTTTTTTTTTTTCCACATTCTGTCTCTCATGGTTGAGGTTTAACCATGTTGACAATTACAGGCCTCTCTAATATTTTCAAGTGGGAGAACTTGCACAATTAGTGGTTGACTAAATACTTATTTGCCCCATTGTACAGTGTATCACAGAAGTGAGTACACCCCTCGCATTTCTGCAGATATTCAAGTATATCTTTTCATGGTACAACACTGACAAAATTAAACTGACACAATGAAAAATAGTTTGTGTGCAGCTTGTATAATAAAGTTAGTTTATTTTCCTCTCAAAATAACTGAAAATATAGCCATTAATACCTAAAACCCTGGCAACAAAAGTGAGTACACCCCTATGAAAAAATGCACATCACTAAATGTCCAAATTGATTACTGCTTGTCATTTTCCCTCCAAAATGTCATATGACTCATTACAGGAGTGCTGTCAGCATTGCTGCAGAGATTGAAGAGGTGGGGGGTCAGCCTGTTAGTGCTCAGACCACACGCCGTTGCCTACATCAAATTGGTGTGCATGGCTGTCATCCCAGGGGGAAGCCTTGTCTGAAGACGGTACACAAGAAAGCCCGCCCATCTCACCAGACCATAGGACCTAGTACCAGTAATCCATGTGCTTTGTTGACATGTTTTTCCAAACAGTTTGCGGGCTTTCTTGTGTACCGTCTTCAGAAGAGGCTTCTATATGGACAAGGAGCATTGTCAGCTATAATATGCAAGCCACCTCCGTATTAAAACGTGTGCCATGATCCCAGTATTTGACATAATACAAAATACGATGTTTACTCACTTCCTCGTAGTCCAATGGTCCCACAGTTGTCAGACTTGTTTTGGTCATTCTCCGAGGGTGAACGGGAACTTTTTAAAACCCAAAAAGGCTCACACACCTACCCCTGGTGCAGCTAAAAATACCTGCAGCACATTTGGCTGGCGTGATGCGAAAAGTAAACGAATTAATTCGCAAAATCAGCTAAATGCGCAGTCGTTCTGCATACTGTAATAGTGGCTGTATACTGAAGATGTTTATCCTGCTGACGTCACATTCGCAGTCTTTGTAAATCCAGGAAGTCACTTATTTTCATGGGGCAGGATTCAAAAATTGAACAAATAAAACAATTGCTTCCACACACATCCAAGCAGTCTATTTCATTCAGGAGCATATAATACCACGTGAAATATAAAATAAACATGCATTTTGGTGTCACAGGCACTTTAAAGCAACACTAGGGAATTTTCAGTTTTGGTCGATTTTAACGATGCAGGTGGGCAAAAGCGGTAGTGTTTTTGCCTTATGGAAGACTGCATTTCCCATGAGGACCAGTGCACAGTATCGGAAAATCCTGATCTCCTGGTCGCCTGCAGTTGTATTGAAAGACATTTATGTTTCTTACGGTTGTGTGAAGGATGAATAACGATGAGGTCTGAATTCAGTTGTGGCTAAACAATATCATATGACGATGTTGAAAACGTTTGATTTTGTACCACAAAAGCGTTCGCATCGACTTCTGTCTTTAAAATGAATGGGGAATGGTATGCCGTATGGCAGTCAGCACATTTGTAGTTTTTTTGTGTACAGGGTTCCTGCCACCCTCCTCAAAGTTAATTGGTGTCAGAGAAAGGAATACAGACCCCCTCAGGCCAAGACAGAGGTGTCATTCAACTAGTTTTTAGTCGACATATCATCACAAACAGTGGTGTTACCAGGATGCCAGGTGTGGGTGGGCATTAGTCTTACTTGGGGGGGCAAAAAAACAAAACAAACAAAAACAATGTTCAAGTAGGTCGAAATCCAGCGTAGGGCTACTGGACCTTAAAACATGTTTCTCCTTGAGATAACTGTTGTTGTGATTTGGTCTAAACAAATAAAAGTTGATTTGATTTTATTTGACTTAGAACACATCCATACCTGAACAGTATGGAGATGCAGGTGACAATGTTTTTTTTAGGTAACCTATTGTGGTTCCTCGGTTTTATTATTATCATGATAGTTATTCTTTGTTCCGCAGCCGCTTTGAGCTCAATTTGAACCCCTTAGAATGCTTCAAAATGCACCAAAATCGGCAGGCAGGTCAAGACAGGTGCAATGTTTGACACCGTGTAAGGACAAATTCCAAATACACTATGTAGCGCACCCTAGCAGTCATTCTTTGTCCCGCCGACGCTTTGAGCCCTACTTTGACCCCCTCAGAATGATTCAAAACTCACCAAACCCAACAGCCAGGTGAACACTGGTGAAAACTTTGATGAAATGTTAAAAAAAAAAAAAATCAAAATATGCATAAATGTGTGTAGCGCCCCCTAGGAACAAAACCAACATTTAATTATTATTATTATTTTTTTTTTAAGGTGAAAGTGGAGGTAACTACGCAAAGGTTAAAACTTAGAACACATCAGTACTATCTGAATGGGATACCATACGCGGTGCCCAGACTGCCGTTAGTACTACATCCAGTTTTCTTTGGGTGGGCAGAGCATGTCTGTGGGTGGGCAGTTCCCCCCTGCCCCCCCTGGTAACGCCCCTGATCACAAATGTGATGAAAATATTTTATAAAGGTTGAAAGGTTCCCTAGTGTTGCTTTAAGTGAGTAGCCAATAGTGGTGGGAATCTTTTGGCACCTAACGATTCGATTACGATTCAGATGCTCCGATTTGATTTTAAATCGATTATTGATGTTACCCCCCTGCGCTTTTAATGTTTTGTACATTACTTTCAAAATTGTTCAAATATCCTCTCCGGCTGAACCAAACTAATATTTCAGTATCATGTTAACAGTTTAAAACAGTAAATAAAATACTCAAGTCCCATTCTGTATCAGCAGGTTTAAACTACATTCAATTAATTTAACGATGTGAATCAACCGTTAAAGTTGATGAAATTCTCCCGTTATTCCATAATTTGCCTTCTGTCTACTTTTGACATGTCAAAGTTTTAAAACTGTTTCATCATTTAAAGATGGATTCAAGTTAAGATTTTGACGATTTAGGAGTATTTTAGATAAAAAGTTAATTATGTTCGCTACAACAGAGCCTTCTAGAGAAGTCTACTGCTTTAAGATGGTGGCTGTTAACAAAGCGGCAACTACTAAATGGCAAGTCTGTCATTTTGCATCTAGTTCTTTTTACATGATCTACCGGCGCCGTTGTCTGTTTTTTGTATCTAGTTCTACATATATGTGATATCTACTATTCTCGCAGTCGGATATCCGGGTATTAATGGCATCACCAGCCACAACAAAGCGTCGCCATATTGAAATGGAGACAAAACACGAGTCACAAGCAGTTGCTCTGTCGTGCATTGTAGTACAAACGAGTTGAACTTTTGTTTTATTTGCGGTCTTTTTTTCCGTCGGAATGACTAAAAGTTGCCGTGTTGCGGGTTGTAACACAAGGAAGAGTTCGGAGCTACATTTGAAGTTCTTCATTCTTCCTCGTGAGAAGAAAAGGAAAAGCAATTGGCTGAAAGCAATCGATCGAGGAACAGTAAAAAAAAAAACACTTCCGTGGACAAGGCACATTTACGTTTGCAGCCGACATTTTATTACTGGTGAGTAAACTTTAATCGATTTTTTTTGCCCAATTAGCTGCTAGGATTCAATACACTCGGCAGTGGTTATTATTACCGGAACCGACAAGTGTTTTTTCTTTTGCCGTGAACTGCTCTGATTGGTCAATCGGAATATTATTGGCCTGGTGGGAATTAGTTATTTTGCCGTGGCGTGTTAACGGCTAAATAACGCTTGGAGGTGAATTACTGGTTACGGCAGAAATAATCACCCAGTATATACTACCAGTTTTCTTAGATCCACACAGTACATATTACACGTAATTGATAAAGGTCAACTTACTGGGTGACTTTATGAGGTAGTTCCAGCTATCAACTGCGACTTTGTACGGCAGTGACTCGTGATAATAATAAGTCATGTTTAAGACGCTTTTATGAAAAAAAAAGACGCAAAACACAGCTGAAATATATGAATTTCAGACGTTTGTCTGCAGATGTTTACCTGTGCGTGCCCCCCTCTCAAAATGCCGACACGTTTCTGTGCGAGATGACGTCATCGTGACATCACGCCGACTGTGAGAACAGCCGTATGTGGCCGTATGTTTGTAGCAACTAGCAACTGGGCGTTGTTTGAAGCAGCTGTCGGCCGCAGTCAGGTATTATTGTTTTTCTTTATCTAGCGGCATGAGTTGAACATGATATTTACTCTCGGTCCGTTCCTCATTGCGTCCCAAAGACTGCGCTGACTGTGTTTTAGGTATGCTTTACCTGGTATAATTTAATAATCGGAATTTGTTTTTTTGTGAATCGTTATCGAATCTTCCACTGCCGAATCGCGAATAATCTCAGAATCGGAAATTTCGCATGCCTCTTGTGGCCAATGCGTGACAAATAGGAAGTATAGTCTAAAACTAGGGCTGTCAAATGATTAAACATTTTAATGGCGTTAATCACAGCTTAAAAATTAATTAATCGTAATTAATCGCAATTCAAACCATCTATAAAATATGCCATATTTTTTCTGTAAATTATTGTTGGAATGGAAAGATAAGACACAAAACTGATATATACATTCAACATACTGTACATAAGTACTGTATTTGTTTATTATAACAATAAATCAACAAGATGGCATTAACATTAACATTCTGTTAAAGTGATCCATGGATAGAAAGACTTGTAGTTCTTAAAAGATAAATATTAGTACAAGTTATAGAAATTTTATATTATGTTAATGTTTTCGTTTTAATAAAATTTGTAAAAATTTCAATCAAAAAATAAACTCGTAGCTCGCCATTGTTGATGTCAATAATTACACAATTCTCATGGTGCTGAACCCATAAAATCAGTCGCAACCAAACGCCAGCAGAGGGCGACAAAACTCCAAAAAACACAAGTAACAAGTGCACATGACTCTGAGCTGTCATTTAAATCTGTTTGAGCGGGGCATGTGCGTTAATTGCGTCAAATATTTTAACGTGATTAATTAAAAAAATTAATTACCAACCGTTAACGCGATAGTTTTGACAGCCCTATCTAAAACACTCACATTTGATTGGCTAAAATTATACAGGCATTTAAAAATGTCTGACACCGGCTATTTGCCTACTTCCTGGAAGTATTAGTTTTTATTTCTCTGCTATTACACAGCATAAAATCTAGTTATTTTCTTCCAAATTTGAAAATAAAATTCTTTCCACTGGAATGCACTTTATCCAACCCTTGCCTTGAGTCAATAATAAACGTGTGCATCCAACATTGCTTAACTTTTCTTATTTACATTAATAACATACTCATACCTTTTCTAACTAGCATGCTCCAATACTATTTGGGTTGTATATTCTGTTAGATCCTTAAAATGAGGCCGCTCTTAGAGTGCATACATCTGCACAAATACTGTATAAAGCAACAGTATGTCTATAGACTCAACATGTGGTGGGTGCCTTGTGTCTTCATCCATGTAGTTGTCTTCATTGGCCCCTGTCTATGAGTTGGTCTAACACGACGGATGATGCTGTCACGCCAGTGAGAGACATGCAAGCTGATCGTCAGATCAAGATGCCAACCGCCACTCATCTCTCCTGAACACAGTCATGTGCGAAATTGATTTTGCTGTTATTGCCGCTCTCCCACTCGCTGCTTCTGTCTGCCACTACCACGCGCGGAATAGATCTCCCCACAAAAACAGAGAGCAGGCTTGTCCTAATGAGGAGCTAGTCAACAACAGATTGATGTTTGCTGTTTATGTGCCCTAAATAAGTGTGCACATGATTGATGGAGCTGCCAATGCTGTATTGTGGAGGATTGTTTTTTTTTTTGCGTTTCTGTTTTTCTTTCAGGAATGTCACTCACGCTGCCAGAAAGATGCTTAATCCTTTCAATGTAAATGCCCCCAAATGCATTTATTCATCATAGTGTGACTGGCCAATATAAAAAAATACCCAAAGTGATGGCATATTTATCATCACCTCTGCCATTCATTTCCTATAGTGCTAATCTGCATTAGGGTCTCAGGTGAGCTGTTTAGGTGAGTATATGTAGTGAAAAATTCAGCAGTCGCACAGCCATTGTAACCGCCTGGATTCAGATATGAAAAGTCAGTGGGAGGGGAGACAAATATAGATCGAATCATCTATTTGTAGGATAAACACACCCGGGTGGAGAGTAGGATGACACACTTATAGATGGACTTGGCGCATACTGCATTGCAACCTATATCAGATAACTTGCATGGGCTGTCAGATAAAAGAAGTTCAGCATGGTTCAGAATTAGAACTCAACAAAATGAGAGATGGATGGTGAAAAAGAAAAAGCAATCGAGCACACACTGTATCTTGTTTGAAATTGAAAAGTGAATGATGGATAATGGGGGAACATTGCAGTGAAAGGCCCTACTGATTTCTTTTCATCTTGGGACCCACTTACCATTTTAGAGTACTATTATGCAAGACATTTGAAGAAAATCATGTACAGGGGCTAATGAGTATGGAACAGGAACACACAGGATGACTCAAGTATAGAAAGATGTACAGTAGAAAAAGTAGAAATTTGTGATTGAACAAAGTGATGAAAACAGGTGACACTAAATTAAAGGCGCTTGAAGAATTCAAGATTATAATAGGACAAGTGACTATTCTTGAACATATATATATAAAAAAAAATATGGACACCAGTTCTGTTATATACACGTAACTATATACAGTATATATATATATATTTATATGTAAAAAAAAAAAAAATAACATACACGGTATATACATATATATATATATATATATATATATATATATATATATATATATATATATATATATATATATATATATATATATATATATATATATATATATACATATATACATATATACATATATATATATATATATATTAGTGCTGTCAAACGATTAACAAATTTAATCTAGTTAATCATATGTCAGCTGTGTGATTAATCATGATTAATCACATTTCCCTCGGAATGAATAAAGTTGCTCTTCAGGAAAAAAAAAATCTAGGAAAATACTATAATTGACATAAAATTTGTTTTAAGATGAAATGTATGATGTGTGAATGAATTAATACTTAACCAAATAGAGTTTTACAATTTTATTTGACACCTTATCTCGTATAAAATAAAATAAAATAAAATAAAATAAATTGTCTGTATTATACAACAAAGAGTTTTAACAAATTAAAGTGCCTCAGACTAACAATGTGGCTCAAGTACCGTTTGGCATATTACCCTAAATTAACTGCCACTTTAAAGAGCAGACAAGCACAATACAGTAACAATAGCTAATGTTTCAAAAAATGTGTAAACAACTTGTCTGGTAAATTGAACATTCACACAAATAAATGCAGCATTTGCAGTTTTACACTATATGGCCTGAAAGCTGTGTGAGATATAAAAAAATAAATAAAATGTCAAGTTTCACACACTTAACTGAAAAACATTACACTAAACTGTGTGTAAAGGTGTTTAGAAACACTGCTTAAGTTAGCCATACTCTTATTTATTTTTTTCAACCAACTGCTCAGGCAAACTAGCTTGTTGACATTTTCAGATAACAGAGCAGACCTTTTCTTTGTAACAGTGTGCCCTGTCAAAGAAAACAGTCTCTTGCAAGGAACGGTTGTGGCAGGTGTGACCAGATACTTTTTTTTTGCTAGGTGGGCCAGCTTACTGTGGGCACCATTGTGTGCAGAACTACCACTGTAGTGGACATGAGTTAGTGCTGGCACTGCCTTGTACCTGTCTAGTGGTTTGCCATTGGTTGTTGTTTGTTGTCATTGGATTTTCAAGGCCCTCGTCTTTGACTATGTTACACTGTACAGTCTCTGGCTACCCATGTAGCGATAGCAGTAGTCAACCTACTTGTTGTCTTTTTGTTGGCAAGTCCGAGTCCGCACTCTGCCAGTGTAGCTTGATGACTGCGGCTTGTTCCCACAGTGTTAGCGTCATTGCTAACACTAGCGAAGATATGCTTTGCCCGAAGGTGGTACTTTAGACTGGTTGAGCTTCGCTCGAAGGAAAGTTCATTAAATTAGTATGTGCACACAACTTTGGTTTTATCCAGATTTCCACTTGGCAGCTTTTTAAAACAGAATTTGGTCATCATCCTCACTCATCGTGGCTGGCTGCATTGCCGCACGGAGAATGTAAATATGAGCCTGTGAGCGGTAAATTGCGTTAATATTTCCAGATTATTCATGGTCGTTAACGCGTTATTGTTGACAGGCCTAATATGTATAAATATATATATATACACACACACACACCCACAAACACACACACACACATATACGTATGTATAATTCATTATTAATCATTATTTTTATAAAATTTTTATTGAAAAAAATATAAAACATTAATTAAAAACAAAATCAATACAATTAAAATGGACCCCAATAACATTCAACACTTTTTTTCCTTTTTAAAATTTTTATATTTTTTAATTTATTGCCTGCTATCAACAGCAATATCCATCGATGTCTTTTAAACTGAGATCACTGGCTGTAAAGGCTCATTTTTCAGCGCCATTGTGTTAAATGAGTGCCCTATAAAGGATTGAAGTTGAAACGTGTACATAAATAAATCAATTAGAAAAACATCAAATTGCTGAAACCTGTGCAACCAAACTTGTATTTTGGATCACAAACCATTACAAATTCTGGAGGGAAATTTTGTATGAAAACAATTTGTACTCGTAGTGTAGAAAAAGCATTTTGTGCAATATTTCACACCACTCAGTTTATTACACAAAAATAGACAGACACATGGAATAATCCAACCATCACAGGTGGAAAGCACAGTGTCAGAAACTAAGCAGGCAGTGGGAGCAGCGTCATGGCAGGCACCCACTAAGCAAGTGCAGCCTGTTTTGCATGGGACAACTGTGAGGAACCTGTACCACAAGCTGGACTCAGCTATGGAAGAAAGGGGTAGAGCGCACTCCACCTGTGCTCAGTGGGAGGGGTCAGATGGGGGCTTCCGGGACATCTGCGGATCCCCGAATCAAGAGAGTAACAGCCAGAACAGGCAAAACAATGCAAAACTATAATTTATATGGAAAGCTGTTGAACTGACTGTTAATATTTTTAAATTTGTTTCCAAACATTACAGTTAGTGTGATTATTTATGGTCGATTATTTCTAGTCTTATGAAAATGCAAATTTAAATTTGAAGTTAAATTGTTGAATGTAGTTCCTTACCTAAATGGTAATTTAACTAATCTATAATTCATTTGAGTAATAATTGTTGATTGATAAAATAAAAGGAAAATTTGAGTTTTGTATTACACTGGTGATGCAACTAAAATATACTGTATATGGCGGAAAACACTCAGGTAACTTGAAGTTCCGCTCCATTTCAGACTTGTCCTATATGCATGTGTGATACATCATTGGAAAGCTTAAAATCTCAATTTTCTGGGGGATGAAAATTTTTGAACAGGAGGGCATTTAAGAAAAAAAAAAAATTATAAACAGCAAAACCCTATCTGGAGGTGAGAGCACGCAAGAGCAGAATTACAGACGCCACTACTTTAACGAGATATTACCGCGTACTTACCTTGTTTCGATCCCAAAAGTCCATGTAGCATGTATCACTGAGTGTTAAGACACAGCTGTGAAAGGCCGCAGCTGGATTTTTGGGGGGATTTTATGGGTGAAACATGGTAATATAACAAGGGTCACGATGCAGAAATCGCAGACATCAAGGAGTGGTCGAGATTTTCTTTTTCATATATTTACCCTTTTAAACGTTTTTTTTTTTTCAATTGTTTTGTTTGCATCGATTATTTATCATCTAACATAACGGAGAAAATGCGACAGTAACATAAAAAATACAATTAAGTGATAGTTATGAGGTACATATCTGTAACTTTTTTACATACGCCATTTTTTCCCCATTGTGACATAATTTGTTTAAAAGTTTAAAATATGTGAGTGAATAATTTTTTAAAGTCTTTAAAAATTTTTTTTTAAAAGAAATATTAGACATCAATTAATAATGCTAAGCTAAAAACGACAGACAATAAAAAATATAATTAATTACCTTCGTTTTATGGCTCGGTTGAAAAAAGCGGTTGCTCGACATCTGTAAACGGGGGTTTTCAGTGTAAAATGGACAAATTAAAAATAGTTTGGGGGCTTAATGCCCAATGAAACTGCTATGGCAGCATATAGACATATTGTTCTATCAAACACAACAGTTGTTTTGGCTTAAAATGCAGCATTTTCTTTTAAAGATCAGTGCAAGAGCAGAAACTGCTTTTTCAAGTCTTGTCTGTGTTTTCCGCCATATATATAAAACCATGAGTGAAATTTTAACTTAAACATTGAAAATGATTTTATTGAAGTATAAATGGAAACAGTAAGGCCAAAAAAGGCAATTATTCATTTGAATCGACTTCAATGCTTGTCCAAGAAACTCCAATGACTTCTCCCTCCCATTATCATCAGATTAGGAAAAAAAACATGTTGTGTATGTACATCATGGAAGCATAACCTTCACAGTCCAACAGAGCGACTGCTGGTGACATAAACTAGAAAAATCAGCATGCAATGAACTCCTGCTAGCTTTACCATCTGCCTCCTGTCAGGCATTTAATCATCACATGCTGTGAAGCATTACATGTCCAGCTCTGTCACTCCATCACTCCTTGACACAATGCAATAGATCGTGAAATTTTCTTAGAGATTACAGAGTACAGACAGACTATCACACTGGGACAATAGTGCCACCAGGTTGTCTGGTATCTTTGTGTTTAGCCATTTAGCCATAAGCATAATTGTAAAACTGCAGGTACACATATATAATAGTCAGTTTACATCACTGATGTAGATTAGCATAATGAGATGCTTGTGCACCTGTTTTAACAATGATACCTCCCGAGGGTGATGGGGGTGTTTGCCTGCCCTTTCCTCTGGTGCCTGCGTGGCGGTCCATTGCAATGCATGATGACTAACACCCATGTAAAAAATGGGTACACTCACACAGAGGAACCATGCGACACATATAAGGCATATACACTGCTGGCCAAAAGTATTGGCACCCCTGCAATTCTGTCAGATAATACTCAATTTCTCCCAGAAAATGATTGCAATTACAAATGCTTTGGTAGTGATATATTCGTTTATTTTGCTTTCAATGAAAAAACACAAAAGAGAATGCAATAAAAAAAATTAAATCATTATAATTTCATACAAACTCCAAAAATGGGCCGGACAAAAGTATTGGCATCCTCAGTCTAATAGTCGGTAGCACAACCTTTAGACAACATAACTGCGAACAACCGCTTCTGGTATCCATCAGTGAGATTCTTCCAATGCTCTGCTGGAATTTTAGACAATTCTTCTTTGTCCAACTGCTCCAGGTCTCTGCGATTTGAAGGGTGCCTTCTCCAAACTGCCATTTTCAGATCTTTTAACAGGTGTTCTATGGGATTCAGGTCTGGACTCATTGTTGGCCACTTTAGAAGTGTCTAGTGCTTTCTCACAAACCATTTTCTAGTGCTTTTTGAAGTGTGTTTTGGGTCATTGTCCTGCTGGAAGACACATGACCTCAGAGGGAGACCCAGCTTTCTCATACTGGGCCCTAAATTATGCTGCAAAATTTGTTGGTAGTCTTCAGACTTCATAATGCCATGCACATGGTCAAGCAGTCCAGTGCCAGAGGTAGCAAAGCAACCATAATACATTATGGAACTTCCGGCATGTTTGACTGTGGGGACCGTGTTCTTTTCTTTGAAGGCCTCGTTTTTTTTCCCATGTAAACTCTATGTTGATTCTTTTTCCCAAAGAGCTGTACTTTTGTCTCATCTGACCACAGAACATTCTTATATAACGTTTTTGGCTTTCTCAGGTAACTTTTGGCAAAAATCCAGCCTGGCTTTTTTATGTCTCTGGGTCAAAAGTAGGGTCTCTCTGGGTATCCTACCATAGAGTCCCTTTTCATTCAGACTCCGACGGATAGTATGGGTTGACACCATTGTACCCTCGGACTGCACTACAGCTTAAACTGGTTTGGATGTTAGTCGAGGTTCTTTATCCACCTTCTGCACAATCTTTCGTTGAAATCTCTCGTCAATATTTCTTTTCTGACCACATATACGGGATTAGAGGTTAGCCACAGTGCCATGGGCTTTACACCTTTTGATGACACTGCGCACAGGAACATTCAGGTCTTTGGAGATGGACTTGTAGTCTTGAGATTGCCCATGCTTCTTCACAATTTTGCTCAAGTAATCAGACAGTTCTTTGGTCTTCTTTCTTTTCTCCATGCTCAATGTGGTACACACAAGTACACAGGACAGAGGTTGAGTCAACTTTAATCCATTTTAACTGGCTGCAAGTGTGATTTAGTGATTGCTACCACCTGTTATTTGCCACAGGTAAGTAACAGCTGCTGTTAATTGCATAAATTAGAGAGGCATCACATGATTTTTCAAAAGGTGCCAATACTTTTGTCCGGCCCAGTTTTGGAGTTTTGTGTAAAATGATAATGATTTTTTTTTTTTTAAATGTCAGGGGTGCCAATACTTTTGGCCAGCAGTCTAGATGTTATTGCTGGGATTACCAATTATCAGTGAATATTAGGATGACAACTCACTAATTAATATTGGGTCCATCCTGCACATCAGTGGCACTGCATGCACACTCACATTCCCTGTCATACCCTAATCTATCCTATCCTGAAATTGTCATTATTTGGTAATCCTACTTTTATCTAGGTAGCATATATACAGGATTTAATCAAGTTTCTGCATCTCTATTTCTCACAGGCAATATTTCTGTCTGTCTCCTTAAATTTTGTTCTGTCCATCTGAATTAACACAAAAATAAAAACAACCATAAGCCAATATACCAAACTTCCCGTGAAAACTGTGCTAGCATTAAAAGGCACTTAGGACAACCATTACCGTCATTTTTTAACTGGAGCACAGCAAGAAAAAAAAGGGGGGTGGAATCAATATAGATAACACAAAATCAAAGAAAAAGTAAGAAATAGCCTCAGTGTTAGAGAAAAAGACATATATCAATAAGTCAGACTCCATTACTTTGGCGTGAAGAAGCCAAACTCTACTACTCATTTTATTTAGGGTTTTTCTGCCATCTGGTGGCTATTTGTAGCATAATCATCACGATTATCATCAGCATTCTTTAAATTAAATAAAAACTATAGTAAGTAGTAAGAAAAATGCGTTACATTTCTCACTCCCTCTCATAACTCACTGTTTGTGGATTAGACTGATGCTGATAATGTTGTCACCAATACCAAGAATAGACATACACACCAGTATTCAATGATTTTTGACAGCTTGAATCTATTTCAATATTTTGATACTAATTCTTTTTCCCCATTCCCCATTTCATTTAGTTTTTGTATGTTTTCATCACATGTCTTTTGTTCCAATACAGAATAAGGCAATCATACGTTGTCAACAACATGACATCTATCATCATATTCTATCAATCATTGTTTAAGATTATGCACGAATGCATTTCATGTAGTTTAGAGCCCGAGAAAGCGAGGCTGTGAATGTCATGTCACCGTTTTAAAAGGCACAACTCCAAATCAGTACCCACAGGTAGCACATCTGAAATATCTGTCATTTCCTTGGTAACGAATCCTGCCATTTCCTAGGTAACAAGTCCTTTCTTTGTCATGTGATCTTGAGATGTTTCCCAGTATGACAGCGAGCTGTGGAAGACAAATTGTGTGAGATTATCTCCGCTATTTGTGCACAAACTCAGTAGTTAATTTTAGCCTTGGATAAAAATGGAGCGGTTGTTTGAACTTACTGTCAAGAGACGGCGAATGCGACATGACCGGCAAAAAATATGGATGAATTGTGCTAGATGTAGTTTCCCTGGTAACCTGAGGCAAACGAGTTTGTGAGTGCACTGAGTGCAACAGACTGTCACATTACCAGCTTTACTAAGGTCAGGGAACAGACCTTTTTGTTTTCATCTGGAATACATTGCTTTGTTTCATTTATTGAGTTATATAAGACTTTGTATAAGCATAATATTTTTTTTTGAGGATGACATCCTGTGGCAGCAAATAATATGAACTCTCTGTGAACTTGTGTGTTTCCATGTGTTGCTTGAGGCTCTAAAATGAGCTACACACATTGTTAGGTCCTTCACACATCTGTTAATGGAGTTAATCTTTTCTTGGTCTGTTAAGGTTTCTGCTCGAACAATGAAAAAAATGGGAACAACTGGGAATATTGAGGTGATTCAAGAACAAATCTGTTTGGAAAATTCTATAGCAAAAAAACATTTAGAAACAGGTGAGTGTCATGACTGGGTTTAAAAGTAGAATCCCCGACAGGTTCAGGTGTTCATAAGCAGGTATGAAGCATCGGTCATCATTTTGTGAACAACTGCGTGAACAAATTGTTTTAAAATAGCTTTTCTCAATGTAAAATTGCAAATACAGCGGTATGAAAAAGAATCTGAACCTTTTGGAACTTCTCACATTTCTGCATAAAATCACCATGAAATGTGATCCGATCTTTGTCAAAATCACACAGATGAAAAAACAGTGTCTGTTTTGACTAAAACCACCCAAACATTTGTATTTTTTTTCCATATTTTGATGAGGATAATATGCAAACAATGACAGAAGGGGGAAAATAACTAAGTGAATCATCACATTTAATATTTTGTGACCCCATCCCCTTTGGCTGCAATAACTTCAACCAGACGCTTCCTGTAGCTGCAGATTAGTCTGGGACATCAATCAGGATTAATCTTGGCCCATTCTTTTTGACAAAACTGCTGCAGTTCAGTCAGATTTCTGGGATGTCTTGCCTAAATCCCTGTCTTTAGGTCATGCCATATTATCTCAATGGGGTTCAACTCTGGACTTTGACTTGGCCACTCCAGAACGTGCATTTTGTTCTTCTGAAACCATTCTGAAGTTCCAGGATCCATCCTTTTTTAGCTTCAACTGTCTGACAGGTGGCCTCAGGTTTTCCTGCAAAACATCCTGATAAACTTTTGAATTCATTCTTCTATAAATGATTTCAAGTTGCAGAGGCTCTGAGGTAGCAAAACAGCCCCAAATCATGATGCTCCCTCCACCTTGCTTCACAGTGGGGATGAGGTGTTGATGATGGTCAGCAGTTCCAATTTTCCTCCACAGATGACGTTGTGTGTTACTCCCATACAATTGAACTTTGGTTTCATCAGTCCACAAAATACTTTACCAAAACGTCTTTGGAGTGTCCAAGTGCCTTTTTGCAAAAATTAAACGAGCAACAATCTATTTTTAGACAGCAGTGGCTTCCTCCGTGGAGTCCTCCAATGAACACCATTCTTGACTATAGTTTTATGTATAGTTGATGTGTGTACAGAGATATTGAACAAACCAGTGATTCCTGTAAGTCTTTAGCAGACACTATAAGGTTTTTTTTTTTTACCTCTCTGGGTATTCTGCACTGAACTCTTGGCGTCATCTTTGATGGACGGCCACTCCATGGGAGAGAAGCAACAGTGCCAATCTCTCTCCATTTGTAGACAACTTCTCTGACTGTCGATTGATAAACATTTAGACTTTTAGAAATGGTTTTGTATCCTTTCCCAGCTTTATACAAATCAACAATCATTGATTGCAGGCCTTCAGACAGCTCTTTTGACCGAACCATGATGCACATTAGACAATGCTTCTCATCAAGACAATTCTTACCAGGTGTGTGTTTTAGTGTGGGAAGGGAAACTTTAAACCACTCATCAGTGATTGGGCACACACCTGACTTAAATTGTTTGGTAAAAACTGGCTTTTGAATTCATTCTTCCATTAATGATTGCAAGTTGTCCAGGCCCTGAGGCAACAAACAGCCCCAAATCATGATGCTCCCTCCACCATGGTTCACGATGGTGATGAGGTGTTAATGTAGGTGAGCTGTTCCATTTTTCTTCTACACATGGCGTTGTGTGTTACTCCCAAACAATTCAGCTTTGGTTTCATCAGTACACAAAATATTTTGCCAAAACATATGTGGCGTGTCCAAATGCCTTTTTGCAAACATTAAACGAGCAACAATGTTTTTTTAGACAGCAGTGGCTTCCTCCGTGGAGTCCTCCCATGAACACCATTCTTGGCCATAGTTTTACATGTAGTTGATGTGTGCATATAGATATTGGACTGTGCCATTGATTTCTGTAAATCTTTAGCAGACACTCCAGGGTTCTTTTTTACTTCTATGGGTATTCTGCGCTGAACTCTCAGTGTCATCTTTGGTGGACGGCCACTCCTTGGGAGAGAAGCAACAGTGACAACTCTTTTCATTTGTAGACAACTACCCTGACTGTAGATTGATGAACATCCAGAGTTTTAGAGATGGTTTTGTATCCTTTTCTAGCTTTATACAAATCATCAATCCTTGATCGCTGGTCTTCAGACAGCTGTTTTGACCGAGCCATGATGCACATCAGACAATACTTCTCATCTAGACATTTATCAGGTTTGTGTTTTATTGTGGGCAGGGCAGCTTTAAACCACTCATCAGTGATTGGCCACACACCTGACTTAAATTTTTTGGTAAAAACTGGTTTCAATTGCCGTTTAAGTCTCCTTAGGCAGAGGGTTCATTTACTTATTTTTCCCCCTTCTGTCATTGTTTGCATGCTATCCACAATAAAATATTAAAACCTATATATGTTTGGGTGGTTTTAGTTGAAGCAGACACTGTTTTTCCATCTGTTTGATTTTGACAAAGATCAAACCACATTTGATGGTAATTTTATGCAGAAATCTGAGAAATTCAAAAGGTTCAGATACTTTTTCATACCACTGTAAATTTAGGCCTAGAGCTAAACTGAGGTGGATAGACGCAAAGCAGAAAAGTGAGGTGTGTTTTAACACACACTAGTGTCCACACTTTCAATTGTTTCGAATCATCGAAGCCGTTTCCTCCGGGCCAAAGATGAAAAGGACCATCTGGATAGTTATCAGTACAAAGTTCAAAAGCCGACATCTCTGAGGGCATGGAGGGGGGGGGGGGGGGGGGGGGGTTGTGTCCATGCCATGGGCAGCTTCCACATCTGTGATGACACTATGAATTCTGGAAAACTAAAAGTTTATTATCAAAAAGGCTACATAAACAAATAACAAACTAAATTCGGGGAAATCAAGAAAAACTCTCATACGGAGCACAAGGAGTCATGGCTCAAAATGGAGGTTTGTGTACCTTTCTGCCTATTAGTTTTTTTCCCCCAGCTAATTTCATAAATTCTGATTTCAAAACAAAAATGAACAACCAGCCCTTTTCCCTTTTTTATTGTGTACGTCAACAAAAAACGTGGAATAAATCATCTTCAAATTCCTCGATTTAGAGTCAGATTTACTAAGAAGCAGAAAAAGAACGTCTTCTTGGTAAAGGCAATACAAATTTGGAGGGAAAATATTATGGTCATATTTTATTTCCTGACATGTGTTAAACACACTCATACTGAAACAACAGGTAAAGGCTTGTTTTCCGTGTTTATATGACCAATTATGAAGCGTGAAACTAAAGATGATTAATTTCCCGTTTTTTTGTTGACACGCATAGCCCAAAATGGAAAAAGCCTCATTTTCTGTATTTCTTTTTCCGAAACAACAGCAACAAATGGCCAAATGGTAAACGGACCAATGGAGCAGGAAGTGACATCAACAATGAACCATTAAGAACAGAAACAAAACAGGGAACTAATATATGAGCAGACACATGTCACAACAAGGAACACTTCGAAATGGACAGGGCATGACATCAGTGGCAGATGTCTGCTGATTGGTTGACACAAGGGAAGGGTTAATGAGGAGAGGTAGAAATGAGAACCTATAAAGACAAACACATGGAAACAAACACTATATACTTTACTGAGATTTTTTAATCATGTGGTATAGTGTAACGCATACTCTCAAAAGCTCTGACAAACAAAGGATTCCACTGAGGATTCACCATAAAAAATAGTCTTCTTTAAGAGGAAGACAATCGGACATGTGCAGGTTCGTAATCACGCCCTGGTTCTGACTGTGTAATGACTCGACGCGGGACTTTAGAGGCTGACTTATCACTTTGAGTAGCATAGCCCCTTGATGGGCTCATCATCTATCAAGCCTCTCACGGCATCTATCTTCTCCCATTCATGGCTTGTTGCCGAGGAAACAGGCCACAGAATGGCACGGCAATTTCTGGGGAATCAATTCACGCTGACATGCATCAAACAGCAACATAGCGTACACTCACTTTGTCATGTCACCTAAATGTCACCCAGGTTCGCATGTACCTGGCCAATGTGCATCAAATCAAAGATAAAATTGCAGATGTGATGTTCATCATCATGCTTGGTATGATCTAGGATGTCTTTCAAAGCACAGTGAGATGTGTGACTAGGCTGCTTGGAGTTGCTGGAGCAGAAAATCAACCGTGGTGAGGAAACTGATGCTCCTGCTGTTTTACATCTGTGGGAAGAAAAACTGTGTTTGAACAGCACTGGACAGTGTGTTCAGTTTTCAAGGAGTGATTGTTTCTTCCATTAACAGCACAGTGCAGTACTGTGTAGAGATATTTCTTCCCACATGTTTGTTCATTGTACTTGATACATTCATTTTTTTATATCGTTTTGTACCAGATAATGATCGCGGCTCTGAGTTCATAAGGAGATAACGCAGCTGCCTAATAAAATTCCACTTTCTTGTGAGTCACTTCATGGGTTAACATGGGGGCCTACCTATTTGTATTGGAAATAACAAAAAGTGTATGCGTTGAGAGTTCGGGGCAGATCTTCCCGAGGACACCTGTGTGCAAGCTTTTAATTATTCTTTCCTTAATAAATGTATAGGTGAATATTCATAGGTGAATATTAAGTTTCCTGACTTTACCTGAATAGTGTGTCATCATCTCCTGTTCATTAAGAGAATAAAAGGACCTGTAAAAAAAGTAAATTAACATTTTTCTTTTTCAACTGCTTGCTTAAATCATCAGATCATAAAATATATTCTACTCTACTCAGCGTAATAGAGATGACGTAACAGTAACCCATTCATCCATCCATCCATCCATCCATCCATCCATCCATCCATCCATCCATCCATCCATCCATCCATCCATCCATCCATCCATCCATCCATCCATCCATCCATCCATCCATCCATCCATCCATCCATCCAAGGGCGTAGGTTTGGTCTCAACATTGGTAGGGACGCTATAACAACAACCTGCATTCACACTTTTTGCTTGGGACGGGACATTAAAGACCAAACGGATTGGGTGAACGGGGGTCAGGGCTACATTTCTCACAAATATGCTGATGTGTTGCCTATGTAAAAATGAAAATAGTTTACATAGTTATTTTCAAGGGAGAAAATGGGGGAAATCCCCCATTCTTCATATGAAAAAAATTTAGTGGTTGTGTTTGTGTGTGTGTGTGTGTGTGTTTTTTTTTTTTTAATTTTGGACGGGTGGAGGGGGTAAAGAAATGCATGCATAGGTTGCAAATAAGTTTATTTTTAAATGAATGATGGAGAAAATAAATAAATATTATGTTTTAATTAATGAATAAAATGCACAGTTGAATTAACGTTAATGATAGAAAACACATACTGTACAGGAGGACATTTGTCTCTAAGCTGCTTCCTACTCGAGTTTTGCATGTTAGCAAGTTCACACAGTTTAATGTTATGCTAACTGTGATGCAGATTGGACTTACAGTGGCAAAATTAGTGGCGTGCTCCGCACCTCCACAACAATGACGTTTACTGACAGCAGCTGCTGCTGCGGCTGGCTGGAAAAAAAATCTAATACCCCTCGTCTTTGAAGGGGGTGGAGTAGGCGGCATGTTGACATGTATTTCTATGCATGTTTGTTTGTTCTGGTCATCAGCCAATCAAACATGCGTTTGAGGGGAAAAAATGGATCGGCACATTCAGCAAATGAAAAGGGGTAAATGTAAGTCTGAACATAATGAAAATACAGTCATTCACTAAATAACGGAAACGTCAATTCTATTCTTACAACATATGGAAAGACATTATGAATTATTATAATTAATAATTATCATCATATATAATTCAAATAAAGTTGCTTAAAATTTGGTGGGGACAATTTAAGCATCCTTAAAAGTTGGTAGTGTTATGTCCCTACCGTTGCAAACCTACGCCATGGCATCTAACACCAAACCCTATCTACCGCTTACGTTCCTAGGCCAGCCGAGAGACATAGTCTATCCCCTCCCGCTGGTGGGACATGACCTAAACACCTCTCCAGGGAGACGTCCAGGAGCATCTAAACCAGATGCCCGAGCCACCTCAATTGGCTCCTCTCAAGGCGGAGGAGTAGAGGCTCAATACCGGAACCTCCCGGATTACCTAGCTTCTCACCCTATCAGTAATGGAGAGCCCAGACACCCTGCGGAGGAAACTCATTTCGGCCGCTTGTATCTGGGATCTTGTTCTTTCGGTCACGACCCACAGCTCGTGGCCATTGGTGAGGGTAGCAACGTAGAGAGGCTGGTAAATCGAGAGCTTCGCCTTTCGGCTCAGCTCCTTCTTCACCACAACGTACCGGTACAGAGTCCGCATCACTGCAGACGCTGCACCGATCCGACTGTCGATTTCCCGCTTCAAACTCGAGGTTCAGTGGCCAGATCTAATTCTGAGTGGCCTTCGAAAGTAAATCATGCGCCCCGACTTCATGTAAGAAGAAGAAAAATGAATATTTATAATTTTTTGGCAATTAATTTTTTAAAAGACTATTTACTGTTTTCCCCCCTTTTTGTTGTTGCTGTAAATGGCCAGGCGTGCAAACCACTTCACTGTTAAGATCACATTTGTTTGTGGATGTACTTTCCAATGGTGTCTAAGTGCACCACTTTATACAGAGAACAATCTGAATTTGTTGCTCCTCTCTGCAGAAACATGATGCTTTTGGTTGGATCGATAGACCTAAAGTCACAGACCATCAAGATGATGCTTATAATTGACCGGGCTGTTACAAGGAGTGCAGAAATCCTGATGATACATTTTTCTAATAGCATGACCCAAAAAAAAAACCCAACAACATTATCAATCCAGATTTTAGGTTGAAAGTGCATTGTCAGGGCTTGTTAAAAAGTTTAAGATAGCAGAGAAGGTCTTGCTGGCCCTGAATTTCCACTGCTGCCTGTACAACAATTGTTTCACCAGGAATACTCTGAAATAGTAGATTGTAATACTGCACTTCCTCTCCTCTGCACCTCCTTTATCCATATTCATTGTCAGTCATTGTGCCAACTGGGACACACTTGTGACATGAGTGGGCGTGATGCAATGGCTTGCAATAAGTGATGTGTTGTAAGAGAAAGCAACTGAAGCAGCAAAGTTAAGACCATGTTCTTTGGGAAATATGTACATACTGTATATGAAAGGGGAAACATTGTTACATTGGTTCAAGGCGTTTAAAGAGCTTTTGTTTTGCTTCTTTCCTATGTCCCCACCTTCATTGTTGGACTTGATAACAAGCCCAGGGGTCACCTTTATTGCGCTGAACCTGCCTCATTGACCACCCGTCAGAGGAATAGATTGGCGCGCAGATCAATAGAACAGTGGTCTGAAGTGAAGTGCGGGCAGGCGGCAATTGCGTCTGATAATGGTCTGACCCCCCGAGATCCATCGGTCTTTTTCCATGCTTTTTGCGGGCTGCTTTGCTTCCTCTTAAGCCAGGGAATGTGCTGAGTGATCATCCTCCACATATCTTGCCCTCCTGCTGTTTTTATGGTCGGCTTGCGCACAGACAGTAGCTTGGGGCATTTAAGTAGAGCTAAAATACATGACTGTTGCTTTTCAGCTCAGTTCTTCTCTACACTGTCACTTTGTAACATGCTCCTATGTTTTGTTTTGCTTTCTGTGGGAGGTTGGCGTGTTCTCCTATGCTTGCCAGTCTTTTTTTAGGACTCAGGTTGCCCCCTAAATTCCTGAAACATGCCTTTATAGTTAATTCAAGGCAGTAAATGAATTCTGAAAGGTTGTTTATACACATATATAGGCAGTTTCCCAAGTGCTTTATGAGCCAGGATTATCTTGCGCCATCCACCTCGCCAGGGTGCTAAAAAAAAAAAAAAAAATATATATATATATATATATATATATATATATATATATATATATATATATATATTAGGTCTGTCAAAATTATCGCGTTAACGCGCGGTAATTAATTTTTTAAATAAATCACGTTAAAATATTTGACGCAATTAACGCACATGTCCCGCTCAGACAGTATTCTGCCTTTTGTTAAGTTTTACAGCAAGGTTTTTTGTGCTATCTAACAGCGAACTCTTGCTTTGCGACATGGTTTATTGCTTTCTTGCCAGTTCAATATGGCTGCACGACGTCTCGGGCTGACGCCTACGTTGTAATGTTGTGCTTATATGATCCTTGGACAAGATTTGTCCGTAAGTATGGTTGTTGTAAAGAATGTACATATTATGTTAGTAAGCGAAATGTTATATTTTTTGTATGAGATGCTTTTTGTTTATGTTTAGTGAACCTGTATAGCGTGCTAAGCTAACGTTGTTGCTAATGCAATGCTTGTGTACTTTTTTTTGTAGTTTCACTACGGTCTAAAGAGGACAGTGGTTTGAGGCCATTTTGTTAATAAATCAGATGAAAAAGGAAGAAGTCTGATTATTAAGGCGTCGTTCACTAGCTGTCTAGCTTTGGAAAAAGTAGACGCATCGGAGTGAGGACAGCATAGACAGATTTAAATGACAGTAGAGTGAAATGCCCACTACAGTCCTTATGTACCGAATGTTGAATGTATATATCCATCTTGTGTCTTATCTTTCCATTCCAACAAATTATTTTACAGAATATATATATAATTTACAGAAAAATATGGCATATTTTATAGATGGTTTGAATTGTAATTAATTGCGATTAATTACGATTAATTAATGTTTAAGCTGTAATTAACTCGATTAAAAATTTTAATCGTTTGACAGCCCTAATATATATATATATATATATATATACATTACATATTGTAAATGAAAATCAAATCAAATTTATGTAATGGCAATAAATGTCATATTATACACATAATAGTCACATTTTGAAAAAATTCTGTCACCTTAACAATTTTACTTATTCATCAATTTTCCAAAATTTGTTTATTCACTGCCTACCCTCCCTGTTCAAATGAGTTTGGACGTCTAATTCAAGGGCGTAGGTTTGGTCTCAACATTGGTATGGACAATATAACAGCATAACCTGCACGTACACTTTTTGCAGGGGACAGGACAGTAATAAGATCAAACATATTATTGCAAGGGGGCCAGGGCCACATTACTCATGAATATGAACGTAATTAATTGATAGGTGAAATGATCAAAGCAAAATAAATCTTTTATGTGAATTGGTTCGCGTGATACAACGTTCGATTCTACCTTTTGAAGTTCAAGTTCCTTTATTAAAAAAATGGGGAGCTATCCAAGAATGGGTCAACTTCTGGGGAACACTGGAGCACCCCTAGACACAAACTAAAGTACTGTAATATAAAAGTGATTTTGGAAAAAAAAATAATGAAAACAAATCGAGATATCCAAGGAATGATCTACATCTGAGGCATCCTAGACTACCCCAAGACTCGAACCAAAGAACTCTCGTGATATTCTGATGTGTGATTTCATTTCACACATTTTAGAAAAAATGTCAGTTCATGTTAATGTGAGTGTCCCTCTGAAGTGGACCCATTCTTGAGACTTGCACTCTGAAGCCACCGCTTTGCATCACGCACGGTATTGCACATAGTGCAAACAATGATCTAAATGAGGGACGGCTAGCTAGACTTTGTTGTTCCTTGTGGAAGCTGGCTTGACTGCAGTAGTTCAGCAAGTTAGCAAATTCACACAGATTAATGGTATGCTAACTCTGATGTAGGTCGGACTTTGTTGTTCCTTGTGGAGGCTACCTTGACCGAAGTAGTTTTGCAAGTTAGCAAGTTATTGCAATATATATATATATATATATATATATATATATATATATATATATATATATATATATATATATATATATATATATATATATATATATATATATAATATAGCAATTAATGCTATGCTAAATATGATGCAGGTCAGACTTTTAGTATCACAAACATTGACGTCTTTTTACATTACCTACAGTGGCTTGTGCTGGCCGAAAAATATTTCTAATATCCCTCCTCTTCAAGGGGGTGTTGTTTTAAATACCCGCACACTATTTTCTGTTGTTGACAAACTGACAAACCCACAAACATCAGTACCTCAGGAATTGGTATCTTAGGTGTCCTGTAATGATTTCGCAGCATTCTTTACACACAAAGTAATAAAGATAAGACAGACTGTGTGCAACTCCAGATTAGCAATTGTCACACTAAATGCCTCCCAAAATGTCCCCCACGTCAATCTTAGACAGTTTAGCCTCTTGGACTATGCCAATTTAACAGAAATTGTGTCAAAATTAAAGCCCACAACATGCTGCCTTGACATCCTTCCTTCAAACTTTTTCAAAACTGTTTTTCATTGCATAGCACCAGACGTACTTCAGTTTATAAATACTTCTCTCCTAACAGGAGAGTTTCAACAGACTTTAAAAACTGCAGTAATAAAACCTCTTCTAAAAAAACATAATCTGGATGCCTCAACCATTATAGGCCTATATCAAATCTGCCATTCCTGGGGAAAATTATCGAGAGAGTTGTGTTTGAACAGATCCAGGTTTTTAATGATGCAAACCAATCTTTTTAACTCATTTCAGTCTGGATTTCGGCCACAACACAGCACTGAGACTGTGCTTATCAAAGTCTTAAATGACATTCGTCGGCATACCGGTGCAGGCAAATCATCTGTTCTGCTACTATTGGATCTCAGCGCCGCATTCGACACGGTTGATCACAACATACTACTCAGCAGATTGGAACAGTGGGTCGGGCTTACTGACACTGTTCTTCAGTGGTTCAAATCTTATTTATGTCACGCCGTGGTGAGGTTTGTTGTGTCATGGTTATTTCCTGCTTTATTTTGAAAGTCTTTCCCTCCTTGTTTCAGAGCACTTGCCCTTCCTCATGTGCTCCCGAATTACCAATTGGTTCCACCTGTTCCCCATTACCTTCTGTGTGTATATATAGTCAGTCTCCCCTTTGTTTTGTGCCAGAGTGTCTTCGTCCGCTGACGTGTCACTCCAGCCTGCTATCGTCCACAGCCACAGCCACAGCCACAGCCACAGCCACAGCCACAGCCACAGCCACAGCCACAGCCACAGCCACAGCCACAGCCACAGCCAAAGCCACCACGTGAACCTAGTCCTGAAGAATTTAGTAAGGCTTTTGAGTTTGTTTGCTGCTTTGTTTTTGATGGTATTTTTTGCCTTCCTTGTGAAGTGAATTTTTGTTGAAGAACCTGCCTTTTGATTGCGAATATTTTGTATAGTGATGGGTCCGTGAGACCTCATGAAGCGTGTCGACACAGTGACGCACTGTGTTGACACAGTGTGGATACTGTGTCATTGAATACTGACATCTGCTGGACATAAAAAATCCCTACAGGTAACCAACTTGATAGACTGACACTGAATTGACGACATAGTAAAATGAAATCATTTAAGTCTGCATTCATATTGCATTATTCCATATCTTTAAATTATGTGAACATACAGTATATTATAATATGAAAATGTAAGTAATAATGAATGGCTGAATGAGGATGCTTGTGGACTTTTTGTTCTGATAAAATTTAAATTTTATTCAAAAACAGTTTTTTTATGTTGGTTCCTTTTTACTTTTTTTTTTTTTTTTTTTTTTTTTTTTAACAAGCAATTTCACCTGCTCTGGACAACACCCACTCGCATGGAACCAACGATGCCAGCATGCACAAGAATTTTTTAGCCAGTTGAAAGAGGTTTGGATAGGATGTCCATTGGCTCCTCCAGTATTGAAGAAAATCTGCATTACGTGCCATTTTCGGCTCAACCATTCATCGTTGCACTTTTGCAATTTAATTTACAGTTGCATTGCCTCCTTGACTCCCCACTTCGTCATCCAAGTGCTACCATAGCCCATCAGAAAAAAATTGAAGTGGGCAATAAATTCGCTTAATTACCGATTTCTAATAAGTTACCCAAAAATCTACTGTGGGAAAGTAAAGGAATGGCTCTATACCTGTGTTTATCTTGGGATTATCAGAAACTTCATTCTCAATGCTTGGCCCACTAATGCTTCAGCATTGAGGAGGTGGCTACTGTTTGTATATGACAGGTTGAAAGTACAAATGCGACATTTCACCTGCAAAAAAATAACGTTAATAAAATACTCAGTGTACTTAGAGCCGCGCCGTGGGACGCGATCCGTTCAACATGTTCAGACCTGGACTCGTACCTGCGCATAGGACGCGTCGAGGAGGAAAGGCTATGACCATTTTGCTAGCAGGTTACATGCCACCGGATCAGTGGCGCCACCAGGGGGTGGCCAGGGGTGGCCACGGCCACCCCTATAATTTGGTTGGCCACCCCACTGGCCACCCCGCTTGCCAGTATATCGTTAGATTGTTGTAGCATCAGTTATGCATTTCATCCCAAATGAATGCATTTATTTTGTTTTGTTAAATGTAGGGCTGTCAAATTTATGGCGTTAAAGGGCGGTAATTTTTTTTTTTTAATTGATCACGTGAAATATTTATCGCAATTCACGCATTCGCGGTGCGACTCACTCACGTATTGACGCAAACAGCCAACAATGGCACTGTTTTACTTATATACACAGATCAGAGGCAGTGTCAAGTGAATGGAGTAGATACAAGCTCTCATTGGGTCCGTGCTTTTAATTGGGAAAAACTTTGTCATCTCTCCCACAGCAACTATAAATATTGTGGGATGTGCCGTGTGGAAGAGTGACAGGAGTTGATTTTTTTCTTAACACCCTGTAGTGTACCCAACGCAGAGAACATATAGCATTTGCAGCCACCACACACAGTCATGGTTGCACCACTTCCCATCATGCATTTGGGCAGAACAGTTAAGTCGCTACAGTATCATTTACTGAAAGTTCAACAAATACACTAGATGGCAATATTTAGTCACAATATACAAACTCACATTTGTCCTTTAAGAATTAAAAGTCTTTCTATCCGTGGATCCCTTTTACAGAAAGAATGTTAATGTTAATTCCATCTTGTGGATTTATTGTTATAATAAACAAATACTGTACTTATGTACATTATGTTGAATGTATGTATCCGTCTTGTCTTATCTTTCCATTCCAACAATAATTTACAGAAAAATATGGCATATTTTACAGATGGTTTGTATTGCGATTAATTACGATTAATTAATTTTTAAGCTGTGATGAACTCGATTAAAAATTTTAATCGTTTGACAGCCCTAGTTAAATGTACACCTTATGCCTAATATATACATAACACAATAAAACAGAATTACTATGGAACTCAAAATGTTGACTGGACAGTTATGGACTATGCACACTAAATCATTAGTAACATCAAATATTACACAAAACACCAAAGTATATCAGTAGCCGTGTCCTTAAGTCCTTCTGATAGTTTTCCCCTGACCTTTTTTATTGCAATAATAATGAAAACCTGAAATTATGGCTTTTAGTTTTGGCCACCCCAGGATTTTAAGTGGCCCCATCTGGCCACCCCTATGAAAAATTTCTGGAGGCGCCACTGCACCGGATACTCATGAAGGCATCAAAAGGGATATTTCCACGCACCGCAAATGACGGACCCGCGTGTAACCGTCACACTAATAAACTAAGAGTTTCCTTAAAATTAATTGTATTTTGAATGGAAGATGACAAGTGCGTTTTCCCTGTGTTACGTCAATTTCCACAGCATGTAGACAACGTGGAAGTAACCGTGAGATGTGGATTGTTTCAGCAGCTCCATCGCATTGACAGACGCTCTTCCTTTTGAACCAGTTTGCCGCGTCATGAGTGTGTCGACACAGTTCAATGAGTTCATGCATCAGTCACGTGATTTTCTGTAGTGATACGCACACCGACGCATTAGTATCACTGGACCCATCACTAATTTTGTAAGTATTTCTGAGTTAATTTGTTACTTTGTGTTTATGATAAGATTTTTGCCTCCCACAGTGGAGTGCCCTTTTGTTGTGCCATACGGTAAAATAAATACATTTTTGTTAAACAAGAAAACTCTGCATTTGAGTCCTGCCTCGAGTCCAGTCCTGACAATTTACATGATAGGAATTTCTTTGCGTCAATCGGAAACCATCAGTCAGAACGAACGAAATTCACGTGTGGAGTCCCTCAAGGGTCAATTCTTGGACCACTCTTATTTAACATGTATATGCTTCCCCTAGCTCAGATTATGAAACAGTATGACATCTATCACACCTATGCAGATGACACACAACTCTACATTTCTGTGTCCCCACATGATTATAGTCCCTTAGTCTCCCTGAGTAAATGCATTCACAAATCAATGAATGGATGTGCCAGAATTGTCTCCAGTTAAATGTGGAGAAGACAGAAGTTATCATTTTTGGGCCAAAAAGGGAAAGGTCAAAGATAAGCAGGTACCTTAGCACAATGTCACTTACAGCTACAAATCAAGTCAGAAACCTTGGCATAATTACTGACTCAGACCTAAAATTTGATAGCCATCTAAAGTCCGTCACTATATCTGCTTATTACCACCTAAAAAATATAACCAGAATTAAGGGGCTTCTGACTCAACAAGACATGGAAAAACTTATGCATGCATTCATTTTCAGCAGATTGGACTATTGCAACGGTATATTTACAGGTCTTGATAAAAAATCAGTCAGGAAGCTGCAGCTAGTACAGAATGCTGCAGCCAGAGTCCTCACAAATACAACGAAATTGGACCACATTACACCGGTTTTGAAATCGTTACGCTGGCTTCCATGTGAGTCAAAGGATCGACTATAAAATACTACTGCTCGTCTACAAAACACTTAATGGCCTTGGACCAAAATACATGCTTGAGTTGTTAGAATCGTATGAAACATCTAGACCCCTAAGGTCGACTGGAACCGGTCTCCTGTATGTTCCAAGAACAAGAACCAAGCAGGGTGAGGCAGCATTTAGTTATTATGCTCCTCACCTCTGGAACAAGTTACCTGAAGGTCTGAAGTATGCTCAAACTGTTAGCTCCTTTAAATCAGGGCTAAAAATCATTTTGTTTAGCACTGTATATCCATAACTGTCCACATATTTCATTCTATTTGCTTTCTATTCTTATCACCATTGCTGATTTCAATTATTAGCAGTAGTAGTAGTAGTATTTTTTATTTTTTATTTTTTTAATTATATTCGTGATTAAATGCGATTTTTATGTATAATTTTATTTCCTATTTCGATTGCCTTTGTTTTTTTATGTTCTATTGATTTTAATGTGATTTTTATGATCTTCATGTCATGTTAAGCACTTTGAATTGCCTTGTGTTGAATTGTGCTATATAAATAAATTTGCCTTGCCTTGCCTCTAAAACCTCGTAGATAACTACATCACCAAAACACGAAAATCAAGCAAATCAGTGCAGCGCAGTGGCTCCGCCCAGGGGATACAATTTTTGACGGGGGTAACTGCATTCGCATGACACCGCTGGCGTACCATATTCTATGGATGATGATCCTGGCGAAAAGTATAGCTGTCCTAAGCAGCCTGATTTAGAATTCCCGTCAAAAATTATGGGAAACAAAACACGCTCATTTTTAACTTATTATTATAAATATTCCTGCAAGTTAATTTTATTGCTGACACTGCGTTTTGGGCTCATCAACATGTTGTGCGCCCCTGCCCCAAAAGTCAAACTCCGCCTATGGTCCCTACCGTCCCAATGCAAGCATACGCCCTTGGTCTAATGCCGTCAATGGCAGCCAATGAGTTAAAAAGGAAAATGCAAAAGGCGGAAAACAGACAAGACTGAAAAAGCAGTTTCTGCTCTTGCACTCCTCTTTAAAAGAAACTGCTGTATTTTAAGCCAAAACAACTGTTGTGTTTGATAGAACAATATGTCTATATGCTGCCATAGCAGATTCATGGTGCATTAAGTCCCGAACTATTTTTAATTTGCCCCATTTTACCCTTAATACCCCCGTTTACAGACGTCGTGCAACTGTTTTTGTTTGTACCCATTTATATTTATTATTCAAAATGTCTGTCATTTTTAGCTTAGAATCATTAATTGATGTCTAATATTTCGTTTAAAAAAAAAAAAAAAAAAACTAAAAAATTATTCATTCGCATGTTTTAAACTTTTAAACAAATTATGTCACAATAAAAAAAAAAATGGCGTCTGTAAAAAAGTAACAGATATCTGCCTCACAACTATCGCTAACATTCTCCACTATCAAGAGTAGTGCAAAGTCAAATTGTACCCCATGCAGGGCCAGGCCATTTGGGGGCCCTAAGCAAAATAATGCCAACGGGCCCATATTTTTAGCCTACCATTTCGTCACAGTGTACTGTGAAACCCATACATGCAATCCAACTTATACGTCCATATTTTGTATATTAATCAGATTTTGTTGCACTGCATTCTTCAAACTTCTCACCCCAAATGATTGTAAGTACTTACAGTAGGTAGCACCAAACCTTTTTCTAAAAGAGGAAAGAAAGAAGTACTTACAGTAAATAACGCCAAATCTTTTTCTAAAAGAGGAAAGAAGTTAAGGAAGGACTTTTATTTTTTTAAGCTTGTAATCAAGTATCAAAACTCACAAAAGTCAAATAAAGCAAACTGTAGTAAAGAAAAAAAGAAAAGAATATGAATTAAACAATTGCCAGCTCTCCCCCTATCTGGGACCCCTAGTGGTCAGGGGCCCTAAGCAGCTGCATAGTCTGCGTATAGGCTGGGCCGGCCCTGACCCCATGACAACAAATTTCTGGTAAACTATGATAATGCATAAATAAATAAATAGCTGAGTAGCAATACTTTTGCAATCAAATATCGTATCCGGATACAACATTTCAATAGGGATACTTTTGACATCCTAGACTATCAGCCCCTCCCAGTTTAAATGGATTGGACGTCCACCGCTGTCAATGGTAGCTAATGAGGCATTCCCAGAAAGGCTCAAGGAGCTGGAGAAGTAGAAACTACCTCTAGGACCCAGTGTGTGTCGTCCTCATCCTTTGTAGTTTTTTTGTACTGGGGGGAGGTGGGGGGAGTCTCAATGTGCTTCTTGCTTATCACGATTCAGATCGAGGGCACAAGATGAAGATGCACAAGACCTTTTGAAAGCAGCAGCCTCTCATTGCTTATTTTAATTTTTTTGATTTGAATTTAATTTCCTCATTTCACTTGCGTCTCAGCTGTCATATTGCCTCGTCTGAGCCACTATGGAAGCCAGTGCATTCCAGCTGACTGGGAGCGAGACTCGTTTGTTCTCATGACACACTTCCATCCATTCATCACATTGGGAGAGAGCTGTGAATTGGCTTTAACTTTTTTCCTTTTTCACCGTCGAAGAGTGCGGCTGCCGTGGGGACTTTGTGCACTTGAGGTGAGTGCGCTTTGACACAAAAGAAGCACGTCCATTGTCACGGCAAACGCGTGGGAGAAGCGGTGAAGCTTCATTCATCGCCTGTACTACATCTCCTTTACACTTTATCTTAGCATGTTTTGAAAATATGTTGAAATGTGTGGCTTAATTAGGCGGAAAATGGTGGTCTGACAATACAGTATATATATGTATTTTTAATTATATATATAATAGCAGTGAGTGGGTGCGTGGAACGTGTCACTGAATACTAATTAACCCCCAATTGCATCTCCTCCTCCCCTCCGTTCCTTATTTTGCATTTCATTTTTTTCCTTCGATGCATTGACATGTACGTATGTAATGTTGGAATTCACGGCAGGTCTGCTTGGCGTTGCAGTGGGCGTCCTGCTTGTCGGTGTTGAAGCAGCAATGTGGAGCGGCAAGAGCAAGAGCGCGTCTCGGCTGCTCTCCTGCCTGGCGCTTGTGGCTTTGTGGAGAACCAGGTGAGCTATTGATGACTTTGTGAAAGAGATACTCCTAGTGCTGGACGATATGGAGTTCAGGGGTTCTACCACGATAATTGTTTTTTTCATTTATTTAAAAAAAAAAAAAAAAAAAATTACATTCACATTGGAAACGGAGCTCAAACTTGCGGAACCACGGGCCAATATTTTGCAGCCCTAGTTTTCAATCCAGTTGTAGTATGAGCGCTGCTCGGACGTATTTTTCAATGGGTAGTTATAGAAAAAAATGCCCTTCAATAAAATGAATTAATTAATTTAAAGACCGATTTTGAGGGGAAAACAACAAAAATTGAAATAGTTATCAGCAGAGAATTTTTAAAAATCACAAACCCAAAAAAAACTATATAAAACAAAGTATAGAATATACATCAAAACAAAAATTGTAATAAATTCAAAAATAAATAAATAAATAAATAAATAAATGCACGAATTAATCCCTTCAGACCAGCATTTTTTCCACAGGGCAAACAAAAAGTCAGATTTTTACTCTCTTCAAATACCACAACAAAGTGCCATTTTTTTGTCGGGGATATTTCATGCTTTTATTGTTTATTTTTTATTTTAATGTTACATTGTTTTTGATGAGAAATGAGCACTTACGTTTACATATTTGAAGTTGCGAACCAGAAATAGCAAAGAGGGCATGCTAAACCTCATGATTTGATTTCGATGGTTAAGTTTCGTCCACTCATCTCCCAGAAGTGGCAATAATGACTGAATTCAGTGTATTGATTGATTTAGAGATACGGACGCGTCATGTCCTTCAGCAGCATGCTCAGGTCTGAAGGGGTTAAAATAATTGTAGCCTGTGTGCATTTTTCTATTGGAATATAATTGATGGATTGTTTTTTTTGTTTTTTTTTTTGTTTGTTTTTTGGTGACCTAACCAAGGGCGTGGGTTTGGTCTCAACTTTGGTAGGGACGCTTTCACAGCATAACCTGCATGTCCACTTTTTGCTGGGACGAGACATTAATAAGACTAAACAGATTAGGTGAACGGGGGTCAGGGCTACATTTCTCACGAATATGCTGTTGTGTTTCCTATGTAAAATGAAAAAAGTTAAAATTGTTGTTTTAATGGGAGAAAGTCATTTTTCAAAATTGAGGAAAACCTCCTTGCTTCATATAAAGGAAATTTACAGTGGTTTTGTATTGGTGTGTTTTTTAAGAAAAAAAAATAAAAAATTTTGGGGTGGGGTACTACTTAACCTATACATGGAACTACATGTTAGCCAAATTGTCCTTCACCACAAGAGTAATACATTGCTTCAATTGGTTGTCTTTCATCTTCTTCTTCCTTATTTTCATCTATGAAGTGCATCAGTGGATTGAACAATTATGGAAAAAACCTTTTTAAAAAACTTTTTACCTTGATTATGATTATCTGAAAAAATGTCTGCATATAGCTGCAAATAAAAATATTTTTAAATAAATAATGTTGAAAATAAAAAACTATATATTTTAATTAATGAATAAATGTTGTAATAAGTATTTGGTTTCAAAAGTGTAACGTCACAGCATGCTCTCAGTTTACAAGAAAAAAATCAGCACCATGTGGTTTTTTTTTTTTTTGACTGTCAACACTTACCCGTGAAACACAGAATGGGACCTCTCTCTGTCAAATTAGCTTCTTGCTCACTTTTTGCGGGTTGTATAGTTTCCAGCAGAGTTCACTACATTTCTCACAGTTTAATTAATGTTAACAGTAGAAAACACATACAGGGGGACACTTCTCTCTAAGCAGCTTCCTACTTGAGTTTGGCTGGTTAGCAAGTTCACACAGTTTAATATTATGCTAAGTCTGATGAAGGTCAGACTTCCAGTAGCAAAATTAGCGGCGTTTCCCCCACCTCCACAACACTGATGTATTTTAACATTACCTACACTGGTTGCTGCTGCTGTTGCTGCTTCTGTCTGATAAAAACTTAATATCCTTCCTCTTCGAAGGGGGAGGAGGAGGCGGCATGTTGACATGTATTTCTAACTACCAAAAAGACAATGTCACCAAATTTAATGAGAACATGTAACTATTGTGGTAACATTTGTTATTAAGGGTGTAACGGTACATGTATTTGTATTGAACCGTTTCGGTACGTGGTGCTCGGTTCGGAACGAAGGCGTCCCGAACGAGTTTCTGACATAATGTAACCCTTACTTTTCGAGGCTGTGAGTCAATCGGGTTAGTTTCTTTGTGTAGATTAAATTTACTCCGTGTTCTCTACTATAATGAGGACCAACACGATAGGACAGTATAACCCAGAAACATCAATGGAGCGACAACTTGGCCGCCGCGACAACGCAGTGAAACGCGGGCGTTAAAGTCAATCAGCCAATGCACACCAGTCGCACTGCGGCCGCGTGTTAGACACGTCCCAGAAGCGGCTCAACACGACGCACGCGAAAAGAACGGCAGAGTTTATTATTTGAAGCGAGACGCGAGCCTTCAGCGTCAATACTACTACCGGTAGCTAGGATCGGGCAGACCAGAAGTCACTCGTGTAAAAATACGGTGGATCAGGTCGATTTCCAAACTAATATGCAATCGTAACCCACTTTTTGAGTCCATCAGATCTCTTGAGTGGTAGATCGGGGCACAGTTGACTTGTCTTTGTTGATTTACTGCTGTCTTCTCGGCTATAATAATAACCAACACAGCCCCGTGTTCAATACAAAACACTCCTACCACAACAAAACAAGTAGGAACTAATATTCACATAAGAACTAAAGTTATACAACATAAAATATACAATATAAATGAATAATACATCATATTTGTAAAATATAAACATATAATAAAATAATATCCCATTTAAATAAAATAAATTGAAATGAGCTAAAACACCTGTTATTAAATAATAAGAATAATACACAGATCCTGCTTACACAATTAAATTGATTAATTTCTGTGTGGCGCTTTAACTTGAGAAAATCCACCAATAAAGCTTTTGAAAACCGTTCATAAGAAAAAAATTCATTGAGGCATTTCATTTGTAAAATACATTAAAATCTTTGTCATTGGGATTGCTTTTCTCTTTAGCACAGGACTTCTTTTTTCTTCTATCTTTCAGAAACAAAGGTAACTAATACGCGGGGTCTGAAAGGCAAATTGTTGTTGGATTATTATCTTTAAATACCCGCTACTTTTTGAGCAGAATTCTAGCTTTGTATAGGCTAATGTTCCTGTTGTTGAAAGCACAAAGGTGTGTAATAAACAACTAGCACATTAGTATTTTGCATTTTGTTTTCTTACTGTACGATGTACGAAAATGAACCGATCAGTGACCTCAAAACCGAGGTACGTACCGAACCGAGATTTTTGTGTACCATTACACCCCTATTCGTTATTATACGAGAATAGTTTTTTTATTCTGTTTTGCCACTTAGAAAAATGAAGTGCATGAATATTGCAAAATGACTAGATAAGTTTGTAGCATAAGAGGGAGTTGACACTGGAATTTCCAGAATGCCTTGCTATGGGCTTTTCTGAAATGTTATTAATGTTTAACATTTTTATTGTCTTTGCTCGTGGCTACTTCTTTCCCAATGTAACAGTGGCTATGTATGTTCAGCATATTACTGTTAATTATAAAATGTTAGATATATTTATGCACCATGTGTTTGTGTTGTGTGATGATTTATGACCCCTGTTCTGCTGCTATAGTGACCTCTAGTGCCTATTATGCATCATTGATTTTAGAAATTAAATGTTGACAATAAAATGAATTTATGATGATTTGTAATTTACCATTCTTTTAGAGATTTATATTGCTATATTATCCAGTGCTAGAGACACCTAGAGGAGATGCTAGCTGTGTGCGTGGACATCCCTCGCAATAATTCGCGGACGCACGTATCGCGCACGAAGGAGCCAGTTTATGCCTTCTGCGCCCTCAATCTGGCCATAACCCGGAGGCATGGTGCTAATAAACCAGATGGGTTGGGGTATTGACTTGTTGGAAATGAACTGTTCATCATGGACACAATGTCGACATTATTCTCAGGAATGTTATATTCATTCTAAGAGAGCCGTTATTATTTTGAAAATTTTTGAAGGGTCTTCTAGCTTGTCATCATGTTGTGATGTGTGTTTTGAGCAGATTTGTCAGTGGAGACGCCGCATCTGATGCCTTCAAAACCAACATCACTCTGTTCACACGCATCCTAGACAATCTGCTAGATGGCTATGATAACCGTCTCCGTCCTGGTCTCGGAGGTAAGTTAACATATTCGATGTTAATTTTCGGAATGCCAGTTTGTTGTGAAAGAATGTGTTTAAAATGGTTAATGGTTAATTTGAACATACAGTGAAGAAAATAAGGATTTGAACACCCTGCGATTTTGCAAGTTCTCCCATTTTGAAATGATGGACGGGTTTGAAATTTTCATGGCAGGTGCTTGTCCACTGTGAGAGATAATCTTTAAAAAATCCAGGAATCACAGTGTATTATTTTTTAACAGTTTATTTTTATTGTACTGCTGCAAAACACCTGTCTATTAGGTAGAATTGTGAGCCTCAAAGACCTGTTAATCACCTTTAAAAAGTCCAACAAATAATTGGAGTGGAGGTGGAATTTTTGAGTCTGACTTTTTGACCTGTTTGAGGCAGTTAGCTGCATATAAACACCCGTCCACCCCATACAATCAGAGGGACTCCAATTACTAACTTAGTCAAGACCAAAGAGCTGTCCAAAGACACCAGAGACAGAATTGTAGACCTCTACAAGATTGGAAAATGTTATGGGGCAATTGCCAAACAGCTTGGTGATATAAGAAGAACATTATTAGAAAATGGAAGAAGCTAAACATGACTTTTAATCTCCCTCTGACTGTGGCTGCATGCAAGATTTACCTCGTAGGGTTTCAATGACCATATGAATGGTGAGGAATCAGCCAATAACTGCAGAGGAGGAGCTGGTCAATGACCTGAAAGGAGCTGGGACCAGCACTTCCAAGGTTACTGTTGATAATACACTAAGACGTCATGATTTAAAATCATGCATGGCACGCGAGTTCCCCTGCTTAAACCAGCATATGTCCACGCCTCTTATTAGTTTGCCAATGACCATCTGGATAATCCAGAGGAGTTATGGGAGATAGTCTTGTGGTCATATGAGCTCAAAACTGAACTTTTTGGTCTTAATTCCACTCATAGTGTTTATAGGAAGAGGAATGATGAGCACCATTTCAAGAACACCAACCCTACTGTGAAGCATGGGGGTAGTAGCATCATGCTTTGGGGGTGTTTTTTGCACATGGGACTAGACGACTGCACTGTATGAAGGAGAGGATGACCAGGGCCATGTATTGTGACATTTTGAGGAATAACCTCCTTCCTCAGTTAGAGCATTGAAAATGGGTCGTGATTGGGTCTTCCAGCATTACAATGGCCCAATGCAAACAGCCTGAATAACCAAGGAGTGGCTTCGTAAAAGGCATATAAAAGTTCTGGAGGGGGCTAGCACATCTCCAGACTTAAACCCAATTGAAAATCCTTGGAGGAAGCTAAAAATCAGTGTTTCTCAGTGACTGCTCAGAAACCCTAATTGATCTAGAGAAGATCTGTGTGGGGCAGTGGTGCAAAATCCCTGCTGCAGTCTGTGCAAACCTGGTGAACAGTAACAGGAAAAGTTTGACCTCTGTAATTGTAATCAAAGGCTACCGTATAAATATTAACATTGGCTTTCTCAGGTGTTCAAATACTTTTTTGAAGCCATATAATACAAATAAATTGTTAAAAAAATCATACACTGTGATTTCTGGATTTTTTTTTTTTTTAAGTCTCAACACAAGCACCTACCATGGAAATCTCAAACCCGCCCTTCATTTCTAAGTGGGAGAACTTGCAAAATCACAGGGTGTTCAAATACTTATTTTTTCTCACTGTAGATCAGTCTTTCTTAAAAGGTGGGTAAAAGCGATGCCGTGGGGGGCGCATGTGACCTTGGGGAACATACTTTATTGCCATACTGGAATAAAATGTAATTGCACATCCACTCAGTGGGTGGCAGTGCCGCTCTCATTTTCATAGTGTGCGCAGTATTTTTGCACCAAACAAGACCAGGAGAGTTACCGTATTTTTCAGCCTACAAGTCTGTTTTTTTCATAGTTTGGCAGAGGGGGAGTCTTGTACTCTGGAGCGACTTATGTGTGATTATTTACAGTCGGGTCGGGCCGGGCCGACTTCTCTCTCGCTGACTTTTTTGTAAATAAATACATATTCATATATTTATACTAAAACGATGTATGGATGTTAAATAAAATAAATAATTTGGATAAAACAGAGAAGGCGCTGTGCATGCCTGCGCACCTGAACGCAGTGGCCCCACTCTCTTTTCAATCTTCCCCTCCGCGAGCATCCTGGTATTTTCTTTTCGATATGGAGCAGCTATAGGAATGAAAATCAAACTAAAGACAGGGGAATTGAAAAGCAAAAAACTGCGGTAGGAGTGGGGTATGGAAAGGATTCAAATTGATTGTTGAAAATGCTATACGGAAACCTGTGTCAACTTCGCTGAATGTAAACGAATGTGGCGCTTGGGTCTCATACTAGAAATATATTGAACAAACTTTTCCAGCGTTGTTTCGTTGTGTAAATGCATTGATAATTGATCACAAAAATATGTAGACTATTCAAACATTGAGAAGTTTTTTTTTTTTCTCTCAACTCGAGGACATTAAAATAAATGTCAAATCCACTATCCGCCTGTAAGAACAGACACGCAAATATAAAAGATGTTTATTGAATATCCATCTACAGTCTTGTTTAACTGGGAGAATTCGTTACAAAAGACAGGCTTTAATTTGTTATCATTATGCATATACTTATACACCAGCATCGTCACAAATGTGATCACACAAAACGCAACCACGCATCGCATCCCCGCATTTCTTCCTTCTCCTGAGTCCTCATAAATAAAACAGAAAATTTCGGGGTTTTTTTTCGGGCTCGGGCAAGCAAATCAAGTTAATTGATCGGGCTCAGGCTGCGTCAGGCTTTAATACCCGGCCGGTCGGGTTAGGCTGGATTTTTTAGGCCCGATCTAACTTCTAGCGTCATGTAATGTTAGCATACCGTACACCTTTTTAGACTGTTGTTCTCTATTTTATTTTAAATTGCCTTTCAAGATGACATGTCTGTTCTTGGTGCTGGATTCTATCAAATACATTTCCCCCCAAAATGCGATTTATACTGCCGGGTGCGACTTATATGTTTTTTTTTTTCCTTTTCATTGCGCATTTTTTGGCTGGTGCGACTTATACTCAGGTGCGACGTATAGTCCGAAAAATACAGTATGTCATGACACCATGAAAAAAATATTTGACAGGAATGTCGGAGATGTCTCCCGAGCACTAAGACGAGGAAATTTGATGAAGCGCATGAAGCGTTTGGCTTCACGTTTAATTCAGTATGAGACAAGTAAAGATCGGTGTGTTTTTTCAGCGAAATAATGCCGAATCTTGCTAACAATAGACCCTACTCACATGACGTGACAACCACGCCTCCGCGCCATAATATCGTCGTGTTGATACATTACCGCTACGTAAATTCCTCCTATTATGGCGTGTTTATCTGCTCGTTAACATTAATAATCAAAATGGTGAAGGCGTGTGTGGCGGTTGGTGGCAATAACAGAGAAGATTGACCGAGAGACTTGAAGTTATACCGTATTCCGAGAGACCCGGAGAGGAGGGCGAGATGGACTGCTGCAATTCGACGAGAAAACTGGGCTCCAAACAATTACCACGGAATATGTAGTAGTCATTTTATATCTAGTAAGCAACAACCACAATTAAGATCATTGCAAGGCTAATCGCCGACAACATACAGTTTCAAATTCAAGATGCTTATTTCTTCCACCATCATTACATTTTGAATAATATTTAGCTGGTACCAAGTGAAAGAAGCTGGCCTCGTCTACGGATCATCAGTTAAATAGGTGTGTCCAAACCTTTTGCTAAGGGGGCCAGATTTGGTGTGGTAAAAATGCGGGGGGCTACCTTGGCTGATTTACATAGAACAATATATTTAAACAAATTTTAGCAAGCCCTTCTGTGTGTCACATTTGCTTTATTATTTTTTTTAATTCATAATTTCAACAGTCTCGTCTTTGTGGCTTTCTCTTTCGACACTTGGGCTCTCGCGAAATACTGCTGCTGTGAAATTAAGCTAGCTTCAAGTTGCTATGATTTCTCGCTGCGTATCTTCCCTGTAATGTTGTCGTACATGTCAGCGTGTCTTGTTTAGTAATATTGCTTCACATCGAACTCTTTAAAAACAGCGACTGTCTCTTTGCAAATGAGGCAGACACAGTTGTTGTGTGTTTTATTGAAGAAATAGTCCAATATCCACCTATCCTTGAAGCGTCGGCCATCGCAGTCAACTTTTTTTTTTTTTTTTTTTTTTGATTGTCGCCATTTTAGAATCACACAGGGTAATGTTGCTTAGAGTGCTGCTCTTAAAGTTTTTCAAACTTTCGTGAGAATAGGCTGATTTTGTGTGGACAAGATAGTTGTAGATATCAGGGTAGCAGATGTCAGGCAGAGAGGGCGAAGACAGCGGGTCGAAAAATATTGATTTAGGCATCAAATATGGATCTGGCGAATGGATAGACTGAAGCTTTTCCACATAACGCCTTTTATGCAACGCATCCAATGAGTTTACAGCGTCTGAAAGCACCAGGGCTTCCATGAATTGCTCTATAAACTGAACGACTAATTGAAACCATTGAGAATAGGGCTAAACAGAGACGGACAATATGGCGGCCGGATACAGCGACACGTCATTCTGTGACGTTGGTGAGTAGGGTCTATAGTCCCACTTTGCGATGTTACATCAGTAAACCAGGGAGCACTGTCTCGGTCATGCTGGAAGATACAAGTGCTGCAAAAATAAACTGTCCCCTTTTCCAATGGTATTGTCGTTTTTGTTTTATTTAATTTTTGATTTTTCAGTCAAATAGTTTGGCATATTGCACTCTGAGTTAATGTTGATAATCAAATTGAATTCATTAATATTTATTGATTTTATTTTTTCGTTCTTTGAGTATCAAATGGTCAAAAAATCGAGTGTATGTTCACAATTTTGGAATTATTTTTTTTTTTGTGACTTTTTAAAATTCGGGCAAATTGATGTGCTTTGTCCTTTTTGTTACAAACAAAAACAATGTTAATAAAGTTATACTTCACTGTAAGTTGATCTATATTACTTTTTTCCTTTAATGTTAACAAGGACACAATGTTATGCGAAGTGTACTCATAATATTTTTTTTAAGACAAACGATTCTATTTACAGTGGCGGCAGATTTGGGCGGGCGCAAAATGTTTACTTATTCCTAAGGGGGGCGTAACAGAATATAATTGAGTGCACTGGCATAGATAACCTTTGGCATTATTATTTTACCCAGCTCGTGTACACAAACATTTTGATTATTTCATACATTATTTTGGATAAAGTAAGACTCTGACATGAACATACAAATGAAAGATGTGTTTAATAAAATCTGTTTCCTTGTTTTTTTTAGAGGTAAGATAGTGCATTTCAAATTGAACGATTGCTTCAGTCATGTTTTCAACAAAAAGAGTGAAATGTTTATCACATGAAAATATTTCCCTTGTGGTGGAGACATAAAGTGCTGCACCCCATCGTTGCTATTTTTCATTAACCATGTTGCAGGGGAAGCAAAAGGTTGCAAATTTGGATAATTGAAGAGAAACTGCCTCTCCCATTCCTCTTCTATGGTTGGCATCTTATATCCAGCCTACCCCTCACCCTGAAGCTGAGTTCCTCCCTCAGGACTTGGTGCCATTTGAAATTTAAATTCCTGGGGCCATCAGCTCAAAAGCAGCCATATGGAGAACAGCCTTTCTTTGGCCTAGCAGTATTGGACATACGCTGCTGCTCTTCAGTACGGTTCGCTTATTTATTGTTTGAAAGTGGAGGGAATACATGTATAGAAATTTATATTTAGTTTTATGTAGCAAAGCTAAATGTGAACCAGTACAGCAAAAGGAGTCACAGAGACCCATATTTAAAAATTGAGGTTTTGGTATATTCAAACAGAAAATAACCTCAGTTTCCTACAAGGTTTATAGTAAGATAAATTACGCCTTGAATTGGAAGTTGGACTGTCGGTGAATCTTGGGTTTTCAAAATTAGAAGAAAACTGAATTGCAAAATTTCTACAAACCCCTTAATCATGCTTAGTAACCAGCACAGAATTATGTGGATACCAGTTCAGGGCGCTGCTGTCAATCAAACTATTCTTCCAAAGAGCCATTAAATGTTTTTAATTAATTTGTTGTTGTTTTTTTTTTTTTAGTTGAGAATCTGTAGAAAAGTCTGTCTTCGGAAAAACTGTCACACATTGTTTTGTCCAATCCTAGACTCAGTATCACACAATAGCCCTTTTCACACACATATCCCGGTAAATTCCCGTGTAAGGTGACGTGGGATTTACTGTAATTTTCAGACTGTAAACCGCTACTTTTTCCCCTCATTTTGAATCCTACAGCTTATAGTCCAGCGCGGTTTATTTGTTGATTTACTTGGGTTAATAGGTAACATTTTCTTTGACAGCAGATGGGTATTAATGACATTATGAATAATGTCACTTCATTTATGTCCAGCTCGGATCTTTACATCAATTTGTAATAATAATAATAATAATAATAATTTGCCGGATGACACAAAAATGACATCTGTCATAAGCATTCACTAATGCTCATAGCAGTGTCATGTAATAATCATTATGGTCTTATGGCACCACTGTCGAATAAAGTGTAACCAAATACCATAACTAGCAATTTATGAAACAACTGGAAAAGTAACTGAAGAAATAAGAACATGAATTTTGATTGTTATTTACATCTGTAGCGCTGCAATGCATCCTAGGAGGCATGTTGGACGACAACAGTGTTGACAGCAGGTTCCACCAGAGGTTGACTGTCTCCCCTAAGGGAGCAGTGATGGCCAAATTAAGCTTCTTGAAGCAATGAAACTTTGCAGCCAATTGGTTCAAAGCTTCATGGTGGTTAATTTGGTCTTAAGACAGTCTTATAATGCTGCTGTCAAATAAAGTGTTAACTGTTAATATCTTTTGGTGTAAAAATCCCATAATACAGGGAGGACAGATGCGGTTTACAGTTCGGTACGGCTTATCTCTGAACAAATGCCATATTCATGTCAAATTTGGCGGGTCGCGGATTTAGGTGTTTCTTATAGTCTGAGAATTAAGGTTCTTGCGTCATTTCTGTTGGAGCAGTTTTTGTGTTGAGTGACGTAATGTGGCAGGGCCGCCAAAATGGGCGATGACGTCACCACTATGCGCGTATAAATCAATTACTTACTCAGCACAGGTGTGGAACACTGGCGGATATAGTTTTCAACCGCAACCAACCGCATACGCAACACATGTGACCGCATGCAAACGCACGTCTATGTTCTAGATGACTGCAGACTTGCGAGTATATTGTTTTGTTCGTTTGAAAGTTTGAAGACGCGAAGTTTGCATTTTTGTTTAGTTATTTGACCACACGACATGACTTTGGACTGAATGACCACGATTAGCTTGACCATACTCATTGACAATTTGACACCTTGGATTACCATCAGCCACGTCGTTTTGTCTGATCCTGCTGGTTGACATCGACACATGGTGAGTGCGCGTTGAAACATTCCTAAACCAGTGTATTGAAAATTGTCAGAACAATTGCTTTCACGCATGGAGAGATATCTCGTGAATGACGCGGGTAGGACACTTTCACAGACTTGTCCCGTGTTGCCCACTTGGCGCTCTCTGTGTGGGGAGGGCTGCTGGCGCGATTTTATAACAGGAAATATTGGAGCCACCTAGCCTAGCATCTCATTTGCTACAGCGTCACAACAAACACTCTTCCCTCTCCGTGCCTCTGACTTTTCTCGCGTCATTCAACCAACTTATTAATGAACGGAGGAAAAAAAAACGTAATGCACGAAAAACGTACAGAATTTGAACGTAACGTATGGTGTACACATTTAAAAATCAGTGCTCACTTGTACAAATTACGCCGAGACCGTACAACTTGACAGGTATGAATTATAGTGGACCGTCACAGTTAGGTAGTAGCTCTCTGTAGCACGGGGCGTCCAACTATCAGTGGTCACGGCGAAACTATGTGCTTTAGCGAAGTCATCTTCGATGGCTTTGCGTGCCATTTCATAAATGTCAGGGAATACGTTGTTGGAGAAATATGTCCGCGAGGGAACAATGTAACGCGGGTCAAGCGTTGCAAATAAATTAACGAAGCCCGCCGTATGTTTTCACTGGCGTCATCTCCGGGGTTTTCCTGCTCTGAGAAAGTGATATCTGCGGGTGATGCCGGCTGAGGTGCCGGAGTCATGTTGTAAGTGTTGCCTTTAGCATAGGGAACAAGCGCTGAGCAATGCGTTGCTCAACTCACTTAGACGGGTTCATCAGGGGAGAGAATCGAATCCACTACCTCTGGGTTGGGGTACAACTACTCTACCACTGAACCAAGCCATCCATTTGAGTGGATTTGTTTCGTTGTCTTATTGGCTCTCTGCTTAGGTATCATTGATCCCCATTAACCTAAAGTCATGGACCCATTGTGTTATTCCTCTTTTTTCGCGATCACGTGTATTTTTGTTTGTATTCAATAAACCCTTTAACGGATCCCTCCATTGTTTTTTGCTTTGAGGTACAACCTTGTTACTGCAATTGCGGACCCTAACATCGGCAACAAAATAACCACACATTTCCAAAGATAGATGATGGACTCTTTTCCTCGGCTCAAGATCCAGTAGCAATTTAATTTCGTGATGTCATCAGTTTAATTTTGCCATTTCCAGTTTGCCATATTGATAATTGTGATGTTTGTATACCGCTTTTCGTCTTATTGCAAAGAAAGAGGAAATGACGATCGACCCGCCATGACATTTACGTCATCAGCCATTGTGCTCTGACCCAGGAATCAAATGCATACGTTTAAACACGACTCGTCCCGGGAAAGTCCCGGACATAATACTAAGACGTGACCCGTTAAATGTCTGCGTAATCTCCGTGTCAGTCGACCCGGGAAATTGCTCTCACACACAAGGGGCTACCCGTTTAAATCCCGGGATTTCAACGGTGTTCAGGTATATGTGAAAGGGGCTAATGTTGTGCATCTGAGAAATGGACCAATCAGAAGCTGATATATTTGGATGTGCCCCAAAATAGTTGAATCATAGACCGGTATCTCAATATCAAAACACTCATGAATGATGAAAACTGTACCTTTTACTATATGTGATTTTTTTGAAAACATCAGGATGTTAATTTATTTGTAACAGAACAAAAGGCAATTTTAAAACCTTTCGCTGATTCTTTTCGTAACTTCCTACTCATTTTGCTATGCCAGGTTACAAATGAATGTTTGAAAAAAGCTTCTCTTTATATTATGTTTAATTTGACTGTAAACTTGAATCGGGTTTCTCAAAACCTAGTAAATTAGCTCACTTTTATTTCAAAGCATCAAGGATGAGTGCCTTGTCTACAGTTAATAGAAAGTAAAATTACTAGAACAAGAAAAATATCTGGACCACATTATAAACAAAAGCCAAACAATAAAAGCCCAAAACCCTTTTTACCCATGTCGCAGTGATCAGATGGAATTTCCACATTCTAGTCCCATAAGATGCGTCTCATCTGTGGGGAACAAGCACGTTAACGCTTCACTGGAGTTTGGTTCATAACATATGTAATATAATGTCAGAGCATCGCCACATCTGTTTACTGCCATTTTGTACTTGGATCAAACCAATCATTGCTTCTTTGCATCATCAATAAATTCATTACGCTTATACTCATTTTCAAATCGGACTGCTGTTTGTCTTGTTTTCATGTGCTTCTGTTTGAAAACAATTTACATATTCATTTCTATGTAATACAAAATTGAAAGAGGGGGTTCTTGTTCAGTTATTGAACTACAATAAAATACCCCTCTGTGGTTGAATAAAAAAGGCAGAAGTGTGAAATCTAGGGCAGAGGTTTTCAAGAAGAACCCACGTTCCCCCCTTGAGGCAGATGGGAGGTTTCAAGGGAGGGAATAAAATGTTCTTGTTTCGGCAGTCAAGTGTGGGTCTCTCACGGCACACACCGCTCTTCATTTCACTCTAGCCAATACAATATAAACACATCAGGCGGAGGGACTGACTTTAGAAGCAAAAACAGGTATTTACTGTCTGTAAATAGCATACCACTTTGGACTTAACCATCATCCAAATGCACTCTTTCATCATTTGTCTTTGGGTTCGAGTCTACACAACACCTTTAACATGAGGTGTAGATTGATACGCCGGCCACTTGAGTGACCAAAATGAGGCAAAATTACAAATAATGTAACAGTTGCCGAATGCAGAAGGACATTGTTACAAGGACATTTTTTAAGGTATTTTTCATCTGGTTATAGTTATGATGTGAGCTCATCACACATGTACAAATAAACACAAATAGCATGTCATTCTTTTTTATTGCAGATATTGATCGCAATAAAACTGTTGGACATGTTTCAATTTCTTGTTTTATTCAAAACTATTGGTGCATGTGCAAAACAGGTGAATAAATCACAATTTATAAAATTATTAGAAAAATATTAACGAAGGTGGAGCATAGGTCGAGCCTTCCATCATCAAAGTAGAATGCACGTAGTCTCGATAAAAGTCCATCAACATAGAGCAGGGGTCCTCAAATAAAAATCTTGAAGGTCCACAATAATTTTTTTTCATACAAGCATGGGTCCACTTATTAAGGTCGGTCATGTACAAGGCAGGTCGAAGGTGGTAAAGGTGGTTTTATTTTGACCAAAAAAAATACAATGCACATTCTTATTAAATCAAAATAAATTAACAAAACATTTTCTTGACTTAAAATAAAAATACAAAAAACAAAAAAAACATGCAGGTACAATGTTTACACATGTACACTAAATAATTTACTAGATCTGTCATTGAGGTGCAAACAAAAACTATTGAAAGTACAGTTTGTAACTGTAAAACACTACTGGACAAAAAAACCCGTGCAAATAGTAGTACAGTACATGTTCACATGTAAAGAACATAAATGACAAGCTCTGTCATTAAGTTGCAAACATAATAATTATTGACAGTAACTTTAACTGTAAAACACTGCTCAATGAGAGAAATGGCATTTGGGGGTCACAAAGCTGTTTACTCACATCATCAACCAGTACGTACTTCAGTGCGTTTTGTGGTTGATGAATCTGAGAGTGAGTTTTTTTAGATTTTTGTTTCATTTCTTCCTTTTCTTTTCCCTTAAACATTGCTGCCATCACTTCAGTCATACACTCTTTTATTATTTCTCCATCAGAGAACAGCTTCTTATGTTTGGCCAACACCCACGACACTCTGAGTGAGCACTCCGTTGCAAATTTTTGTTTTGTCATAGATTTAACAATAACCTTGCTTGACTCTTGATACAGTGCCTTGCAAAAGTATTCGGCCCCCTTGAATCTTGCAACCTTTCGCCACATTTCAGGCTTCAAACATAAAGATATGAATTTTTTTTTTTTTTTTGTCAAGAATCAACAAGTGGGACACAATCGTGAAGTGGAACAACATTTATTGGATAATTTAAACTTTTTTAACAAATAAAAAACTGAAAAGTGAGGCGTGCAATATTATTCGGCCCCTTTACTTTCAGTGCAGCAAACTCACTCCAGAAGTTCAGTGAGGATCTCTGAATGATCCAATGTTGTCCTAAATGACCGATGATGATAAATAGAATCCACCTGTGTGTAATCAAGTCGCCGTATAAATGCACCTGCTCTGTGATAGTCTCAGGGTTCTGTTTAAAGTGCAGAGAGCATTATGAAAACCAAGGAACACACCAGGCAGGTCCGAGATACTGTTGTGGAGAAGTTTAAAGCCGGATTTGGATACAAAAAGATTTCCCAAGCTTTAAACATCTCAAGGAGCACTGTGCAAGCCATCATATTGAAATGGAAGGAGCATCAGACCACTGCAAATCTACCAAGACCCGGCCGTCCTTCCAAACTTTCTTCTCAAACAAGGAGAAAACTGATCAGAGATGCAGCCAAGAGGCCCATGATCACTCTGGATGAACTGCAGAGATCTACAGCTGAGGTGGGAGAGTCTGTCCATAGGACAACAATCAGTCGTACACTGCACAAATCTGGCCTTTATGGAAGAGTGGCAAGAAGAAAGCCATTTCTCAAAAATATCCATAAAAAGTCTCGTTTAAAGTTTGCCACAAGCCACCTGGGAGACACACCAAACATGTGGAAGAAGGTGCTCTGGTCAGATGAAACCAAAATTGAACTTTTTGGCCACAATGCAAAACGATATGTTTGGCGTAAAAGCAACACAGCTCATCACCCTGAACACACCATCCCCACTGTCAAACATGGTGGTGGCAGCGTCATGGTTTGGGCCTGCTTTTCTTCAGCAGGGACAGGGAAGATGGTTAAAATTGACGGGAAGATGGATGCATCCAAATACAGGAACATTCTGGAAGAAAACCTGTTGGTATCTGCACAAGACCTGAGACTGGGACGGAGATTTATCTTCCAACAGGACAATGACCCAAAACATAAAGCCAAATGTACAACGGAATGGTTAAAAAATAAACGTATCCAGGTGTTAGAATGGCCAAGTCAAAGTCCAGACCTGAATCCAATCGAGAATCTGTGGAAAGAGCTGAAGACTGCTGTTCACAAACACTCTCCATCCAACCTCACTGAGCTCGAGCTGTTTTGCAAGGAAGAATGGGCAAGAATGTCAGTCTCTCGATGTGCAAAACTGATAGAAACATACCCCAAGCGACTTGCAGCTGTAGTTGGAGCAAAAGGTGGCGCTACAAAGTATTAACGCAAGGGGGCCGAATAATATTGCACGCACCACTTTTCAATTTTTTATTTGTTAAAAAAGTTTAAATTATCCAATAAATTTTGTTCCACTTCACGATTGTGTCCCACTTGTTGTTGATTCTTGACAAAAAATGAAAATTTTATATCTTTATGTTTGAAGCCTGAAATGTGGCGAAAGGTTGCAAGGTTCAAGGGGGCCGAATACTTTTGCAAGGCACTGTATGACTGCTTCAACCTGTTAATTTCTTGCCTTTTCAATTTTGATTTAGGAGGAAATTTATCCTCAAAAGATCTGTGCTCTTGAACATAATGGCCTTTTACATTTTCACTTTTGTATCAGAGCAACTCTCTTGAAGCATATCAAGCACAGGTTTGGGACTTGCAGTTGGTAAAATGGACGCATATTTGTCAGTCCATTCCTTATTGAAACGGCGGTTTTCGTTGTCCACTTTTCTTCTCTTGGTCAACTTTGAGCATGCCATTTTGTAAGATTCGGTCTTCTACTGGGATCACAAACTGTCAGGCGCGACTCGTGTTTCACACTGCTGCGGTCCGTCCACTATTGCTAGTAGCATGCAGGCTCTCTCAGCCAATCAGCGCATCCTTGCATCCATGCACGCTCTCTCAGCCAATCAGCGCATCGTTGTCATAGCGATGCCAACAGAAGTGGGAACATGGAATATATTTGACTAGAGAGGTGTGCCGTGGTCCTGTCGTGGGCTGTGGTCTGCTTATTGAGGACCCAGGACATAGAGTAAGTGTTATTGAGAGGCACATCAAGTTGTCTTCCCTTGCCTAACAGCGTTTTCCACCCGTAAACAAACGAACAAAAACTTACATTTATGCATTTAGGGTACGAAGCCCATGTATGACTTGTAGTAGATGAGTGTTTTTTTTCCATTTCTATATCGTTGTATAACTAGATTTAGCAAAGCAAATGACGTCTCAGCTGTGACGCAAAACACAGAATTGTAGTCAAATTGAACATAATTGTGTCATCCTACACGCACTGATTAGCAACAGGCTAGCAGCAGATAGCATGTGTTGCAGCCACAGCAGTACAGTAGTTGTAGTAAATATTATTAAACGGCATAATTACAATCATCATCGAAATAACAATATCAAATACAACAAGTCGTTTCATGCGCAAGATTTTATCTTTAGTATTTTTGGAGCACTGGACACATGAAAATGCAGGGATAGGAAGAACATACCTTCCATAACACAGCGGCAACAAGGCTACTTAAACACCTGGTCTTTATGGTGGCACTGGCTTGGTTCCACATCTGCCTTCATGAACATGTTGTCCTCCCATGTTGTGATGATGGCAGATGGATGCGGTATTTCCAAATTGTCTAATTTCTGGGATTTTGATGAGTGATGTGTTGTTTTGAGACTGTTGTTTTGGTTCGAGAACGTGAAAAACGGAAACCGCGAGCAGAAAAATGGGGGGTAAAGCGGAAATACCTCGGTAACTTGTCTACAGATGTATATAACAATCAAAATTCATGTTCTGTGCGAATTATTTCTTCAGTTACTGTTCCAGTTGTTTCATTAATTGCTAGTTATGGTATTTGGTAATACTTATTTGACAGGGGTGCCACAAGACTCATAAGACAATCATAATGATGACATGACACGGGCATGAGTATTAAAGAATGCTTATAACAGATGTCTTCTAATGTCATTTTTTAAATCTCACTTTGAAGTGATGTAAAAGATCTGAGATGTACAGTACGTTAGACATGAGAGACATAAATGGAGTTAGTGACATAATTTGCTGGATGACACTGAATGTCATCTGTCATAAGCATTCAGTAATGCCCATGATAGTGTCATAATTATGACGGTCTTATGACAGTCTTATGACTTGTTACCTGTTAACCCAAATAAATCAACAAATAAACTGCGCCGGAATATAAGCCGCAGGATTCAAAATGGGGGAAAAAAGTTTCGGCTCATAGTCCAAAAATTACGATAGTTATGGCTATGAATTTTTAGGTGGTAACAATTCATCAACTTTAGATGGATTTCGAAGTTCAGGTCTGAGTCAATAACTTCTTAATAATTTCTTAAGGTGTAATAGCATCTGCTTTCTGCCGATGTTATTGATAACAAGCATGCTATAACACTGCACGTTATCACTTGTGATGAGATTGTAACATATCGGTTGTGCACTGAGGTAGGCCCAAAAACACTTAAAAGACAGCATTGACATGCTTAATAGGTTTTTTTAAGTGGCTCCCCCCTCCGACCGCCACAATACAGTAAATGATGTTTCCAGGAATGAAAACTGACTTCATGTCATTGAGCAGTTAATAATTGCTTCTGTCTTCTTGTAATTAGTCGTCCTGAAAAATAGGTTTCAAAAACGTGCCTAGGTGCAAGCAGATAAGGTGATAGTTGTTAGTTAAGGGGGAAACAAAGCAAATTCTTTGTGCGATCAAGAACTATGCTTCTGTTTGAAATCGCTGAACATTTAGTTGTACTTTCATTCACACTATCGGATGGTTCAAGAGCTTCAGCAATTGTTTGCACTTTATCTGATATGATGTGTGAAGGAACAAAAACATAAAGCGAAGTGAAAATTGAATTACCCCTCAAGGGATTGTAATCTGCCTAAACAAAGAAAATGAAAATTAGATGCAATTATGCATGGCTCTAGATGTTTGGAGTGTACATGGCAGAGTAACAGTTATCGCAGTTCACAATACTGTCGTGCATCTGACCGAAAGCCATGTTTAAGGTTTTTTTGTTGTCCCAATTGAAGAACTGTGGTCATGTTGTGATCAATTCCAATCTGATGTAAATTGTACAAGTGTCACTACATTTAAACAAAACAGCCGTTTCACAACAAGTGCTCTCATCATCGACGAGCTCCGCCATATTTTCAGTGCGTAACCGACAGCGTCGCTACACATTTATGTCAAGAATGTGCATGTGCATATGGAATGCAGCCTGGCTATTCTGACTAAATTGTCATCGTATACAAGACGTTTGGCCTCATTGGTGAAAGGAATAAATCACTCTGTCACAATGTCAATGAAATTTAATTCAGATTCGGCCTGTTTATTTCAAAGTAGCATTTGTAAGGAGTATTTTTATTCAACCAATTAGAATGATCCTTTAATCCAGGGGAGTCCAACTCATCTTTGTCACGGGCCACATAATAGTTATAGTTTACTTCTGAGACAAGAAATCGATTATCAAATGAACAATTATCTTGAGAGTTGATTAACCTTTTGGAGACATTGTTCGAAATTGGATCAGCAAATATTCAATTATTTTTTTTATTTATTTTTTGTTTGGATTTTTAAGGGGAAAACAGTTATTTTTAAAAATAGCTTTAATTTTATGGTTTTTGATTCATTATTTTTTTTAACTTCATTTGTGCGTACTCTTCATTTAAATTTTTCATATTTGTTTATGTTTTAAAAGGAAAAGCACAAAAAGGGAAAAACAATTTTTTAAATTTATTGATTTATTATTATTTTGATCAGAGGTGGGTAGTAACGCGTTACATATACCCTGTTACATTTACTTGAGTAACATTTTTAGAAAAATCGACTTCTAAGACTAGTTTTACTAAGCTATACTTTTTACTTGTAGATTTATGAAGAAAAGGCGCGACTCTTACGCCACTACTTTCAGCTGCACAAGATTCGTTACATTTGACGTCTTTATTCTATATATTAGATTTATTTTTTGCCAGTGATTGCAAGAGTAGCTCTACCAATTTCACCACTGAGGCCTCGTAACAATAATCACATGACTCCATTATACCAATCAGACACAAGCTTGCCGTTCTATGATCACGCCAGCTTGTTCATTCACGTGACGTCTTTAAAGCACCGTAAAAAATAAAGTATTTGATATAGAGCACCGCCCTCAACATGACTCGAAAGCGCTTATTTTAACATGTCTCCCAGTTTTTATTTGGTACCGATTGACCACGGAAAACTGGAGATATGATCCTTTTAATTTCATAATAGGAACTATGAAGGAACTATTTACTATTCAAACTAGAAACTATTTTCTCCACTAGAGAGCACTCATTCTATTTTGACGAATAATGCTTAATTTCTGTCTGTCTTTTTTTTTTCTTTTTCTTTTTTGTCTCGCTGGAATTCAAAGATTTAAAAAAAAAAAAAAAAAAAATTATTTTTTTTTTTGGCTTAATTTTGTTGTGTAATGGGTTTTTGTACAGTATTATAACAACAGTTCATATAAATAACTTTGTACTTAGGAAAAAATCTTCCATTGTTTGAAAAAAAAATGTAAGCAGTTACTCACAATGTTACTAATTACTTGAGTATTATTTTCACCAAGTACTTTTTTATTTGTACTTGAGTATATTTTTTGAATGACTACTTATACTTTTCCTTGAGTAATATTATTTTGAAGTAACACTACTCTAACTTGAGTAAAATTTTTGGCTACTCTACCCACCTCTGATTATGATTATTTTAACATCTTCAGACCTGAGCATGCTGCTGAAGGACATGACGTATTCGCATCTCTAAATTTATAAATACTCTGAATTTAGTTGCTATTGCCAATTTTGGGAGATGATTTTTACCCATCAAAATAAAAACATGAGGTTTAGCACGCCCTCTTTTATATTTTTGGCTAATTGAAAATGGCTGAGACAAAACGCAACTTCATAAAGGCAAAAATAAGTGCTCATTTCTCATCCAAAACAATGCAACATTACCATTAAAAAAAACCTATAAAAGCCTGAAATATCCCCGACAAAGAAATTGCACTTTGTTCTGGTATTTGAGTAAAAATCAGTGTTTTTTTAATTTATTTGCCCAACAGAAAAAAATGAGGGTTTGAAGGGGTGAATTGTTAATTAACATAGGGGTGGGACAAATATTCTGGGACAAAAAAATGTCTATTCATTTAAAAAAACAGCAGTAACTATCTGATTCCTGCAGTCGTCCATCATTGAGGACTACAGAGATATTATTAAAAAATTGATTTTAGCAAGAAACATTAAGTTGATGCAGATGATTAACTTTCGTGGGCCACAGAAAAATATGTGGCGGGCTGGATCTGGGCCTTACGCCGCAAGTTTGACACTTGTGTACTAATCCATTACACAACAATACGTTCTGGTTCCCACAATGAACTAGCATCACATTGACATTTGGGAAGGTTCACAGAAGGCCACACAGCACCAGGACTGAAGCAGTTTTTATCCAACCATTTAAACACGGTTCAGCGCACACCTCTTGTAACAAGGAACCAGGATTTCATGGAAAACATGTTTTGCTGTTCTTGCCTGGAAAATGAACTTTAGGTATTGTCCTCATGTTCCTATATATAACTGCACTGTTGTCCTCGGGCATTAAAAGCACTCTGGGTAAAACATTTTACTCTGGGGGACCTGTGTTGTTTCAAGTTTGCCTTTACAATTATCCACTGTTGGTTTTGTTGTCTCTCTTTGTGTTGTTGTACACGGAAGTGCGTAAGCATAACGAAGTACAAAAAGATGATGGATTTTCACGAATAGGAATCAAAGGAAAACTTGAAATTTTGACTGCTAATAGAGATGTAAGTTCACTTCTTGTACACAGTCAAGGTGACCTTGGGCACTGCCCTTTTCACACACCGTCATATTAATGATCTTTTCTGTTTTGCCTTTATACTACCTCGAAATACAACAGTAGTTCCCCAAAGCACAACCATTTTAGTTATTTTCAAAGTGGAATATTCCACATATACAGTCATGTGAAGAATTAGGACCACCTATGGAAGCCTCTGTGTTTTCTAACATATTTGGTCTTATGGATATTTAACATCAAATTTAACAATCTTGAGAGATTCAAGTAACAGAAATAAACAAATAAAATTGAAAAAAAAGAGATATTTTATAACTTTCTGTAAACATAATTTTTAATAAATGCTATTCCTGTTGAGGAATAAATTAGGACACCCCCACATTCAATCCCACTTAAAATGGCAAAAATCACACACAGATGTATCACATCAGGTGCGCATGATTAGAACATCATTACTCAGTGTTTTGAAGGAGGCTTTTGAAGGAGGCTTGCCTCATTTAAACCTCATATTTAGTTCGGTGTGCCCCTGACTGTTGAAGTGAGAGAAAACACCATGGTGAGATCAAGGGCACTGAACGTGGCCTTCAGAAAGAAGATTGTAGTCGGTTATGAGTCTGGTATGGGATTTCGAAATATCTCAAAAGAATATCAAATCAGCCATTCCACTGTCCGCAAAATAGTCTACAAGTGGAGGACATTCAAAACAACTGCCAACATGCTCAGGTCTGGCCGTCCAAGCAAGTTCACCCCGAGAGCAGACCGCAAGATGCTAAAAGAAGTCTCCAAAAATCCTAAAATATCATCACGGGACCTACAATAGGCTCTTGCTACTGTTGATGTGAAAGTGCATGCCTCTACAATCAGAAAGAGACTTCAGAAGTTTAACTTTCATGGGAGGAGCACAAGGAGGAAACCTTTGCTCTCCCAGAAGAACATGTAGGCCAGACTGAAGTTTGCCAGACTGAATGTAGACAAAGACCAGGTGTTCTGGAATAATGTTCTTTGGACAGATGAATCTAAAATTGAAATATTTGGACACCATAACAGAGGGCATTTTTAGCGTAAATCCAATACAGCATTTCAGGAAAAGAACCTCACACCAACTGTGAAGCATGGAGGTGAAGGTGTCATGGTTTGGGGATGCTTTGCTGCAGCAGGACCTGGCCAGCTCATAATCATAATGGCATAATGCCAACCATAAATGTCATCACGGGACCTACAATAGGCTCTTGCTACTGTTGATGTGAAAATGCTTGCCTCTACAATCAGAAAGAGATTTCGCAAGTTTAACCTTCATGGAAGGTGTGCAAGTAGGAAACCTTTGCTCTCCAAGGAGAACTTAAAAGTCAGACTGAAGTTTGTCAAAGATGAGGACTTCTGGAATAATGTTCTTTAGACAGATGAAAATTGAATTTTCTGGACACCAGAACAGAGGACATGTTTGGTGTAAACCCAATACAGCATTCCAGGAAAAAAACCTCATACCAACGGTGGAGCACGGAGGTGGAAGTGTCATGAATAGGGAATGCTTTGGTACAGCAGGAGCTGTCCAGCTCACCATCATAGGATCCACCATGAATTCTAGCGTGTATCAGGGGGTGCTTAAGGAACATGTGAGATCATCTGTGAAAAAATTAAAGCTGAAGCGAAAATGGATCCTGCAACATGACAATGACCCAAAACATACCAGTAAATCCACCAGGACATCTTGAAAAGGAAGAAATGGTGAGTCCTGCAATGGCCGAGTCAAAGCCCAGATCTTAATCCTATTGAGATACTGTGGGGTGACTTGAAACGGGCTGCACATGCAAGAAATCCCTCAGACATCTCACAGATGAAAGTATTCTGCGTTGATGAGTGGGGCAAACTTTCTTCAGACCGATGTCAAAGACTGGTAGATGGCTACAAAAAGCATCTCACTGAAGTAATTTCAGCCAAAGGGAGTAACACTAGCTATTTTGTGGTAGGGTGTCCTAACTTTTTCCTCAGTTAGAATACTCATTTTTGTTTATACAGTATATTTGGTTTAATGAGTAAAACAGTGGTAATTTTTGTTGTTTACCTGCAATTAAATCATTTTCTTTTCCAGAGATAAAGAAAACAAGATCATACATTGATATGTGAACATTTCTTAATAAAGAACTAAATATTTCATGGGGTGTCCTAATTTTTTCACACGACTGTATGTCGTAGCTGTGCATCCACCATACTGGAAACTAAAGTGGATAAAAAGAATATCATAAAGTGCACAAAGTTCTTAATGATGACCGATTTACACAAACTAATATATTTGGAAAACTGATTGGTGCTATAAAAATTATGATTTTTAAATCTGATGATTGCTCATATTTACTCCCATACAGCGTATACTGTAGTTTAATATTTATGTGAGATACATTGGAAGCTGTATACACTCATGCAAATGTTTGGGAGGGAACAAAAGCTGGCATCTTCCAAATAATCATAATTGAAATAACACAGTATATATATATATATATATATATATACATTTATTTTACACTATAAAGTTGTTCAGTCTTACTTTTTGTGTTAAAATCAGTACAAAAAAAATATTTAATTGTCAATCCAATATAATTTGTGACTGAACAAGATCGTACGACTTGGTTGACTCAATTTGACTTGCTTGAATTCTTCAGTCTTGCTTGAGGCGGGATGTTCATGACTTTAGTTTTAATTAAAACTTTTCATAGATTTCTTCATATTCTTTTGATGTTAACACAGTAGAAAACGTGCTATTATGCCTTAAATATTCCACGAATAAAACTAATAGGAGTGCTAGGTCCTCAAAACATTACCCCCCCCCCCCCCCCCCCCCCCGCTCCACTCCCAGAAGTTGATTCACACCTCAGAGGTCTACATAAATAATGTATCATGCATCGTGTCAACTAAAATGGGTACACGTGTTTACTGCAATTGTCCATTTATTTCCATTTAGATACCTTTTAGATAAGAGAGCAAAACAGTAATATGTCCTTATGGAGTGATGGAGCGCCTTGCAATGCATTAGAGCACTCTAGTTTGAAATGATTTCTTTAGATTGTACGAGTGTTCGAATAAAAGGGAAAGCTTTTTAAATTGACCAAGCGTGAGGGATTGGGCTTCAGTAATTATTGAAAGAGACAGCGTGAGGAAGAAGCAAATGGACCTGATGTTGCTGTGCTGGCGTACTTGCACATTACCGCTCGACTTGGAAGCAAATAAGGATTAGGTCGCCGTGTCTATAACATCAGAGGGAACTTTTAGGACAGATTTTGTACACATCATTTTGAGTCTCGAAATGTATAAATTAATGATACCATTTTTTTTTTTTTTTTTTGCTTTAGCTGCAAGCGAAAACTACAAATAGAGAACAAGTAGTATGAAGAACAACTCAACAACATAGACTATACAGTATAGTATAGAATACATAATAAATTGGAGACAGCATTACATAACAACTGTACTTTCTTAACACATTGGCTGCCATTGAGGGCGATAGATGTCCAATCCATTTGAAATGGGTGGGATGGCAGTGACTGAATGCTTGTTTATTCATTGCCAACCCACTCAGTTCAAATGGATTGGATGTCTAATACTGACAAACTAATTTAAATTCACAGCAGACGGATGAAAAGAGCCACATGATTGTACATCTGTGATTGCCAGTAGCACTGAAAGAGTTAATAAAATATTTTTTTTTAAAGTTATTTTTCTAAATGACAAATTCCCATCTCAGAAACTTTCATTTCAGATTTTGCATCTTAGGTTTTTGTATGAGTGCGATTTTGTACAAAGTCCCATCGTGTGTGTATTGAGAAAACCTGCAGTTTAAAAGTTTTCAGGTGTTAGGGAACGGGTGGGAGGATCCCAAAGCAGACAATGTGAAAACATACGAGTGAGGGAAATGTCACGTTTTATTTGGGTCTCAAAGTTTTCCCGGGCGGAAGGCGGAGTGGTCGTGGTGAGCACTGTGGATGCCAACGTAGGTAGCTGACGAAAGTCATGTTGACAGTTCACCACGTAGGTGGAGGTATCCGACAAGGGGCGCCCTGATCAGGTCCTGAAAGCAAGAAAAAGATAACATGAGCCGGTGGTCAAAAATCAAGATATATAATAGGGAAGTAAGAAACGACTGACGGAGAAACCAGACAAGTTGATTGGGCGTTTAAAGCTGGTTGATGACAATCGCCCTCACCTGTGGCCACTGTACACGTTTGACGTCCGACCTGTAATCAGGTCAACTCTCTTCACCTGCCTCGGGTGAGGCAGGAGGTGTGGAGGCCCTGACATCAAGTGGTTTTCACTAAAAAGTACAATATGGGTACCCAAGTACAATACCCGGGCAGCAGGATGATACTGCGATTTTTCCATGAATGAGGGTAATTTGAATACAGCATGGCTGCTAAGGACTTTTGAAAGGCACTCATATACCATGGCTTCTTTGGTCATTTTCTGATGTTTTATTATCTTGAACAACCTGAACTTTCAAGCATGAAAATGGATCAAAGAGAAAAAAAACAGCTAAAATCTTATTTTTTATTTTTTGACCCAAGTGTCTGATTGGCTAACATATCACACAATGCTAGCAGACTACACCCTGACCTGTTCACTAATAAATCATAGGGCACTTAATGACAACTACTTCATGTCACTGAGTAGAAGTCTGGCGAATGAATCACTAAGCTGTAATTGACTTGCCATTTTTTTGTTTGTTTGTTTGTTTTTTTTAAGTTTCGGATAAAGAATTTTGGAATTTGACCTTTTAGCCAGACTGCCGGAACCACGCCAGCCAGGCCGCCGGAACCGTGCTAGCGCAATCCTAAAGACCCGGGCCGGGGTTGTCCCAACAACCCAGCCAAAAGGCCAAACTCGGCACTTTCACCTTATTTTAAACCCCTTGTACTGGCTCCATTTTAAATGCTGGAAAAAGGCTTCAAATCACAAGTTGACAATTTATTCCAAGTCGACAGCAAGGAAAAAACAACAAACAGACCCAGACGAAGAGGAAGGCTGAATCCAGGGTCAGCAAAAGCTTTCAGAGAAAAAATGACCACGATTAGTTAAACATTCAGTCTTTGAAAGGCTCTGGTGAGGCGGGCTGTGGTCTGGAAGAAGGGTGTGTTTGAGCGTTGTTTAGGGTTATTGTCTGTTGTGGATTGGGCAGGAGAGTTTGGGCGCTACTGTTGTCAGGGCAACAAGAGTTGAGGATTTTGCCAGCCTCAGCACCACGTGAGTGCTGAGTGTCAACTTTTCAGTTGCGGGTTCCTCCGTTATTAGATGTTCCTTGTGTGTCCTGTCATTGTTCTGGATTGTCCATAGTTGGTTACCAGGAGAGCTGATGGTGGGCTTTGGTGGTCCAGACGTGGGCTTGTAGATGTCTTGGCCATCCTTTGCTTGTCTCGCTCAGTCAGCTGCATGACGCGTGCATTGGGCTTCCGTAGTCAGCAGGCAACTTGAAGTTGTTATCGCCCTTATCTGCCTGTTGTCTTGGTGCAAATTCCATTCACTTCAACTCCACTTATACTTGAGATATATTCTACTTGTTTATTAAACTATAATTTAAATGGTATTTATTTTGAGTATTTAGAGTATTTGGTATGTTAGAGTAATACAAAGTGTCAAACAGTAAATATGGGAAAGTATATTTAATATGTAATTTCCCGAATATAAGGCGCACCCGTGTATAATGCACACCCCAAATTTACTTGTAAAATCTAGTGAAAACTATTGTACCCGTTTATAACGCGCACCCTAATTTTAGCACCAATAAATAGAAGAATACAAGAAAACAGAGCTCGTGTACAGATACAGAAATGTCATTTTACTGACTGGTGATACACAGCACAAGCAAAGCACATTGGTAGTTCAAAACATTACCGTAAACTGACAATATTTACGGTAATAATATGATTTGACTACTTCTCCAACTTAGCAGAATCTAGGAGAAAACAAAACAGATGTGACTTTTCTTTTAAAGGCTGCTGTATAACTTGCTCGTTTCATTATGATGAATAAATGTTTCTTCCATGGATTGATACGGTAAAATGAAAGTGAGAACGTAAGTCGGAAATCCGTGAGAGCTCATCGCTGTCCACACGACAGTAACAATAGGAACTATTGTTATATGGGTTTGAGTTTCCCGAGGGACAGATGTAGTTGACAGACACAGGAAGTCTGTGTGCTTGCGTTTGTTATGGTCCAAGTTGCAGAGCTGCAATAAACGTTGACTCAAATGAGTTCAAGAAACTAAATTCTGTGCTTTAAGAAGAGTGAAAAAAGCAGAATTTAACACAGACAAAATCATTCGGCCGATTAGAGTGAAGTATTACCGAAACAAAATGCTGACGTCACGTACCGTAATGGTTGGCAACGGGTCGCCGCATACGTTTCTTCAACACAACGTGGCCGTGTCAATAAAAAAAAAAAAAAAATGGTGTATATATATTAGGGCTGTCAAAATTATCGCGTTAACGCGCGGTAATTAATTTTTTTAATTAATCACGTTAAAATATTTGACGCAATTAACGCACATGTCCCGCTCAGACAGTATTTTGCCTTTTGGTAAGTTTTACAGCAAGGCTTTTTGTGCTGTCTAACAGCGAACTCTTGTGGTCGCTTTGCGACATGGTTTATTGTTTTCTTGCCAGTTCAATATGGCTGCACGACGTCTCGGGCTGACTCCTACGTTGTAATGTTGTGCTTTTATGATCCTTGGACAACATTTGTCCGTAAGTATGGTTCTTGTAAAGAATGTACATATTATGTTAGTAAGCGAAATGTTATATTTTTTGTATGAGACGCTTTTTGTTCATGTTTAGTGAACCTGTATAGCGTGCTAAGCTAACGTTGTTGCTAATGCAATGCTTGTGTACTTTTTTTGTAGTTTTACGACATTCTAAAGAGGACAATGGTTGGAGGCCATTTTATTAATAAATCAGATGAAAAAGGAAGAAGTCTGATTATTAAGGCGTCGTTCACTAGCTGTCTAGCTTTGGAAAAAGTAGAGGCTTCGGAGTGAGGACAGCATAGACAGATTTAAATGACAGTAGAGTGAAATGCCCACTACAGTCCTTATGTACTGTATGTTGAATGTATATATCCATCTTGTGTCTTATCTTTCCATTCCAACAATTTATTTTACAGAATATATATATAATTCACAGAAAAATATGGCATATTTTATAGATGGTTTGAATTGCGATTGTGATTAATTACGATTAATTAATTTTTAAGCTGTAATTAACTCGTTTAAAATTTGTAATCGTTTGACAGCCCTAATATATATATATATATAATATATATATATATATATATATATATATATATATATGTGTGTATTTCTGTCTCCATCCATGACCCGTTTATAATGCGCACCATGATTTTACAAGTTGATTTTGGGGAAAAAAAAGTGCGCGTTATATTCGGGAAATTACGGTATTCCCTTCAAAAAGCAGAATGGTTATTTTTTTTGCATATCAGGAATTGTGATTACTTGTTGCTCAATTAAACATTGAACTATTCTCTGCCTTCCAGACAGGGTAACTGAGGTGAAGACAAACATCTTTGTCACCAGTTTCGGACCTGTTTCGGACACAGACATGGTGAGAACAGATAATATTTTTAAATATAATGTAATGTTCATATAATCTTGCCCATAGACTTCAATATACTGATAGTGAAGTCTATGTCTTACCACTGGTAAAATAACTTTTCTTTCCCTAGTACATCATTACAATGGCAGTGCACACGTCACAGAACCAGAGCAAAACTCGTGTTCCCCTCTTAAGCACGACGTCTATTCATGTGACAATAATCATCTTATGAATTATTGAAAGTCCTCTTGTTATTCCTGTCAGCCCTTTGTTTATCCTGGGCTTTCCCAGCTTATCATTTGGAGACATGCGCCCCTCTTCACCTTATATCATAAATGTCCCTACCTTTGTTGAAGACCCATTTTCCACGTGATTGATCTGTTGATTGAACTCATACATTGCGGCTGTTCAATTCTCTCCTCTCTGAATGATATGTAAATTAGAACTCACTGCAAACAGCCTGAGTCGTGACTAGCAGGTCCCGCACACGGAATCAATCATTTCTATGGACAAATAACAAAATTCCTCTGGATGAAAATAAATAAAATTACTACAGCAACAAAAAAACAAAACAAAACAACAACATCTGGCTGCTTTAAACGGACTATATCCGTTAAATTCCTCATGTTTGTTTTTAAAACAGATTGACTGAAACGTAGATGGGGACAAAAAAATGTTCACTTTGCAGTTCATTTTCCCACACAATAATGGCTTTAAAAATGTTTAAAGCTAATGGCAATAGTGTATTGTGCCATTAGGAAATCATAGATTAGTATAATCAATCATTTAAACAAGAACTATAGTAATAGAATATCTAGAACTATTTAAATAATTTATGAATCGTTTTATTTTTTCAACATCCAATTGTTAAAATCCTCGGAATTTCAATGTCTCAAAAGGAAATATTCTCCGATCGATTGCTGTCATCTTCCGTTAAAAGCAAAGTGATTATTTTTGTCTCATCAATATTTTGACACCATTTGTTTTTATTTTGAGAAAACACAGATGAAAATTTTTGCCCATTTTCTGATGTTAAAAAACAGTAACCCAATCCTTATAATTTTTTTGTTTGTGCATTTTATACACTGTATAAAAGGCCTTTATACACTGTATGAAGGCGTTGTTTATGTCTTCACTTGTCTGCCTATTTTTCTGTCAGTTTTTCTGTGTGTTTCTGTTAAAGATAACTCATGAACAAATGAAAGGATTATTACCAAACTGGCAGGATATCTCTGTAATATGATACGTAAGAGGTGAATAAATTAGGAGGTAATGATTTCAAAGGTCACAAAAGAGGTCAGAAAAGGAATTTCACCGTAACTCCTAACGTAAAAAAGTGGTGAAATTTTAGGGGATGAGGGCAAAGGTATTCTCCCAAATATGGCGATGCTTTGAATTTGGCTGCTTAGATGGAAGTCTGCTCTCTTAGAGTACTTCTGCAGTTTAATAAATTCCAAATAGGTTGTAAATCGCCAATATCATGAGGATGCGATATTGATTCTTTGAAAAATGATACAATATATGCTGATATTCCGTGATTTGTTTCAATTCAAGGGCCTTAGATCGATTTAATCCAATATTATGTACATATTTTACACAATCAGTCAGACACCCAGAGCAATTAAACAATGCAAAGTGATTTTCACATTTTGTTGAAAGATTTTTAAACATTTTGAATGAATTTCAAATAAATTCAATTGAATTTTTTCCACAATCAGCACATCTAAATCATGATATTTGATCGATGGTCTGCATTACAATTTTCATTTCTTGACCAGTGTTCGTCCATTCCTAAATACGCGGCAAAACATCTACAGAATGCGCAGCGTGCTTGCGCAAGCATCCACACGCACGCGCACATCGGTTAGAAGTGGCGAGTACTCACTATTTTTGTTTTTACAATGTCTTGCAAAAGTATTCGGCCCCCTTGAACCTTGCAACCTTTCGCCACATTTCAGGCTTCAAACATAAAGATATAAAATTTTAATTTTTTGTCAAGAATCAACAACAAGTGGGACACAATTGTGAAGTGGAACAAAATTTATTGGATAATTTAAACTTTTTTAACAAATAAAAAACTGAAAAGTGGGGCGTGCAATATTATTCGGCCCCCTTGCGTTAATACTTTGTAGCGCCACCTTTTACTCCAATTACAGCTGCAAGTCGCTTGGGGTATGTTTCTATCAGTTTTGCACATCGAGAGACTGACATTCTTGCCCATTCTTCCTTGCAAAACAGCTCGAGCTCAGTGAGGTTGGATGGAGAGTGTTTGTGAACAGCAGTCTTCAGCTCTTTCCACAGATTCTCGATTGGATTCAGGTCTGGACTTTGACTTGGCCATTCTAACACCTGGATACGTTTATTTTTGAACCATTCCATTGTAGATTTGGCTTTATGTTTTGGATCATTGTCCTGTTGGAAGATAAATCTCCGTCCCAGTCTCAGGTCTTGTGCAGATACCAACAGGTTTTCTTCCAGAATGTTCCTGTATTTGGCTGCATCCATCTTCCCGTCAATTTTAACCATCTTCCCTGTCCCTGCTGAAGAAAAGCAGGCCCAAACCATGATGCTGCCACCACCATGTTTGACAGTGGGGATGGTGTGTTCAGGGTGATGAGCAGTGTTGCTTTTACGCCAAAAATATCGTTTTGCATTGTGGCCAAAAAGTTCAATTTTGTTTTCATCTGACCAGAGCACCTACTTCCACATGTTTGGTGTGTCTCCCAGGTGGCTTGTGGCAAACTTTAAACGAGACTTTTTATGGATATCTTTGAGAAATGGCTTTCTTCTTGCCCCTCTTCCATAAAGGCCAGATTTGTGCAGTGTTCGACTGATTGTTGTCCTATGGACAGACTCTCCCACCTCAGCTGTAGATCTCTGCAGTTCATCCAGAGTGATCATGGGCCTCTTGGCTGCATCTCTGATCAGTTTTCTCCTTGTTTGAGAAGAAAGTTTGGATGGACGGCCGGGTCTTGGTAGATTTGCAGTGGTCTGATGCTCCTTCCATTTCAATATGATGGCTTGCACAGTGCTCCTTGAGATATTTAAAGCTTGGGAAATCTTTTTGTATCCAAATCCGACTTTAAACTTCTCCACAACAGTATCTCGGACCTGCCTGGTGTGTTCCTTGGTTTTCATAATGCTCTCTGCACTTTAAACAGAACCCTGAGACTATCACAGAGCAGGTGCATTTATACAGAGACTTGATTACACACAGGTGGATTCTATTTATCATCATCGGTCATTTAGGACAACATTGGATCATTCAGAGATCCTCACTGAACTTCTGGAGTGAGTTTGCTGCACTGAAAGTAAAGGGGCCGAATAATATTGCACGCCCCACTTTTCAGTTTTTTATTTGTTAAAAAAGTTTAAATTATCCAATAAATGTTGTTCCACTTCACGATTGTGACCCACTTGTTGTTGATTCTTGACAAAAAAATTAAATTCCATATCTTTATGTTTGAAGCCTGAAATGTGGCGAAAGGTTGCAAGATTCAAGGGGGCCGAATACTTTTGCAAGGCACTGTATTTAGATTTTTAGAACCTTTTCATTGCCTCAAAAATACTTTTTGCATGCATTACCCTCTCATACTTTTAACCATTGTTTTTTGTGTTAGCGTTGAAGCAGTTGACCACATTAGTCACGTAGCGTATTTAAACCGTCCTTATTTGATATAACTACATTTAAGTATTTTCTTAAGGCATTTTTTTAGTACGTTCTGCCTGTATGCATCTAAACAAAACAAGTTTAGAGCGCACGGTACTACTTTGGGTGTCAAATTCGACTAATGTAGACATTTCGCCGATGTAGGAGATTTTGGCAGAACACCGATTGATGTATTTATCCAGATCCAGAGCATTGTTTCAGCCCCAAAGATTTGATTGAATAATCTTTAGTTACCACCCTATTAAAAAAAAAAAAAAAAAAGTAAAAACCTTTATTAGTCCCGCAATGGGAAAAATATTACGTAAAGGTGCACAACGTAGGATTGATGGCCAAAAATGGTACTGCAACTAGATCAAAATATTGACAAAATGCCCTTCCCCTTCCGGTTGCCAGAATACCGCTTCACATTGGAGAACCTGCAGTAAAAGAATTTTAAGTGGCAAGAAATGAGTCCTCTGCAGAAGGTATATCTTATTTTTTAATTTTCCTGCAAGATGTTTTCATAATGCCAACATTTCGTAAAGAGGATTAAAAGAGCTGTGATACGAGGTCCAAGTTAGTTTATGTCACCATGACCGAAGTGAAGGAGGGCTACTTTTCTCAATGTATAAGCACACTGACAAAGAAATATATAATTTGGTAAGATTTGGTAAGATTGACAGTATCCACAAAGAAAATTTAATAGCATCATCCATTTTAATTTGCATTATCAGCTAAATATATACAGGCGTAAAGACTTTATCCTTGCCCCGGTCAATGGATCCACATGCTAAATTACGTACCACTGGTGTTCCATCAGATTTGCACCTTTATCAAATTTTGCTCCTGATACTTTTGTTGCAGTGAATAAGCACTCTTTTACATTCAGTTGGACTCTCAATATTATCTGGAAGTGCTAAATAAACAAGTTACATTATAAACATACATGTGCAACATGAACACGGTGTAAATACTGTAAATGCTTAATGGCACGAGAAAGACGTTAACATGGAGAGATTGGCGTGCAGTGGAGTTATGCGCAGCCACATGGTAGGATGTGTGTGTGGGGAACTTTCCTTTGTATGCATCCATGACCAAACCTAAATAGATGTTTCTTTCTTTATAGAAAGTTTGTGGTTTTGATATATCCGTGACCATTTGTAACATTACGCTCATGGGCACAACTGCAAAGTTGCAATTTCTGATGGGGTGAAAAATCTGACAGAACACCTGTCAATAGATCTACATGCTAAATACTGTAGCACAACCACGCCAAATTAATGCATATCCTTGTTTTGCTTCTCTTGTTGTTTTGAATCCTTTGAGATTCGTAACGTTTTTTTTGTTTGTTTGTTTTTGCTTGAGTGGTAGACATAATTCAGACTGTCAAAGTTGGCACAGCCTTAGTTTATGAGGCAAACAGAACTGTGGCAACCCTGACGAAGACTGGAAACTGGTCTTATGACTAGTTGATGATGAACACGGAAACAAAACAAGAACAAATTTGTGTCGCGTAAATCGTCTTTTAAAATGGGAAAATCTCCGCTTAACCATTGGGATCCGTTTTAAAAGTACAGTGATTCCTTGCTACTTCGCGCTTCAAACTTCGCGCCCTCAGTCCATCATGGATTTTTTTTTTCAATTAAAAAAAATAAAAAAATACAGATGATCCGTCCTGAGCCGATCACATAGTCCAGGGGTGGGCAAATCGGTCCTCAAGGGCCGTAGTGGGTCCTGGTCTTTGTTCCAACTGATCCACCACAGACAGTTTAACCAATGAGGTTTCTGCCTAAACAAGAAGCACCTGACTGTGATCAACTGATTGCGCTTACAAAACACCAGATTGGTGAAAAGTTTTCCTCTTGATGAGTTGGAATAGAAACCCGCACACACTGTGGCCCTTTGTGGAATAGTTTGCCCACCCCTGACATAGTCTCTATCTTCCTCCTGCTGCTCTTTGTTAGTCAGGCAGTGCACTGGGGTTGCTTATTATAGTTAACGATGATTGACAGACATTTAATGTTTGATCTTGCCACAGATGATTGGAAGGCAAGCTTCAAAGCACCGTATGCGTCAATCATCGTTTAACATGTTAAACAGTTTCTGTGACAGCTCATTGTAAGTGAGCAGCTTGAGAGGATTTGAGTGGACTCACTCAATGAATCATTTAATAAAGACAAGCATCTTCCTACTTTTTTTATTGTTTAAAAAAATAATTCAGTAGGACAGTAACATGTTTAAAAATCATAATTATTACATTTGAAGTGATTAAAAACCATTTATTAAAATATATATATATATATATATATATATATATATATATACATATAAATTTTAATCATACTATTGGGAAAAAAGTGAAAAAAAAACATGTCTGATATGTATCTCTTTCCAATGCTAAATCTGAATAAATACATTGAACACCTTACTACGCAGTTTTTCACCTATTTAATGTCCATTTAAATATTATTGTTATTTCATGAATAATTGAAGTGCAAGTCTTAAACTGTGCATCTTTAATACTTCCTGGAAATGGGATATTTACCAGAGCACTTCTGATGACCGTTAACTCTTCCAGTGTCATTGACAATGTCGAAGTCCAATCATGTGGCTTTTTCATCCTATCGCTTTTAATTCAAATATGTTTGTCCCTAGTAGATGTCCAATCCATTTGAAGTGAGAGGGCTGGCGGCGAGTGAATGTTTGTTCATTTGCCATCAGCCATCCCACTTCAAATGGATCGGACGTCTACTGCCGTCAGTGGCTGCCACTGAGTTAATATGGCACATTGGTTTGGCATTACTATACAGTATCAGCACATTGACCTGGATCCATCGTATCAGATAATACACGATAAGTGTGTTTTATTTAAGAATTTTAATCTCATCATTTTACGCTTTCAGAAGAAAAATATCGAGAAAAACGAGCCAGGGGTTTATCTTTTCCTTTCACTGGCTATGTGTGATTCAGGCAACAGCACACTTAAACACACATTTCAAAGTGCAAGGCTTTCTGTGCTTTCTTTTGACAACAGAGGATTATGGGTCAAGGGTTTCTCTGCTTCATAGCGAGTCTTGGAAAAACACCAGTGAAGGGAGCTGTGAGGAACTAGGAAAGCCAGGCTTCACCAATTCGAAAAGTGCCCCAGTGTTCAGGTTTAATGGGTCAGGTGAAGAAGGATAAAAAAAAAAATCCCAATGCAGAGTGCACTGTGTTAATAGCTTACATTTTTCCGCCAAGAATCGGACTGTCATTCATTCTCTATACGCTTCAACAGCAACAGTTGGACTGATGACAGCTCCTCTTCCCTCAGGAATACACCATCGATGTTTTCTTCAGGCAAACCTGGAAGGATGAGAGATTAAAATTTCATGGACCAATGAATATTTTGCCTCTCAACAACCTGATGGCAAGTAAAATCTGGACCCCGGATACTTTTTTCCATAATGGGAAAAAGTCTGTGGCTCATAACATGACCATGCCTAATAAATTGCTGAGGATCAAAGATGATGGGACGTTACTGTACACGATGAGGTAATTTATGTCTAACCATCTCATCTCAATCTAATATAGCTTTAATCAGTGCCCTTTGATTAACCATTATCCTGATCGTTACAAATGCATGTTGTAATGAATAACTCTATAAGCCATCATTTCTCTATCTGTGTAATGTGTTTGAATACAGAAAATAATTCAACTGATTATCACAAGGACACAGAATAAGTTTCAGCGAGGGATCTGGTTTTATGGCATCAAATTATCAATGTTGGGAAATATAGAACACATGAATGAAAACATACACTATTTGCATAATTCAATGGAATGTGAATAAAGTCACTTCCTATTGATTCTGAGGCAATTTAAGGCCACTTTTTATTGATTCTGAGGCAATACCAGGCCACCTCCTGTTGATTTTAATTTCATGTTGCTATTGGAGCTTATACAGGTCCTGTTAAATTTGGGTCATTTCCAGGTCACTTCCTGTTGACTTTGGGTCACTTCCTGTTGAATGAGTATTCACGGTCAGCTTCCCAATTCAAATGGATTTGACGTCTAATTGCCATTTTGCTGTGCTGATTACAGCACAGATGAATTATTGCAGACAAAAAGTATCTTGAATTGTTCATGAGGTTTGTTTTTAAGCAGGGTCCATGTTTTATGCATTTCCCAAGTCTAATTGTCTGTGAATATGATGCAGGTTAACCGTGCATGCAGAATGCCCAATGCATCTGGAGGATTTCCCCATGGACTTTCATTCCTGTCCGCTTAAATTTGGAAGCTGTGAGTAACTCAAATCATGGCGATTACTAAAACTCAGGAAGTTAAATTGTGTTATGTTCTGTAGTGCTGCAACGATTAATCAATTAACTCGAATATTCGATTAGAGGAAAAAAAATCCAATTAAATGTTGCTGCTTCGAGTAATTATTTAATTAAAGTGGTGTTGTAATGGTTTGTTTTGAAAGTGTTTGCGTTTACTCGTATTGATTTGGGTGGATACAGCCCTCTAGTCTGCCTCATTTCACATGGCTGAATCCAGCTGCTCCCTGTTAAGACCAACATAAACTGTTTTTTTATTTTTATTTTTTTTATTTTTTTTTTGAGCTAATGTTTTTAAATGCATTTATAATTTAGTTTTTAAGTATATTAAGCTGTTTTTGTGGGAATATGTGTCTTAACCATTAGTCAAGAGTATTGTTTAAAAAATGTTAGCATTTTATAGCACTTAAGCTAGCGGACTTTTGCTTCTGTAATTTAGCCAATTGCTATTTTGTTGTACATAGATCATTTATTTATACCGTCTGAGGCTCAGCTCAGGTATTTTAATTTTTTTATGTTCGTTATCCGATTACTCGATTATTCAAACTAACTAGATCATCGATTAATCGATTACTAAAACAATCAATAGCTGCAGCCCTAATGTTCTGTAGTACTGTTGTGCTCAAGATGTGGTCTCACACTATGTGACACCAAGACATGCCCAGGACCAACACTCACAATGACTAAAATGAGATCAAGACAAGAACAGACCGAGATGAGAGCAAGACTAAATCCATTTTAAATTGTAATAACTATTAAGGTTGGAGTCATTTTCAAGTGTATTGGAATGTTAATAACACAATAATTGATTTTTTTTTTTTAACCAACTGTTTTTCCTTAAAATTACATGATTGAAGATGAAGTGCTGTTCTTGACAGAAAAGTCCGCCCACCAAGTTAGTCGGAGAACAAGATAAGACCAGAGCCCACAAAAACTGGTCTCGAGACTAAGAACAATCTTTAAAATTACAACGCAATTGTACAGTGATCCCTCGCTACTTTGCGCTTCAAACTTTGAGGTCTCAGTCCATCGCAGATTTTTTTTTTCAATTTAAAAACAAAATGGATGAATACAGCATTTTATAGAGATGTTCCGATCCGATCACGTACACCCTCTCACCTCCTCCTCCTGCTTTTCTTGCTCACCAAGCAGCTGCTTGTTAAATTTAACGATGAGTGACAGCTCTGAAACTTTGATCTTGCCAGAGAAGTTTAGGAGCGCCTACCTTGAAAGGTGCCGGATGTTTGGTACCGCTAAAAACTAGCGACAGTGTGCTGTGGCGACTCCTTGTGTGTGTGTGGGTAAGTGAGCAACGTGAGCGGATTTGAGTAGACTTACTCAATGAAGCATTTAATAAAGACAAGCATTTTGCAATGTTATTCTTGTTTAAAAATAATTCGGTGGGACAGTAACATTATTATTATCCATTATTATTTATTTAATTATACTTTAGGGAAAAAAAAGGTGAAAAAACATGTTTTACACGTATATTTCCAATGCTAAATTTGAATAAAGACATTGAACACACACACACACACACACACACGCACACAAACTTTTTTTTTTGTTTAAATGTAAATAAGCTCTGCCTCTACTTCACAAATTTCGAATATCACGGGGGCCCCATTTACCGCGAAAAACGAGGGATCACTGAATAGTTTTTTTTTTTTTTTTTTTTTTTAACCAATTAATACTGTAAATGCATCTCTCTATTTGCGTGCATGCATATACATTATGTGTTGGAAATATACTAGATCAGGTACTAATAATGCCATGGCTTGTAACACGGGGAAAAAATACTTTTCTGTACCCTATTTCAGATTTATGGCAAAAAAATGTTTTCATCAAGCAGTGAAATGGCATTGTTGGGTGCTGTGCGCTTTATTTCACTAACTTAACCAACTTCAGGCGGAAATGATTATTACAAAATTATTCAAATATGTTTGAAATGAGGGTAAGTGTTAGAAACGTGTCACAATAAAGATGCAGCTCTTTAGATCTGTGGCAGAAAAATCCAGTCTGTCCGCTTGCAAGTTCTTTAGCTCGTAGCATATGGTGTCATGCACTTGCACATAGACACAGATCGAATTGTCATTATGATGAATAGACTTATTTCTAGAAATCAGATGTTGTAGCTGGCTCCTATTAATTTTCTGTGGTGTGTTTTCCTTTTTTCTTCAGACGCCTACACAATCTCAGAAGTGACTTATGCCTGGACTCTGAATGCCTCAGAGTCCGTAGTTGTGGAAGGAGAAAGCTCACGTCTGAATCAGTATGACTTACTTGGACAAACAGCAGGCCAAGAAACTATTAAATCAAGTACAGGTAAGCTCATGCTCAGATGAGGAAAAGTTTTGAGGAAACAACATTACCAAAATCAATCTTTATTTCTTCACCTTACACTGACCCAGCCTCCACATTCAATATAACGTTCTTTGCCATTACTGTGATACATCAGCATGGATGCTCATGTATTGATCTTTACTTGCCTGAACTGCAAGTGTGGCAGAGACAAGCAACCCAATATCACCTTTGATTTTTCCATCTTGTCTACAAACGCTTTTGGATCTTGCAAATGTTTATTTTGTTTCAAACGATGACAACTCAAACTAAACTAAACTTTGGTCTTTGATTTTCCTTGGAAAAAACACGACAAATGATTTTGTTGTTGTTGTTTTAACTCACATTTATTTGATTGGAAATCTTAATTTTTTTTATCCGACTGTATGTAAGTTTTTCTTTTGGTCAGGATTCTGTTGGGTTTAGCCTTTTCAAAATGAATAATAATACATACACACATATGATATATATGTACTGTATGTATACGTTTACAGACGTTGCGCAACCGCTTTTGTTTCAACCTAGCCATAAAAAGAAGGTAAGTAATCGTATTTATTATTCAAAATGTCTGTCATTTTTAGCTTAAAGCTGTAATGTGAAGTGAGGTTGGCCAACCATGTTTTTGAATAATATCAATGTCTAAAAATTTATAAGCATATTTTCGTTATTTTTTTTAACGCAACCCTTCCAGATTCTTTGTTTAACCCATAGCAACGCCCTTGACAACGAAAATGCTTTTCTTCGGCAATCTTCGGAAATTTTCGGCCATATAACAGTATTGTTTGTTGCATTGCTTCTCGGTAAGATGCCACAGCGGTGTGTGGCGATGTTTTGTTCTCACTCAAACGAAAAGTTGTATGAGTGGCCAAAGGACAGCAGGGCACGTAAATGGACATCTTTCGTTCGCACGAAGCGAATGAATTTCACGCCATCATCAAGTAGTGTTCTCTGCTGCAAACACCTTGAAGATGCCTGCTTCCTTAACCGGTCTGCTTATGATCAAGGATTTGCCAAAAAGTAAGTGTGATTTTTGGATAGATGACTGATGACTTTGTCAAAGCAGAGCTGCCAACTGTTGTGGAATGTACAGTAGAAGCTAGCGACGTTAGCCGAAAGCCACCTCATGGCAATAGTCGTGGCATAGTTGTTGTTGTGTTCGCTAGTGTTACGCCCCAAGGACGGCTCGCGAAGGGCGTAACATAAAACGAGCCACACAATTTCACAAATGGCACAAAATTTACACAACAATCAAACTTGCAATGAATATGTACAAAATGTAGATGAAGCGCGTCTTCAGGGTAAGCCCAGGCCAAAACAACAAACAAAAGGAATCTACACTTGAACCCCACCCGCTAACTAAACCCTGATCATGAAAAAGAACGAAGAAAAGACAGCCACCTAGCTTCTTACGCTAAAAAAAACAGGAGAAAACGGGTTGAACAGAAATGGCGACTTACCCATTCTTGCTTCAGTGCTCTTATTTACAGTGGTGAAAAAACGAACAAAAATGATCCAATAACGAATAAACACAACAGACCTCACCGAAAAAGCGGGAGTGTATCAGACTAGCGATCAAATGCAAACAAGCGTGAATGGCGAGCATACAGCTGGCGAGGAGGACCGCGGCAGAATGCTGTCAAATGTGACCGTTGACAGCTCAAGTCCCGCAGTGAATCATGGGAAATGTAGTCGCGGGACAACACTGAAGTGGTGCTTTTTAATCTGTTCGCTTGTGTGAAAAAACTACATTTCCTCACGCCATTAGACGCCACTTCCTGCCGATAGCCCCAGCTAGGAAGTAGTAGTAGCTGGTAGTACGAGGCGAGGCGGAGATGAGCGAGAAGCAAAACTTCGCGGTCGAATGTGGCGGCAGTCCGCTATTATTTTGTTTTCTTATTGTTGCCACAATAAAGTGGAGAAAGCCATCAACGACTCATCTCCTTCTTTCCCCCCAATGTTTTTATATTATTATTTTATATGCACGAGAGCTGCAGGATCTGCCAAAATGAACATGCAGTCTGATTATTATTATTTTTTAAACAATTTCAACAGATAGACAAAAACATAAAATTATGTGCAAATGCCTGCATCTTCAAATAAGGAAAATAATAACAGCCTATATCTTACCAATCTTGTAATCTCGATGGGTCTTGTCTCCATTTCATGTCAGGTAGTCTAGGCACATTGTTTGCATCCTGATTAGCGTCTGGCTAATACATGTTAGGTCCAACATAAAATTCCAAGCTCCTTCCTCCAACTCTTCAAAAACTTGGATCTCCTCCCTTGCGCTCGATCTATTGCTTATATCGCTGTTTGAATCATTGTTTGAAGGGCTTTGTATGGCGGCCGTATGGAGCGCTGCCATCGCTGTTCTCGGTGTGACATATCACTTCCGGGTTCGTCCCCTTTCAGGCTCGAACTTCGGAAACGCGATTATTTTGTCAAATATACAACATAAATTATTTTTTCATGCTTTATTTGTTGGACAATGTTTAATTACTTTAATTGTGACCCTATTTGGCATGTTATGAAATTACTTCACATTACTGCTTTAAAATCATTAATTGGTGTCTAATATATACTTAAAAAAAAAAAAAAAAAAAAATCACTTAAAAAAAATTATTCACTCGCGTATTTTAAACTTTTAAACAAATTACGTCACAATGAAAAAAATGGTGTCTGTAAAAAAGTCATAGATATCTACCTCATATCTACCGCTTTAATTTTATATATTTTTTTGTTACTGTTGCATTTTCTCCAATATGTTATATGATAAATAATCGATCCAAACAAAGAAACATTGAAAAAAAAAACATTTAAAAGGGTAAATATATGAAAATTAAAATCTCTACCACTCCTGTAGGTCTGCGATTTCTGCATCACGACCCTTGTTATATTACCATGTTTCACCCATAAAATCCCCCTAAAATCAGGCTGTGGCCATTCACAGCTGTGTCTTGACACTCTGTGATACATGCTACATGGAGTTTTTGGATTGAAAAGAGGTACAGTGGGAAGAACAAGTATTTGATACACTGCCGATTTTGCTGGTTTTCCCACTTGAAAGCCATGTAGAGGTCTGTAATTTGTATCATAAGTTCTCTTCAACTGTGAGAGACGGAATCTAATACAAAAATCCAGAAAATCACATAGTATAATTTTTAAATAATAAATTTGTATTTAACTGCATGAAATAAGTATTTGATACATTACCAACTAGTAAATATTTCGGCTCTTAGTTCTTTTTTAAGAACCCCTCCTGTTCTCCACTCATTACCGGAAGTAACTGCACCTGTTTGAACTTGTTACCTGTATAAAAGACACCTGTTCACATGCTCAGACAAACAAACTCCAACCTCTCCACAATGGCCAAGACCAAAGAGCTGTGTAAGGACATCAGGGATAAAATAATACACCTGCACAAGGCTGGGATGGGCTACAGGAAAATAAGCAAGCAGCTTGGTGAGAAGATAACAACTGTTGGAGCGATTATTAGAAAATGGAAGAAGTTCAAGTTGACGGTCAATCTGCCTCGTTCTGGGGCTCCATGCAAGATCTCACCTTGTGGGGCATCACTGATCATGAGGAAGGTGAGGGATCAGCCCAGAACTAAACGGCAGGACCTGGTCAATGACCTAAGGAGAGCTGGAATCACAGTCTCGAAGAAAACCATCGGAAACACATTACACAGTCATGGATTAAAATCCTACAGCGCACGCTGCTGAAGCCAGTGCATGTCCAGAGACGTCTGAAGTTTGCCACTGACCATCTGGATGATCCAGAGGAGCAATGGGAGAGGGTCCTCCTTGCGCACCTCCCATGAAGGTTAAACTTCTGAAGTCTCTTTCTGATTGTAGAGGCATGCACTTTCACATCAACAGTAGCAAGAGCCTATTGAAGGTCCCATGATAATATTTTAGGCTTTTTGGAGACTTCTTTTAGCATCTTGCAGTCTGCTCTTGGGGTGAACTTGTGTGGACGGCCCGACCTGGGCATGTTAGCAGTTGTTTTGAATGTCCTCCACTTGTAGACTATCTTCTGGACAGTGGAATGGCAATTTTATATTCTTTTGAGATCTTTTGAAATCCCTTACCAGACTCATAAGCGTCTACAATCTTCTTTCTGAAGGCCTCAAACAGCTCCTTTGATCTCACCATGGTGTTTTCTCTCACTTCAACAGTCGGGCACACCAAATTAATGGGAGGTTTAAATAAGGCAAGCCTCCTTCAAAACACTGGGTAATGATGTTCTAATCATGTGCACCTGATGTGATACCCCTGTGTGTGATTTTAGCCATTTTAAGTGGGTTTGAATGTGGGGGATGTCGTAATTTATTCCTCAACAGAAATTGCATTTATTTGTATATACACATACATATACAGATACAGTGCATACTGTATATATACAGTATATACTGTATATATATATATATGTATATATATATATACATATAATAGAGAGAGAGAGAGATGAAAAGGAGAAATGTTTCAGTTTGTGAAAGGTTTGAGAATAACAACATTGAAAAACCAAGTAAATATTGCTTTTGCACCATTCCCACATTTGAACATTTTCCCAATCTGTTGTTTGTTTTCATCAAGACGGCTCTGCATTAGATGAGCGATCTGAAACTGTGTCTGATTCTCAAGACAGCATTGATCTAATTTTAGCTGTATTATTTAGTTGCAGAAACAGCACGACACCAAGGGAGCGTCTTCAGTGCTGGGAGATCTCTGCTGCTTTTATGTTTTCAACCAGTTGTCATGGTGGAAATGCGTATTAAGGCTCACTTGAGTGTCTCATTCATTCAATTATTTGGAATTTCTCCTCATAGGTTTTATCTTACGTCATTCTCTGTGGATTAAGCTTTTTAGTTTTCATTCATAGAAGTTCATTAATTTTAAGGGCTTCAAGGAAGCGTTGACAAGGTGTGGATTACCTACCAGTAAAACTACAATACTTATCGTTTAAGGAGTTAAGAACCCGCAAAGCAAAACTGTTGATTTATCATCAAACAAACAATGTAGAAGAAGCAGTACCAAAAATTCTGGCCTCCCCTCTGATTGAAAGCGGTTCCTCAATTAGCCCCCGTGTGCGTCGTCTACAAATACCCAGATTAACGCTTCTCCGCAAATAAACACCTCCTCCCTTAAGGCAAAATATAACAGGTGGTCCTGTTCCTACCAAGCGGTGTGGCTGAGATCCGTACACTCTGGGGTTCAGTACACTCCAGAACACGCTGATGATTTTTTTGTGGTATGGTGGCAGTCTAGGATTTGGGATGTACAGTATGACATTTTGTAAAGTCTGTCATCATAGCAGATGTCAATTTAACAAGGAAAATAGGAAGCTGAATTGTCTTCATACCCACCATATGTCGGCCCCCCCCCCCCCCCACACACACACACACACACACACACACTCCAATTCATTGCCAAGTTGCACACGAGGCTGAAAGTGCTTGGTGAAACAAAATCATGCTTAATTTTTATTTTTTTATTTTTTTTTTTACAAAATCATGAAAATTAGGTTTAAACAAAAAACTGTATAATTGTATATATTGTATATGTATTAGCCATGCAGCAAATACAAATTGTAAATGACTGCTCTAGCTGCTGTATTTAGACAGTTGCATCAACGATAAGTGACGACCAGAAAGTTTTTACCTTCAACTGCACTGCATTATTGATGGGAACATCAACAAAAGGACAGACAGGACAAATGCTAATGTGAGAGTCACGCATTCATTCGCAGTTGTAATGCCAAGTTCTTCCTTACCAAAGGATTTGTACAAATGCATCCCTTCTCCCCAAAATGACTACATGCTATTTAGCAACAGGTTACTTATCAGATAACTTAAACTACTGTACTGGGATTTGCGAATGAAATTAATCTTAAAACAAAATAATATACAGTGATTCCTCGCTTTTCACGGTTAATGCCCCCCCCACCAACTGGAAAAATTCGCAAAGTAGAGGTGGAGCCTATTTACATTTAAAACATGTTTTTTTGTGTGTGTTCAATGTATTTATTCAGCTTTATTAGCATTGGAAAGAGATACACATGAGACATGTTTTTTCCAACGTATAATTTAAAAAAAAAAAAAGAGGAAAAGAAACCCAAAACAAAAGCAAACAAACAAAAAAACACACACCCTTAATCTGTTTATTTACAGTCAATATATTTCTCAATGTTTTTGAAGCATGACAAATGTAATAATTATGATATAAATGAGATATAAATATATTCAAAAGAAAACGACTTTTACTTTATACACTCATACTGTATATCTTAACATTTTTAAATAAAATAACAGACTCCAGCGGCTCCTATCTTGATTGACAATGATGATGATGATAAAGAAAGACCTGGGCACTTCGATGAAGATGATGAAGACTACACAATGCACATGTGTCAAGAGAGCCTTGTACAGTACCCCGAAAATCCACGAATAATTGAAACTGCAAATTTTAAAGCGTGAATTGGCGAGGGATCTCTGTACTGACTTACCTTAGGATGCACGAACAATGCTTTTCCTTGAAACATTTTTTTTCTGTACAAAAGTAGTCAAGATGTCAATTAAATCACTACTGTGTATTCAACATGAGAATTGTCATACTTTTCTACTACTCTCACACCAAAGTATAAGTCGCACCAGCCTAGAAAATCCAAAATGAAGAGGGAAGAAAACATATGTATAACTGGAGTATACGTCAAATTTTTGAGGGGTTCTATCAAAGAGCAAGAACAAACATTATACATTTTAGTAATAACAATAAACTTGACAACAACAGGCTGAATAGGCATCTGTTAATGTATCATATTAACAGTAATTCAAATAACTATAGCCTAATGCCAAGCCATTTTCAAGATCCTATTTCCCATTTTTTCAACATACAGTAAATACAAAGACTCAGGTTGGCTATTTAAATAGAATACAGTAGTATATGAAAGTTATTTAACCATTTTAGATTGAACCGTGTACTCTTACTAACGTCACTGATGTGTAATTTTTCAACATAATATTCTGAATTCCCCCAGTTGCTGCCTTTCACTACCAAGGGAATCCCTGCATCAATTTCATTCAATACGAATATCCTTTTATGAACTAAATGCTCCTATCGAGGATAAGTGGTTTACGATGCCTTCATAGGATGAAAAATGCCTGACATGACTGTTTCTTTGGTTTAACTAGTCGCTCCACATTATCTGATTGGCTGACTTTAAATGAATCATTCATTAGTGTGTGTCAGTGTTTAATGTAGCGTACTTTCAAACTAGGTCATTTGGCACGAGAGAATGTGCTCTCGGGCTTCATTGGGACGGACATCTTGCACAAAGATGTGAACATAGCATCACGCTCTTGAAAAATTCGTACGATTTCGCCATACATCCGTGTTCTAGTTGTTAATTTAAAGCACTTGCGTGTAGCAGCCATGCTTGACATACAGAAAACACGTCTGAAGTGAACCGAACGGAATCGTGTCATTTAAGACGCGTTGTTTCAAGAAGCTAACAGAAACCTTGACATTTCAGGGCGTAAATAATAGAAAGAAGGATGAGAGTTGCGTAAGTTTCTGGGTCTTGGTGTTGTGTATCATGCCTCCTTGCGGCACTGTTTTAATTCACTGATACTTGGAAGGAAAGCAACCAAGGAATGTAAATAATTTTAAGGGGAAAAATAACAGCATTTAGATCATCGCAGTCCTTCGCTATCCACATTGTGATGAATTCAACGTTGCATATTAAAGATTTAGTGGAACACTTGAAAATATTGTGACTGATGAAAATACTAGATAACACTGTTGTAACGTATCTTAAAGGGACCCTTGGACTTAAAGACTTGTAGGCTCTGATAAGCCACAATTGTTCTCTTTCACTAAAATATGTTATTAGAAACACATAAAATATTGTCATTGATTTAAAAAGCTATAATATTTAGTACCTGTTTTGTCCTACGGAGGGCGCCATCTTTTACGCACGCAATGGACGCTCAGGGTGATGACGTAGTTTGTCACTGTCACTAAATGAATACTACCAGTGTCCTGCAATTCCTACGTGGTGAGACGTCCAACACATTGGTTAAAAGAGGCGAGTACTTACTATTTGTGTTTTTATAGTCTTTTATTATCTTTTCATTGCCTCAAACTGCTTTTTGAATGTTTTTTTCCTCTCATACTTTTAAGCATTGTGTTTTCTTGGGGTAGCTTTAAAAAAGATTGTTGATCTGTTGACCATATTAGTCACTTAGCATATTTAAACCACCTTTATTTGATATGAGTATGTTTAAGTGTTTTCTTAAGGCATCTTTAGTATGTTTTGTCTGTAAGCATATAAACAAAACATGCTGAAAGCGCACAGTAGTACTTTGGGTGTCAAATTTGCCTCTTCTAGGACATTTCACTGGTGTGACACATTTTGGCAGAACACCAGTCAAATTTATTTTATGCCAGAAGAGAATACAGTGACACACAGCGTATGATCGGTAGACTGTTACTGATACAAACAAGGAAGGATGTGTTTTCTCCTGGTGGGAGTGGTTGGTGTAGGCGATGTAGGCCAGTATTTCCCAACAATTAGTGAGCCAAGGCATGTTTTTCCCCCATTAGAGCTCACTGCTCACCACCAAACCAAAGTGAAAAAAGTATCAATCCTGAAACTGAGGATCTCATATCAATTTCCCCACAAAGTGAACCTGTTCAGCTGAACACATACCACAAGAATAAAACTTGTAATTGGCAGGTGTTTGCTTCCTCCTGGCCTGGTCTATCAACTACAAACTAGTTCAAATGTGACGGCTCAACAGCACATGAAATAATTGAACCAACAGAAATGACAGATGCAAGAGATAATTAAAATGTTTAAAAAAAATTTTTTTTAAAGCAACTGATATATTCATCAACCTAAAAAAGATAACCATTGTATACATCAATTATGATGTATTAGTCACTATGTTGAAGAAAATTGGAACTAGGGGCATGGTATTGGATGGATTACAAGTTATTTGAATAGGCATTTCCATGCCTCAGGCTTACAGCTGACATCTAAGCCATCTGACGTCTCTGAGCTCTGAAACTTTGCTGCCAAGCAGGAAAGCTGTAATAATGTAGTCCGCTCTGTGTTAGTGGTTCACATTTTTTCAATTCGGATAACACAATAAGATTTGTTTTGCTTTGCAAGAGTTGCTGACACTTTGTTTTTCTGTTAAATTTTTTTATTATTTAAATTTAAAAAAAAAAAATAATGATAAATCAACACTTTTATGAAAACTGGTCACTATAGTGGACAGCTATTCAAAAGTTGCTTTTTCCTATATTTAGGTGATGAAAACACTTAAAACCTTTAACCCTTTATAGGGAAAAGTGACTATTTTTCATCATTTTAAAAAACATATCTTAAATGTTAGCAATTAATATTGTATTTTTTTATTATTATTAATCATTGTTGTAATTTACAGTGCCCTCCATTATTACTGGCACCCCTGAAAAAGATGTGTTTTTTAGCTTCTAATATATATTTTTTTTAATTCAAATAATATGTGACCTTAATGGAAAAAAAGAGAAAAATCCAACCTTCAATCCAAGTGCATTCATTCAGTAGGGAAAAAAATCCCACATAAAGAAAACATTATTTGACATCAAATAATGTGTGCCACAATTATTAGCACCTCTGGTGTTAATACTTTGTACAACCCCCTTTTGCCAACAAAACAAGGTCTGGGGACTGAGATGGCCATGGGACGAGCTTGATTTTGTGTCTGGTGAACCATTTCTGTGTAGATTTGGCCATATTTTTAGGGTCATTGTCTTGCTGAAAGACTCAGTGACGACCCATCTTCAGCTTTCGGGCAGAGGGCAACAGATTTTGATTTAAAATGTCCCGGTATTTCAAAGCATTCATGATGCCATGCACCCTAACAAGGTTCCAGGGCCTTTGGAAGCGAAACAGCCCCACAGCATCACTGAACCACCCCCATACTTCACAGTGGGTATGAGGTGCTTTTCAGCATGCGCATCTTTCGTGGCACGCCAGACCCACTTAGAGTGTTTGTTGCCAAAAAGCTCAATCTTGGTCTCATCTGACCAAAGCACACAGTCCCAGTTGAAGCCTGGGACCGTGTGTATTTTTGTGTGAGACCAAGATTGAGCTTTTTGGCTTTTTGTTCATAGATAAGCCGTACTGGCCTATAAGCCACAGCTGTCCTCATTGTATTATGGGATATCTACACCAAAGAACCTGTAACACTTTTTTTGACTGTGGCATCATAAGACTGTCATAAGACCAAACGAACCAGCATGAAACTTTTAACCAATTGGCTGCAAAGCTTCATTGATTCAAGAAGCTTCATTTGGCCATCAGTGCTCCCTTGGGGGAGACAGTCAACCTCTGCTGCCACCACTGTTGTCGTCCAACATGCCTCATAGCATGCATTGTAGCGCTGCAGATGTAAATAACAACCAAAATTCATGTTCTATGCCAATTATTTCTTCAGTTATCTTTTCAGTTGTTTCATTAATTGCTAGTTATGTTATTTGGTAACACTTTATTTGACAGTAACGCCATAAGACTGTCATAAGGCCATCATAAATATGAAATTACACTGCCGTGAGCATTAATGAATGCTTATTATATATGTCATTTTGTGTCGTCTGGCAAATTATCTCACTTTTGATTGGATGTAAAAGATCCGAGCTGGACATAAATGAAGTTAGTGGCATAATTTGCTGGATGACACTTAATGACATCTGTCATTAGCATTCATTAATGCCCATGATAGTGTCATAATTTATGATGGTTTTATGTTAGTCTTATGATGCTGCTGTCAAATAAAGTGTTACCTATCAACCCAAATAAATCAACAAATAAGCCACACTGGATTATAAGACACAGGATTCAAAATGAGGGAAAAAAGTTGCGGTTTATAGTCCAAATTTTACGGTATATACAGTATATATGCCAGTTACTGTGTTTTCTTTCTGTTGTTTTTTTTCATAATAATTAAGTCAATGCATTACCATTGACAGTGATAAACGTCAAAATTAAACTGGGAAGACTGACTGTAAACTGCTCAGATTTCAATGCCATTGACGGTGATAGATGTCCAAATCAATATGACTGGGAGGGGCGAATAAAAGGCACATCTTTCAATGTCGGTATATGAGTTAAATGAGTGCCTTGTGAGGGTTTAAAAAAAAAAAAAAGGGGTTGGGGGACGGGGATCATAATTCATGCATGAAAAAATTTGTCGTTGGTTGTACAATTCAGCAGTTGCGTGGAGGCGGGTGTTCCCCTTGAAGTAGCATGAGCAGGCACCTTTATCTCTCTGTATCGTGTATTGAGAGCTATTTTAGCAACGTGAACACAAGATCTTGTCTCCAACATCTGTAGGATACTCTAATTATTGTCTTCCCTCTCAACAAGCGATCACAGGCTTCTACTGAGAATATTCAGTACATCCTTTTGATTCTTTCCACAAGCACACACTTGCCTCCTCCCCCCATCCGCCACAGAGGCATCGACGCTGGCATGCAAATTAAATTACAGAAGATATATAGCTCCATTGGATACTGCGAGTGCACTCAATTCCTCTAAATTCCCCACCGCAAGTGTGTGCACGGTGACTAAGAAAATTACCTTGCAGGCAAACAGAATGCCGATATAATATTTATAGTAAAGGGGAAAAAAACATCAAGAAGAAAATCAGAATTGACATCAGCTCCCTGCTTCCCACCTCTAAAAAGGACTTTCCTCTTGCCAAGCAGCAGCATGTAACTAGGCCTTCATTTCAGATGGCAGCAAATGAGCTATGTTACGCAGTTCTGTTGCCATGGGTAACACATCTTCTTCTCATGTCTAATCGTGGCTTCTCTTTGAGATGGAGCCTTGATTTAGAAGGCCTGCCTATCATTGCAGCACTTGCACTGTGAACAAGTCACAATACCTTTCCTTGTTCTCAAATGGCTTAGACATCTTACCAAATCACTCTCTGTGAAAGGTAGTTCTAAAATTAACCCTTTCTCTGGTAAATTAACTTACTGCTTGCCATGTATAATGATAGATATTCAATTCAGTTAAACTAGGAGGGCTGGCTGTGAATGCTCCTCTTCCAGTGACATTGACGGCACTAGACGCCCAATCCATTTTGGCTGGTAGGGTCGAATTAACCGAATGTTCATTTGCCCACTCCCAGTCAAAATGAAATGGACGTCTAGCGCTGTCAATGGCAGCCAACGAGTTAAAGAATTTACTGCCTTTTTAAATCACACTCAGCTAAGAATGCCTTTTCAGGACATTTAAAATTTAGTATACAGGTTCATTCTGGCGCATATGGGTCACGTGAAAGCCCATGTGCTTATGTCCAGCTGTCCCCAGTACAACTCTCCAGCTGAGGATCTGCGGGCATCTGTATTCGTACTCCTGAGACGTTGTAAGAGTTGAATTAGGTCATAATAATCAAGTAACTGATTGTAATATATAATTATAATGGATAATTCTACAATGTGGATTTGAGAAAATGCAGGGCATAACTGGGCTGTGCCCCCCCCCCCAAAAAAAAATCTACATCAGCTAAAAATGAATATGTTGCATTACTCTGCTTAAGATCAGTAACATCCTCTCCACCAAGGCAAGTAGAAACCCCAATGTTGGGGAGAAACATAAGAAACCAGGAGTCTCCTTTCTAGAATGAGCAGGGTGCAAGGGCTGCAACATTTACCACCTTGTGTGGTGCTATAAAATGTTAGCTCATGTCACCAGTTAGGCACGCTTGGTTAAGTGGCTCTTCCTCTTTGCGAAGTCACTTTGAGTGACAGTACAATTGCGTCCTCAAAAAGTATGTAAAGTTGACTATCGCTTGTATAATAGTGGAAGTCAACGTTATATTTGGATATGATGCAGATTATGAATACAGAGCAATAGAGGGTTAGGTATTGACCCCTGAGGGACTCCAGATGTAAAACAAACTATGAGGTCAAAGTTGAAGGAATATGATACGTCCTGTCTGAGATATGATCGAAACCAAAAAAGTACTAAGCCTTTGATACACATTTTGAGGTGATCTAGTGGTAAGAAATTGACAATATCAAAGGCAGCGCTGAAGTTGAGAATTATAACGTTGATAAGGTGTCGAAATCCATCGTAACATAGTGGTTTAAGATGATAAGCCATGTTTAGCAAACGTTTTTAGAGCATTTTGCTTCATATTTTAAGACCGTTGGAATATTGGGTTTTTAAAGCAACAGTACAGGTGTCAGACTGGTGGCCCGAGAGCCAGATCTGGCCGGCACATCATTTTGTGTGGCCCGCAAAAGTTATTGTTTTTTATCAAAATTAAATTTATATCAGAGTTGCTGTTTTACAAAGATAATACAATACTCAGTTCCCTCCCTTTTTTCCGTAAATAAAAATACATTTATTTAAAAAAAAAAATTAAAGAATATTTCCATTTTTACTGTTTTTCATGAAAAAATCAGAAAATGAAAAATACATTTAAAACAGGAAAATTTGCTATTTTTCTTTGGGAAAAAAGTTAAATAAATAAAAATAAAAAAGAAATGAGTAAAATTGCTATTAAGAGGATTTGGACAATTATAGGCCAATAATGTCTTAAATGATTCATTGACTATCAAAATAGTTGTTGATTCATTTGGTGATTAATTAATGAATTAATCGTATCAGCCTTAGACCTTATTGACAGTGCTAGACACCAGATCCCAGCCAGCCGTCACAATCAAAATGGATTGGGCGTCTAGCAACGTCAATGACAGCCAAATGAGTTAAATATTTATACAGGTTGGTCAACATAATGACCCTTCGAGGTAAACCATAACTACGATATGGCCCACTACAAAGATGACTTTGGCATCTTTGCTAAATACGTATTAGGTAGATTGGATTGCAAAACTAAATGTGCTTTAAATTTCATTAAACGTCGGCTAATTTTATTTCTGTACTATCAAATATTGCATGCGCACACCATCCTTCATTTTTTTTTTTTTATTTGCTCTGCTGATCCAAATCTGCAGCCGCACTGATGCTTTGAACTGACCTCTGCTTCCGCTCAGGTGAATACACCGTGATGACAGCTCATTTCCATCTGAAGAGGAAGATTGGCTATTTTGTCATCCAGACATACCTCCCATGCATCATGACTGTCATCCTCTCCCAAGTGTCTTTCTGGCTGAATAGAGAATCAGTGCCAGCAAGAACTGTATTTGGTAAGTGTGTGTGTGTGTGCATCATTTTTGACAACACACCTCAAATGCTCGTTCTTCCATAGCCAGCTCGCCTAGCAGAATGACTGTATAGAACCGACAGAGTCCAAAGAATTAACACTTTGTGGATCACTTGTTATGAATCTTGTCAGTGCATAGCTGAAAAAATAAAAATTATATTGGGAAATCGAGTGGGAAAAATAGCCAGCACTGAGAATGGGGAGCACAAAGGAGTAGACATGCCTAAAATGCTTCACTGCTTTTTCTATATACCGCAATTGAACTTGTTTGTAATCCAAGTGGAAGTAATAAGAGTGACCTAAGACTGGTGAGCACAAGGCAAGACCACACAAAGAAATCAGGATTGCTGTGCTTTCAGATAACCAACCGCCTTCTCACTTCAACTAGTATTGAACAATAATGATTATCAGGGCTTGCTTTCATATAAGATCATAACAAGAATGGTTGTTTTCAGTTTCCCCGGAAATCTTGCAAAGCCTGGTGGTAAAGAAGCCCACTGATGGCTCACAATATTCTTGTGAATAATAAATAAAAATAACGATGTTAAGTTGAATTTCTAAATCACCACAAATATCGACCATAAGATGTCACCATTGCTTTCAACCCTAACACAAGATGTGAATGTGGTTAAAATCTGTACACCGTATTTTTCGGACTATAAGTCGAAGTTTTTTTTTTCATAGTTTGGCTGGGGGTGCGACTTACACTCTGGAGCGACTTATGTGTGAAATGATTAACATTATTATATCATTTCACATGATATTTTGGTGTTTTGGAGTGACACTGATGGTTTGGTAAACTTGTTAGCATGTTCTTTATGCTATAGTTATCTGAATAAATTAATAGTTATGTTACATCAACATACCGGCTGCGTTCGAATTTCGTTGTTCATGCATCATGTAACATTATCATTCTGTACACTTATTCAGCATATTGTTCTCTATTGATTTTTTTCTTTAAATTGCCTTTCAAGATGATATATCTGTTCTATGTGTTGGATTTTATCAAGTAAATTTCCCTCAAAAATACGATTCATACTTCAGTGCGACTCATATTTTTTTTCCTCTTCATTGCGCATTTTGGGCTGGTGCGACTTATACTCAGGTGCGACTTATAGTCCGAAAAATACGGTACTTTTTAACACTTTATTTTGTAAGAAAAGCCTGACGGCCCACCAGTGTTTTGAATGACTGGGGAAACCCAAGTATTGATATTAATTGGACATGATGTAATGATCAAAATTATTTTACTTTTTTACTTTCATATCCTCTCCTGTATGCAATTTCGGTTTCATCAAATACTTAAGTTGTTTGCCAAACTACAAGCCTATTTGTTTTTTTTGTTTTTTTAATCTCTCAGTTCACGGTAATAATGAATCTTATCGTTTTCATGATGGTTGTATTTATGCTTTCAGGGGTAACCACTGTTCTCACGATGACAACGCTGAGTATAAGTGCTCGCAACTCCCTTCCGAAGGTCGCATATGCCACTGCCATGGACTGGTTCATCGCTGTCTGCTATGCTTTTGTCTTCTCCGCTTTGATTGAGTTTGCCACAGTCAATTACTTCACCAAGCGTGGCTGGGCCTGGGATGGAAAGAGTGTTGTGACTGACAAGGTGATGAGAAGAAAGAGTTTTGACAGCTTCCATCTTGAAAGGAGTGATATTAACTATCTGCACATCAAGGATTAGGAGCTAAAAAGGGGTGTCAAACTCATTTTTGTTGTGACCATGTGATCATTCAATCGCTGCCAGCTCCCAGTTAAAATGGATTGAGTGTCTAGCGGCACCAATGGCAGTGAAAATAGGGCGGACGAAATTAACTAATGAAATCTAACGTTGCTCTTCGTGTAAAATGTTTCTTGGATAAAAGTAGCGAGACTTTAATAAATTTGGGTCACTAAAAAAGAAAAATTAGGTCAAAAGTGTCAATTGGCTATAGTTTTTTGGATACAGTATCTGGCTGAAATGTTAAAATCCAAGCAATTCAGGCGAAAATGGGTATTCATTTAAATGGAAATGGTTATTTTTGTGTAAACACATCAACCTAAAAAAGATTGTCTACCATTTCAGAATATAATCAGGTACACAAGAACTTTGACATAATATGCTAATTTCAATGTATTGCATAAATCCTAGTATTTTGGAAGTAGACAAAATGCATGAATGTAGACACATTTCATGAGCGGTGGAACATAAACGTACAGGGGTGCTAGAAGTCAATCACAGCAGGGGGTGCTTAGAATCTTATTTTGTTTTTCCCATCCAAAAACAGCCGGTCCAAATTTGTCATGCTCACGCGTTTTTCTCCATAGAAGGCGTGCAATGGCAGTACACACGCATGCTGGATAGTTTACGTACTACTACTAGGCTACTACAAAGACAGTGCTCTATTGTAGTTCTATTGGAAATAAAAGCGCCTGTGTATTATAATGCAAATCCCCACAGCTAGACTGCGCAATGACACACAAACACATTTGAAAACTAAAAGGTTCAGTAAGCCCTGGTTACACACGCACTTTTCACAACACTCAAAATGAATTGCACACGAATAGCCAACAGCGCTCTGCATAGTGGTAGCTCAACAGCAACAACTAACAATAATATAGCTACAATGCAAACTATTTGTTGTCCTCCACGGTCTAAATCCGCAGCAAACCTCTCCTCGCTGGGCACTATTAAACACTATCATAATTATTTTCAAATTCATATTAGAAAATTTCGCTGTTTTTGTAAAGAAAAAAATCGCTCATTTGTTTTTGGGCCGTGTAAACACCTCCTCTGGCAACAGTTAACTTTCCGTTCCAATAGTGCCTTATTCAAAATGACCCGGTAAAAAGCAAGGTGTCAGGTGGTGACCTAGTTATTCACACACAAAAAAAAATTTTCATCATATATATTTAATCCCCAAAGTTAAAACCCTCGTATTGTGTTGGGGTCAGAATCGACCCAAACTTGAAAACAGGTCAGACTTGACCCGAAAACAATATAATGCAAAGGTTTAGTATTTTCAGGCCAAGTTAGTTTACAGATCAAATTTAATTCACTAGCAGAGATATGGGCTGATTTCTAACACAAGACGAGGGTTAAATACGCTATACGTTTTATTTATCGATTTATTTGTAACAAAAAAAAAACAAAAAAGCTACCAAAAAACTACCAAAACTTTTTTTTTTGTCTCTAACACCAGCATCAGTAATTTGACCAATGCATCTTTGTGTAATCAGTCAGTCAATCAATCAATCAATCAATATCTTGAACGCCCCCAAAAAACAAAATGAGGATACAGTATATGGTAATAATAAATGGAGTTAAATGGAGTATTGCACTTTTCCACCTTTTTAAGGCCCTGAAAGCGCCACCCCACACTATATCCTCATCTACCTACGGTTGACACAGCACCAGGAACAACGTGGGGTTTAGTACCCACAACCTCTGGTTTGGGGAACGACTACTCTACCACTGAACCACACCACCCCCTATTTATAGCTATTATTTTCCAATTTGTGTGATTCAATAAACATGTTTTAGGCATTTCAATGAAGTTCAGTGTTTGCATTATTCAAATTTTTACACACATTTTTACACTTTTACTGTAAATGAATATGGGCTCCAAAAATCCGTTATCGGCCCTTCTAAATACTAATAATCGGTATCGGTCGTGAAAAACCTATATCGGTTGATCTCTGGTCGATACACATGATTTTTACTTTCGCGGGCAACTTCAGAATTGGCCCCTGAGATACCACAAGGTTAACTTTAGTTGTCATCATATTCTTTCAGGATGACCATCAGCCTATCCCATTAGTTAATGTAGTAGTAAATATCATAATAAAACATTTATGTAATCTTTAGACCAAATTGTTTACACATTTCAATGTATTTCTTTTGGTCTCCCAACAGAAAAAAGAGAGGGCATCTGTGATAAAGAAGAACAACGCCTACGCTGTAGCAGTGGCCAATTATGCGCCCAATATTACTAAGGACTCCAGCACACTTCCAACCATTGCCAAAGGAGGCACTTTGGAATTCAACAAGGTCAAAGGAGACGGAAAAGTCGAGAGCAAGAAGACATTCAATAGTGTTAGCAAAATTGACAGGATGTCACGGATTATGTTTCCTGTTCTCTTTGGTTCATTCAACCTAGTTTACTGGGCCACCTACTTAAACAGAGAACCCGTCATCAAGGACATGGTGCCCTCTACTTAGAGACCAGTTTTGGTCAAGGGGGCTTAAAACCAAATACCTCCAACAACTGTGTGTACATACTTTTGCAGAGTGATGTCTTGGATTGCAGTGTAATCCTCTAGCTCCGCCTATTTTCTACACTGTCTGCAGCACTTTTGAGAAACGTGTCTTTTGTAAATGTCTCTGTCTATTTATATTGAATTTTCATTGTGTGATAACTTCAATTAGAATGTGTATATTTCCTTGAAAGTACGTTTCCAGTTTAAGTATGTGACCATTGTACATATGCTATCAATGTTAACATAAACATATACAATTATTTAAAAGTACTTCTAAATATTTTCGATTTTGATGTAATCACCATTTGCTTGATGTTTCTGTATATGATTTTTGTTTTTGTTTTTTTACTTTGAGGTTACGTTTGACTTTTTCTGTTTTGCCATTTAAAGGTGGCCTGGCATTTTCTTGCAAGACAATGCAAAAACACAGTTGTATTAAATTGTTGCAGAATAAATGTTTTATTATCTGTGATTCTTGGTATGGGGCTTCAATCAACATGAAAAAAAAAAACTCAAACGTATGAAGTTGAATCAAGGCTGAAATGCACTTGCATTATTATTTAATCGCTAACAAAAATTAAAACTGGGATTTTAGGTTCACTTGGCATGCGTTAAAATGCATTTCCACATGTGGCCACTAAGGGAGGTAAGTATACAAGAAAATGCAACACAGTCCTTTGAGATGATATAATAACATTCAAATATAGTAAAAGGGTACACTTGGTGGCGGTTTTGACATTTCGGGGTAGCACAAAGATAGCAACATTTGTCTTTTACTCAGGCTTTTAGTTTTTTTGTGAAAATAGTTGTATAGCAAGGTCTGAAAAAAAAAGCGCATTAGTTGTATTCTTGTTAGTACAGTATACTTTTCAAGATTTGTGATGTATGAATTAACTTCGTATTTTGGTATATATTCTAATTATTATACTTGACCCATAAAACGTGCCCATTTAATTTCCTAATTGTAAATCTGGTCCTTTTCTAGTGTAAGCCTAATGTGAGAAGATATTGCAGTGTTGCAATGCTGTGTGTAACAGTTCTTCTGACACTCAGAGAGGATAGAAAAACTGAAGAAAAATAAGTAGCTACACATTGTGCATTACCGTTTACGAATTTTATTCACTGATTCTATTTTTATTTAATTATTTGATTTTATTTGAAAATTCTGCATGGTATAGTACAACACTTCCTTTCTCTTACTTTTTCACTTATTATTAGGCATATTATTCAAGTTCTTATTCATTCTGGATAAGAATGATTGTTTACAACAAGGTTGATGCCTGATTAGGCGCTGTTTCTAATAAAACATTTGTAGAAAATAACTGAGTTGTTTTTGTGGATTTTGACCCATGATGCATTGAAATTGCAACAATGGTATTTTTTTTTTAATGTCTTAAGTGCATTGGATCCATTAGTGGATGCTTCAGTAAGTATGCTTCAGAAGTAAAAATCTGTATTAAATAAAAATGGTAGTATGTTTCCAGGAAGGGCCATTACTGAAATTATTATTATTATTATTATTATTTTTATTTAAACAGTTAAGAACGTCTCCACAAAAGGAATTTTCAGGTTAAGACACGTCTCAACGTGAAAATATCGCCTCTTATTACAGAAGAAATTTCAGGCTACGAAAGGCAAAAATACAGTATGGGCTGATATTCGCAGCTCCCTGAATTGTCATGTTTGTGTGCGTTGTCAGTTCTTTTTTCTCCATTCAGCACCTGATAGAGCCAGATGGGTGGGGTAATGCGACACATTAGGAAAGCTCAATATTTGAGCATGCCAGTTACCATCTGAACGTTTCGGACTATTACTTGCCAATTTGTTTGCTTACCGCTGCGTGCGTCATCTTAAATTCTACTTGCCATTTACGGTTGTATTCTTTGTTATCACGTTGTTGTGCTAGTATTTTTGTTGGACTTTGCTATTACTTGTTTTAGCCTTTTTCTGGCCACTGTTGCCTTCCCCTTAATTCCCTTGCCGACTCGGTTCGTTCCATTTTTGTTTTGTATTTTTCCTCGCGTGTTCTGGCGTGCTCCCTGGGTTCTAAATATGTACTACAAACTTCCACCTCTGTGTTTGGATCCTTATTTAACGGCTCACCGTTTCATAGCAAGAGTTTACTGAACACAACATACTTATAGGTGCTCTGCTATTGGCTATTGCCTAGCATCTTCCTGGCATCCAGTTGGCTAAAAGAGACCTCTACTGTATGTGTATATGTGTATCCCTGCGTCCTCTTCATTTGCCCCTCGTGTTCAGACAGCTTTACGTGAATGTATTAACTTTTATTCTTTGTTTTTTACATTATGCAAAACTCTCATTTTATTGTTATTGTGCAATAATCTAATGGTAACTTTTATATGGTACATGCTTTGATGCATTTTTATGCTTTATAAAAGATTTATATCTTCGAATTTTGGGCGGCTTGGAACCGATTAGGGCATTTACATGGAAAACGTGTCTCTACTTATAGAACTTTCAGTTTATGAAACGACTTCCCTCATCTTCATGCTTCTCCGGTTGTATCCTACTTTGATTAGGTTGGGTTTTTGTGCTCTGTTTTCTATTGGACTTTGTTAAAGTCACATACTGTTTGGCATGCTTCCTTTATTTTACTTTTTATTAAATACACACTTATTTGCCATTTCTGTTCTCTGAGTCTGTGATTGAGATCCACCTAAACGGCTTGCCGTTCATCACAAGTTTAGACAAAAGTGTAAATTTATATCCACTTTTTATGGAGAGTATAAATACTGCACTGTAAAGTGATTTTTTTTTTTTTAATTAACAGCCTTTTCACTCACAAAACAAATTTAGGCACTTCAAAGAATCTTTGAAACGAAACAATGAACGAAAGAAACAATGTTAATGCACATATAAATTAAAACAGATTCACTTACATTTTTTGAATGATTTCTCCCTCCCTTTAACCCTCAATTAACCAGCATGTTACCTATTTCTTGAGACAAAGGAAATGCCAGATCTCATATTATTATTTCTTTTTAGGGCGACTAACTTTTTTTTGATAATTAAAAACAAAAACAAACTGATGTCCACATACGTGGAAATCACATTTGGGTATATTGTGATGTCGACATATGTGAACGCCAGGTCTCAGTTTAAAAAAAAAAAAAAAAAAATATATATATATATATATATATATATATATATATATATATATATATATATATATATATATATATATATATATATATATATGGTGGTATGGTGTTATACTTATATAGCGCTTTTCCACCTTTCAATATATATATATATATATATATACATATTAGGGGTGTCAAATCAAGTTAATTACATCTCAAAAATTAATTAATCGTAATTAATCGCAATTAATCGCAATTCAAACCATCTATAAAATATGCCATATTTTTCTGTAAATTATTGTTGGAATGGAAAGATAAGACCGAGATGGATATATACATTCAACATACGGTACATTAGTACTGTATTTCTTTATTATAACAATAAATCAACAAGATGGCATTACCATTATTAACATTCTGTTAAAGCGATCCATGGATAGAAAGACTTGTAGTTCTTAAAAGATAAATAAAAATAATAAATAAAATATATAAAATATATAAAGATTTATAAACATTTATAGAAAATAAATAAAAAATAATAACTATTACAAGTTATAGAAATTTTATATTAAAACCCCTCTTCATGTTTTCGTTTTAATAAAATTTTTTAAATTTTCAATCAAAAAATAAACTAGTAGCCCGCCATTGTTGATGTCAATAATTACTTACACAATGCTCATTGGTGTTGAAGCCTATAAAATCAGTCGCACCCAAGCGCCAGCAGAGGGCGGCAAAACGCCGAAAAACACAACAAGTACACCTTTCACTTTGCTGTCCTTTTAATATGTTTGAGCGGGGCATTTGTGCGTTAATTGCGTCAAATATTTTAACGGGATTAATTAAAAAAATTAATTACCGCTCGTTAACGCCATAATTTTGACAGCCCTAATAAATATATATTGTATGAATGATTTTTATGTGGTTTTCATATTATTTTTATATGATTTTTGTAGTTAGTTAAAAATACATAAATTGATAAAATGCTAATAAAAAAAATAATTCTTATATGACCAACGTCCACTATATATATAAAGTTTAAATTTTTTTTTGCTTCAATCAAAATATATTTTCCAGCAAAAAACGTCCCTGCAATCCCAAAAAATTTTGAGACAAAAAAAAAAAAGCATTTGAAAACTATTTTCTATCGTATTTTTATTGATTGTAGTGAAGCTTTTTTTTTTTTTTTTTTTTTTTATTGAATCAACTTTTTTAATGGTGTGTATTACATAAACATTAACATAATTCAGTCAAGAGAAACTAGTTTTAAAATGCTTGTTTTAGTCTCAAATTAATTTTTGCATTCAAAGAATTCATGCATTCATTTGTTTCACAACTTGGCGTATCCGTATTTTTGACCCTGCTCGTATCCCGTAGTCCAGCAATAAACGCGGAAGTTGTTATGAATGGTTTCACTGCAATGTATTTTTAATTTTTGTGTTCATTCTAACGTACGGTTAAGTCTCTTGGTGTCATTACGGAATACACTATAGTGTTTGACAGTTGCCATTGAATGTAACAATAGCGGAATGTAATGTAAAAATATGCGTTATTTAGGCGTTAAATCAATTGCTAGCTAAGAGGCATCTGCCTAAATTACTATTGAAGCATCCCATCGTCAAGCAAAAAGGAGAGAAAATGAAAGTCCGTTCGTCGGCTTTTGCCTCATTTATTTTAATATTCGAAGTTTTGGGGGTTGCCCTCTTCCTGCGGGGTTTTTTCCCTTTGCCTGTCAAGTCGTCACTGTCATCCAAGAACAGGCTGGAAGACTTGCCAGCGGAGCCCCTGTCAGGCGAGTTCACCTGCTTTGCTCCCAATCACAGTAGGAAGTAGGGTTGTCAAAAGTATCGATATATCGGTACTGACTGAAATGTTGTACTCGGATATACAACATTTTAATTGCAAAGTATCGCTACTCAGTTATTTGCACTGGAAATATGTGGTGAATTTGATTTTGAGCTACTCTTGGTGATAATGGAGGATATTTTTGCATTTTCCTTGTTAACTCGTTTAGGCACTTGAACAAAAAATAAGAATCTTTTTACTATGTATTCATTTTATTTTGTTTTATTGTATTCTACAAGGATCACAGAACTATTAATGTCCCTTTTCATGTCATTCTAGAAAGTCCAAATCGAAATGAAGTAGAGCAGTCCCGACTAGTCGACGTCATAGATGACGTAAATGTGTCGACGGGCACAACATACCGTAGACTGGTAATGACAGGTTAAAATTTTTTGTAAATAAAATAGATGCGGATAAAGTTGAGAATCGCAGAAGCTGGGGATGCAAACGGAGAAAGCGGAATAAAGCCAAAAAAGCAGGCCAGAGTGGCCAAAGCCTGGAATTATTTCAATGAAAATAAAGAGGGTGCCACTGTGTGTAGTCTTTGCATAGCTGATCTCGCATACCACGGTAGCTCGTCGGCCATGAACGAACACTTGAAGCGCCGTCACCCTGGTGTAATTTTGGAAGACGATAAGAAACAACAAGCGGGCAGATCGTGAATCCATATAACTAATGACTTTTTTTTAATTGAAGTTGCCTTTATGTGCGTCGTATCAACGTGCATCATTATTTTTCTTTTTTTCACGTACTTCACGTATTTATCTACTCTGCTGCTGCTTCCGAAAGCTGTATATCTCGACATCTCTGTGCGAAGCATGCAGATTGTATTTATTAGGATCATGGAAGCTCCCGCTTGGGGGAAAAACGAGCAAACAAACAAACAAAAATATATACAGGGTGATTCACAAAGAATGTGCCAAAACCATTGCGGTAGCTTTAAAAAAATAAAAAATAAAAAAAAAACTAGCAGGATACAAATATTGTATATAACTTCAAGTTTTTATTTCATGCTTTACAAGTGCTCAATGTGACCACCACCAGCGGCACGGACAACATCAAGCCGATATTACTTTTTGTCAAAATTACTTAATTTTTAAAAGACTTTTAATTCTTTCAGTCTATTTCAATGATTTTAAAATGAATAAATGCGTGATGATTTTGGCACATTCTTTTTGATTCACCCTATATGTATATACAGTGGGGAGAACAAGTATTTGATACACAGTCAATGGGAAAACCCATTGGCAGTGTATCAAATACTTGCTCTCCCCACTGTATATGTATGTGTGTATATATAGAAACACTGGCCTGCTTACTATAGTCCATGACTGCACTAATGTTACTTACTTACTTTAATAAAATATTATTATGTATATACATTTAGAATTATAGTATAACATCAATACTATATATTTAATTTTTGTTACGATGACTATTTGTGCCTGTCATTCGAAATAATTGTGGTAATATTTTAATATGCCCTCTGCTTTATCTATTTTCAGGTTAGTTTAGGTGTTTTTTATTTATTTATTTATTTTGTGAATTAATAAGCGTAAAAAAAATTCATTGCTAAGTTAGAAAAAATAATAATAATAATAATTTTTAGATAAGTCGACTAATCGTAAAAATAGTCAGCTGACTAATCGGGAGAAAATCAGTTGTTTGGGAAAGCCCTAAAATGAAGTAGATGAAAATGTGAAATATTTAAAAATATTTTTTATTTTTGGGTCATTGACATAATGATAAAGCCCTTAGCCCTTGATTTTTTTTTTAATTAAATGCTAAGTACATAATCTTTATGACATGCCCTTCATGTACAGTGGTCCCTCAACATACGATCGCTTCGAAACACTTTTTATTTGACATCCGACGCAAAATTTGACTCGCCATTTATTTCTACATCCGACAACATGCTTAAAATACGACGATTTATGACAGCACCGCAGTTTCTTTGTTTTGCCGCAAGTCAGACGCATTGGCAGATTTTCTAGTGAGAGAAATCAACACAGGTTCCAAGAAGGTTAGTACAGGTGGTGAAAAAAAGGGAAAAGGTGACGCTTACCATTGAAAAGAAGATGGAAATGATAGAGAAATATGAGCGTGGTGTGCGCATTCGTGAACTGACTCGACAATTCGGCCGTAGACTGTCTACGATCTCAACGGTGCTCCTCCGACCTCCATTCGCCAGTCTTTATAAGTTGAGATGACAATTATTAGTGTGGTAGCATCGCCAAAGAATTCGCCTGTTTTGTCAGGTTTTTAATAGTTTATTTCCAAATTTGTACAACACAATATGTCTACTGTCCACCGCAGTTTAGACCAAGAACAACTGAACATTAAAAGAGAAAGTAAAATCTCTACTGCACCTATCTCACTGTCACGTCAGCCACGCGGTGCATTCAGGTACAGCACGCAAAACACATCCGCCACATTTGAACCAGATTCGTTACATTATTACAGGAATTATTATTAATATTATCATTATTGTTATCATCATCATAGTGTATTATTTAGTGCTGTCAAACGATTAAAATTTTTAATCGAGTTAATTACAGCTTAAAAATTAATTAATCGTAATTAATCGCAATTCAAACCCTCTATAAAATATGTCATATTTTCCTGTAAATTATTGTTGGAACGGAAAGATAAGACACAAGACGGATATATACATTCAACATACGGTACATAAGTACTGTATTTGTTTATTATAACAATAAATCAACAAGATGGCATTAACATTATTAACATTCAGTTAAAGCGATCCATGGATAGAAAGACTTGTAGTTCTTAAAAGATAAATGTTAGTACAAGTTATAGAATTTTTATATTAAAATCCCTCTTAATGTTTTCGTTTTAATAAAATTTGTGAAATTTTCAATCAAAAATAAACTAGTAGCTCGCCATTGTTGATGTCAATAATTACACAATGCTCGTTCATAGTGCTGAAACCCACAGTCGCACCCAAGCGCCAGCAGAGGACGACAAAACGCCCCAAAACACAAGTAACAAGTGCACATTACACTGTTCTGTCATTTCAATCTGTTTGAGCGGGGCATGTGCGTTAATTGCGTCAAATATTTTAACGTGATTAATTAAAAAAATGAACGCCCGTTAACGCGATAATTTTGACAGCCCTAGTATTATTATTATTCTAATTTTTATTTATCAGTTATTTGTTTTTCTATGTGTAATTTCCATTTGTAATAGTACCAGCAGAATTTATTAAGGATTAAGTGTAGGTTTTCAGATTAATGGCTTTATAATGTATTCTTTTGGAAAATCCTGCTTGACATACAACCATTTCGACTTACAAAAAATGTCCTGGAACGAATTAACTTCATATGTAGAGGTACCACTGTACTTGACATTTGACAGACGGATAGACAGACTTTGTCATTCTGGTATGCACAAGTGAATACAGAACAAAATGTTGTTGCCTTTGACCTGCACTGTGTTGATAATAGCATAACAAACGAATTAAAGTAAAATAAAAATATGAATATAATCAATTTTCTGTGAGGATAGTTCCACAAGACAGCAGGTGGGGGTGGAATCACAAAATGGTGACATATCCGCGGCTGCAGGTGTGCAGCGCAAAATGGTGTTTTCGCAAGTGGTAACATTAGCAGCCATTGAATGAGTTACATGTCCAATCCAATTTAAAGTGGGATTGTTGAAATGTTCATTCTCTGCCACCCTCCCAGTTCAAATAGATTGAATACTAGTGGTAAACTTATTTTTAGAGTTTTAATTCCATTTTTAAGAATCACGTGATGATATTTAGTATTGAAAATTGTACTGTACAGAGTGCTTATTTTGTGTATAGATATCGAGTTGAAAATATTAGAAATTTTAGTATCTGAGAAGCGAGAACAGTAATGGACACCCTGGTGCCACTTCTGAAATATGTCACTGAAATTACAGGGGGCTCGCCAAATTCGTCTCACATGCCGCAACCCTTGTTCAAAAGGGTGGTTATCATGTTAATCGATGGCCTGCGGGAGGATTTTGTGTTCGGGACGGACGGTCGCATGAACATGCCCTACACGAGACACCTGGTGGAGAGAGGCTCAACACTCAGCTTTGTGGCAAAAGCTAGAATTCCAACTGTCACCATGCCCAGGATCAAAGTAAGTTGTTATCCTGGCCCCATGGTACTATACAAATTTTAATTATCACTGGCCGAATTAATCACATTTAAAAAAAAAAAAAAAAAAAAAACCTCCAGAACTCAAGTTTGTGTCAGTAACTTATTATTTTGAGTATTCTTAAGTAAACTTAGTTTTTGGTTCTGGCATACCATAAGTTCTGCTTATTTAAAAAAAAAAAAAAGTTTGTTTTCAGCGGTAACTTGCGTTTGACCTAAAATTTCAAGTTCTGCGAACTTCTTATAGTGCACGGTTCTTTACAACCGACACAGTTCATGCTTTCCTGGATCACTTAAAAGGAAAGACAACACTTTTAAAGCGTATATCTCGGTAGAAATAGTCTTGTTTAGTAAATATAGAAAACACAGAATTTTATATCTTTGTGTAAGAGTGGAGTAAAATGTAAATAAAAGCCTCCTTCACCTACTGATAAAGCAGCATAAAAAGCAAAGTGGGGTTTAATAACTTGCTGAAGGACATGTCGACTTAATCTCCAGGCCGGAGGAATCTAACCCACAACCTCTGGGTAGGGGAACGACTACTCTCCCATTGAGCCATGCTGCCCGTGAAGACAGAATGAAGCCCATACAGTGGTATGAAAAAGTATCTGAACCTTTTGGAATTTCTCACATTTCTGCATAAAATGACCATCAAATGTGATCTGATCTTTTTAAAGATCACCCAGATGAAAATACAGTGTCTGCTTTAACTAAAACCACGCAAACATTTATAGGTTTTTAGATTTTAATGAGGATAGCATGCAAACAATGACAGAAGGGGGAAAATAAGTAAGTGAAACCTCTGCCTAAGGAGACTTAAAGATCAATTGAAACCAATTTTTACCAAGCATTTTAAGTCAGGTGTGTACCCAATCACTGATGAGTGGTTTAAAGCTTCCCTTCCCACTCTAAAATACACACCTGGTAAGAATTGTCTTGATGAGAAACATTGTCTGATTTTCATTATGGCTCGGTCAAAAGAGCTGTCTGAAGGCCTGCGATCAAGGATTGTTGATTTGTATAAAGCTGGGAAAGGATACAAAACCATTTCTAAAAGTCTGGGTGCTCATCAATCGACTGTCAGAGAAGTTGTCTACAAATGGAGAGAGATTGGCACTGTTGCTTCTCTCCCATGGAGTGGCTGTCCATCAGAGATGACACCAAGAGTTCAGCGCAGGATACTCAGAGAGGTAAAAAAGAACCCTATAGTGTCTGCTAAAGACTTACAGGAATCTTGTTTGTCCAATATCTCTGTACACACATCAACTATATGTAACACTATGGTCAAGAATGGTGTTCATTGGAGCACTCCACGGGGGAAGCCACTGCTGTCTAAAAAAAAAACATCAACACCTCATCCCCACTGTGAAGCAAGGTGGAGGGAGCATCATGATTTGGGGCTGTTTTGCTACCTCAGGGCCTCTACAACTTGAAATCATGTATGGAAGAATGAATTCAAAAGTTTATCAGGATTTTTTGCGGGAAAACCTGAGGCCGTCTGTCAGATAATTGAAGCTAAAAAGAGGATGGATGCTGCAACAAGACAATAATCCAAAACACAGAAGTAAATCAACTTCAAAATGGTTTCAGAAAAACAAAATACACGTTCTGGAGTGGCCAAGTCAAAGTCCAGACTTGAACCCCATTGACATGCTGTGGCATGACCTAACGACAGCGATTCATACCAGACGTCCCAGGAATATGACTGAACTACAGCAGTTTTGTTGAGAATAATGGGCCAAGATTTGTCCTGATCAATATGCCGGACGAATCTGCAGCTACAGGCAGGGGGGTGCAAAAAATATTAAATTTGACAGTTCACTCACTTATTTTCCCCGTTCTGTCATTGTTTGCATACTATCCTCATTAAAATATGAAAACCTATAAATGTTTGGGTGGTTTTACTTAAAGCAGACAGTTTTTTTGTCTGTGTGATTTTAACAAAGATCACATTTGATGGTGATTTTAAGCAGAAATTTGAGACATTCCAAAAGGTTCTGATACTTTTTCATTTCACTGTAGATACACTAAATATGACACAAAACATGCGTGTTGGTACAGGTTTAGGTTAATCCACCAGAGCATTTCTGTGGCAATTTAGTTTTTCGACTTTCTTGGTTGAAGGATCAAACCCATGAACAAATAAAAGAAAAAGTGTTTGATAAATAAATTGTTGATGGGATCACTACAAAAATAGAAAGGGGATGATCAGAGAGGGATTGAGGTGCTCTTTAGAGTGAGACAGATGTTCTGCCATAATCCTTACATTACAGATTTTCCGGGTCTAGCACAAAGCAGGACATCGATACAATCGGAGAATCCTGCTTGAATGTCATTTTGTGGCACCTAGAACATCTACAGACCATTCATTTAAAGGAGGCATTCAATTATGTCACAACAATAATATTGCTCTGTCCTAATTCTTCCAAAATCACACCATTCTGCACTGGAGACATGAAAAATCCCCCCAAATTGTTGCTGCAAAGTCGGAACCATAGAAGAGAATATATATAATTTTTTTAATTGTATTTTTTGGTTGTTGTTGTCGTTTTTGGGTTAGTTTATTTTATTTACGTTTGTCACTAAAACAAGAACATTGAAGCAAATTATATTACCAGCAGATGGCAGCACACATGTACTGTTTGCACATCCTGGGTCTGTCACTGTAAAATCAAAACAATCATCACGGCAGTGTGACACTGCCTTTCAGTCTCATTGTTATTTAGTCAACTGAAATAGTGTCAACTAGACAGAAGGTGGCAATAAAAAAAAAGGGCCTTCTCCCATTATTTTCCATTATTCACATGTGCACAGCTGAGACCCTGTCTGAGTGGCACGGCTCTTCATTCTTATTTCTGAGGCATTCAATTTTGACAGTAAATTCAGGTAATCGCCACTCTAGAAGGAATGGGAGAACTCACTAGGGATGTATAAAAGATGAGTATGTGCCTCAGGAGTATTAGCATAGTGGACCAAGTGCACGTTTGCTTCACAAAATCTTAACGTTGAGGCAGCCTTTTTCTGTTCAGTAGGTTACTGCAGGGGTGTTAAAGTGCCTATGACAGCAAAAACATGTTTATTTCATATTTCACGTGGTATTTTATGCTCTTGAATGAAATGGAACGCTTGGATGTGTGTGGAAACGATTGATTAATTTATCCCATTTTTTGAATCCCGCGCCATGAAAATGACTTCCTGGTTTGAGGAAGAATACGAATGTGACGTGAGCCGATCTCACAATACAGCCATTAGCCATAGCATGCAGAACGGCTGCGTATTCAGCCGATTTTGCGGATTAATTGGTTTATTTTTCGCATCCTGCCAGCCCAATGTGCTGCAGGCTTTTGTTGCTGCACCAGAGAGAGGCGTGTGAGCCTTTTTGGCTTTCAAAAAGTTCCTGTTGACTGTGTGGAGAATGACCAAAACAAGTCCGACAACTGTGGGACCATTGGACCGACGAGGAAGTCCATAAACTACGTGTTTTGTATTTTATCAAATTCTGGGATCATGGCACAAGTTTTAATAAGGAGGTGGCTTACATTTTGTGGGTGACAATACTCCCTGTCCACCGAGAAGGCCACATGGCCGACGGCTTGTCGCACCCCCCCACCTTAGACCTCTTTGTGTGCCCGCCCACATAGCGCTTTCCGCAGCTTTGCTCCGAGCAGTCCCCCACTCTGACGTCGGCCGGTTTGTCCACGGAGAATGCGCTATTTTTGGCGTTCATTCCCCTCTCTCCCCTCTCTGCGTGACTGCTGGGGTGGCAGCAGAACGACGAGCTGTAATTTGCTTGCTGCCGGTGTTCTGTCAAATCTTGTTTTGCACCCCATCAGAAATTGTAACATTGTGTTAAAAATGGCCGCGAATACAGCGGTTTCAAAGTAAACACTAAAAACTGTCTTTAAATATAGGAATATTTACTTACGTTTGATCATGGAGGGACATGTAAAAAAAATTCTACATCCTACCATGTTAGCTGCACACAACAACTGCACGCCGGTCTCTCACTGTTTACGTCACCGCCGCGTCGTTAAGCATTAATTTACACCATATTCGTGTTGAACATGTATGTTTACGATGTCACTTGTTTATTTAGCACCTGTGGATAACATTGAGAGTGTAACTGAATGTAAAAGAGGGCTTATTCACCGCCACAACAGCTTTGGGAGCAAAATATTATAAAGTTACAACATTTGGCAGAACATCAGTAAAGACAATCAACCCCGCCGCCGTGTGTGACATGAGTCGGGGTAGTTTTTTTTGTTTGTGTTTTTTAAACTTTGTTTTTATTGGGTTTCTTGTTTTCAGCAGTCACAGTGTGGAGCAGCAAAGGGAAGTTTTGTGTGATTTTTCGTTTTCAAAAGGCGAGAAAAAGACTTGGAAACGTCGCTCTGCTGGGGTTAGCATGTCGGCTAGCTGTCACGCCTCCTGTTTTGTTTACGCTCTTTTCTCTGTCTCCGAAGCCAGGCAGGGAAAAGCCGGACTAACTCCGGTGACATAAAATACCGTTCAGGAGGTGCAAAAAGTCAGCAGTTTTGACCATTAAGAAGTAATTTTGCCCTTTCGTACTGAATAAATTCATTTTTAATATTTCATATGCCATTTAGCACAAGACTGTTATTTGTCATGACCATACCATTTATTTAGCAAATGGGGAGAAATAATTAGATTAGAAGAATATCATGTAAAAATATTGGGGTGGAGAAATTGAAGCAATGATGACATTTTGCTGCTCTGTGTCACATTTTCCTAGTTCTGAATCTTCCCCCTCAATGGGCTGATTTCTAAATCAGCTGAAATCGTGACCCTGCCGACGTCATCATCCAGCCGGGGACGCTAATTTCTCGTCATCTGCGCTTTGCCAAATTGTTGTATCGTTGTATCGTATTGTTGAATCGTCTCAAAATATGATTTAAATTCACATATTAATGCTATTTAAGATTTTTTTATCCTGTAAAATGCTGTGATAACTATCGGTCCGATAGTTATCGGTCCGATAATAAGAATTATGACGTCATCACAATAAATCCAGTAACATAATTTATTGGCTCGATAATATATATAATTTTTGGCACGGTGTCGGGGGATTGGGATGTGTGCGTTTGTTTCGACTCCTGTTATGCAAAGTTTTGTTAGTATTCTAGAGGCCGTATTTTTCCATCACTGAGTGATAAACCTTACTACGGCAATTAGCAAATGTTTGCATTTTACAGTGTTATGTTTACAAGTTCTTGAGAGGCCTTTTGGTTATTGACTTGCTTGCTTGCTGTCCTATAATTGCCAGGTTAAGAAAGTTGTTTCATTGACCACTACCGCAAAAGTTTCCTCTCATGTTGCACCAAATGTTTTATCTCCTGACAAAGCACAATACCTTTTGGGTTTATGTATAAGATCAGTGCTCATTTTTCAGCGGAACACATCATCAATGATATTGACTGATTGATTGTGATTGATTGAAATTATATTTATGTGAAAAAAATAAATATGGGCACTTTATTTGAAGTCAAAACTCTTCTTGTCTTTGTTTTGTTGATTATAGTAATGTTCATGTCATCATGAAAATTCTGATTAGGTCAAAGTCAAATCTATGCTAAATCCACCTCTAGTATTTTTGACGTACAGGTGTTCAAAAACTCAGGTGAATATAGATTTAAAACTTCTATATATACTATCGGTTATCGTATCGGTATCGGCCTTGAGGAGCAGGAAGTTATCGATATCGGTATCCTTTTCAAAAAATGGATATCGTGCACCCCTACTTTAAACTCATGTTGGTTGCAGGCCACATCGTTGCAATAGTTTCCTTTGGAGGGCCATTATGTCCGATTAGTAGATGTTTGTTTGTTATCTAAAGCAGGGGAAAAGTATATATTCCCTTTGAAAATATTTATTAAAGCCATAATTAATTTGAATTGTATTTTATTTTATGATTAAAAAAAACAAAACATGGGGAAAAAGGCTAAGTATTCCTCTCATTTAAAAAAAAAAAAAAATGTTTGGGAAAGAAACTTTTTTTAATAGTTGAAAACACTGTAAGCATTTTCTGAGGTCCGTTGTCCTCAATCTTTCATTGAAGACATCAGAAAAATTATTGAAATTTCATTTTAGCAAGAAACATGAAATCAATGCATAGTATTTACTGCATAATGATATGATAGACCTGATTTGGCCCCAGGGCCTAAAGTTTGACACCTGTGGGTTACTGGAATAAAAGCTTACATTAAGAATGAAACAATAAGATTTTTTTTAGATGATCAACTTAAAGCATGTTCAGTCAGACTAATTTCTAGTCTGATGCCCATCCCTAAATCTAAACCATCCAGAGCTGTAAACTGAAGTTATTTTATCCACAGCTGTGATATGGGTTCATTGTGCTTTGGTGTGGTCAAATGATGTGGATGTGTTCCATCTATGTTTGGCACTTGTACAAGTTCTGTGTTCGGTGCTGTGCCTGCTGTGCAGTGTGTGCCTCGGTGATCTTTTATTTGACATTCAAGCAATGGTACATAGTGAGCAGAGAAACGCTGTCGGACAAAAATTAGCATATTGATGAGCCACAAGTCTAGTTCATTCAACCGTACTCACAATGTATTTGGCAACCTGGAAAGGTTAGCCAATTACATAATAAAAAATGGTTAGTCTCTCTAACAGGCAAATCACATGGTATAGCAGTCTTCTTGTGTATTAATTTGTGATTTAAAAGAAAAACTACATATGGAAATTCATTGTGATGCAAGATAAAGAAAGTATCTCGTCTTCAACGAGTTTGTTTCCCTTAGGCAAAGTGATTAGTCCCAGTTACTTGTTTTTGCATGAAGCAACTGTATGGTTGCACAGCACCATTAAACACAGCATTTTTTTAAAGAATGACCAAATCATATCTTTTTCCAGGCAATTACCACTGGCAGCATTCCAGGCTTTATTGATGTCGTGATTAATCTGAATTCCCCAGCCTTAATGGAAGACAGTCTTCTTTGGCAAGCCAAAACAGCTGGGAAGAAAATGATCTTTTATGGGGATGACACATGGGTGCGCCTTTTCCCCAAACACTTCATGGAGTATGATGGCACAACTTCCTTTTTTGTGTCTGACTACACTGAGGTAAGCTCGTCACCAACATTAAGATGAATCTGTCAGATTGGGGATCTTACCGTTTCGCCACAGCTATATTTTATTACCTGAATGCTGTGATTCATTAAAAGTGGTAAAATTACATTTACATCCATCACATGCATTTTATTTGGGTACCACATGTACACATTTCTTTCCCATTAACAATATATATATTTTCCTTTTTAAGTCTTTTTTTATTTTATATAATGCAGGTTGACAACAATGTCACCCGTCACTTGGATAGCACGCTTAAGAGGGATGACTGGGACATTCTGATCTTACACTACCTTGGCCTTGACCACATTGGTCATATAAGTGGACCTCACAGTTCCTTGATTCAGCCCAAACTCTTGGAAATGGATGACATTCTGAAGAAGATCCACAGTGGTCTTATTTCAAAGGTGAATGTCATTAAAGAGCTATAAATGTAAAATCATGACTTTTCTCAGTGAAAAGATAATCAATATTGTCCTTTTTATTTTGGAACATTGAGAAGTCCATTAAGAGTTTTTCATCTCTGTAGGACGCTGAAGGATCTTTGCCCTTTCTGCTGATTCTGTGTGGGGACCATGGGATGTCAGAAACCGGTAGCCATGGAGGTTCCTCAGAACCAGAAGTCAATACGCCCTTGGTGCTCATAAGCCCTGCCTTCAAAAGGAAAGGTAATAAGATCTGTCTTGGTTGTTTAAATTGCTGATGGCTTCCATTGCTGGATTGTATAGGCAATTTTACCTTCCAAGTTCCTACAGCTAACAACATTTACATTTGAAGCTGATTAATTACAACATATTTGCTGGTTTTACTTTCATGTCAGTCGGAATGGAAAAGCCTGCTGACGTTGAGCAGGTTGACCTGACTCCAACCTTGGCCCTGACTCTGGGCCTGCCCATATCTCAAAACAACGTGGGCCGCGTCATTCCGGGTGTCTTAGAAGAAACATCACTGCGAGATCAGCTGCGCTTTCTACATCTCAATGCACACCAGCTGAACTGCCTTCTCAAAGACAGTGTTCCAGATTATGGGAAAGGTAACTGGTTCAGTTTGTCAATATGTATAAAACACAGTTCTAAATCAGCGCTATAACATTTACTGCATTTCTCTGGTTCAGAGGCAGGATTTGAGCAATACCGTGTGGCAGAGAAGGCCCATGGGAACTGGATGAAGCGTTACCTGGAGGGCAACACATCAGAGGTCTTGACCAACATGGGAAAGAAGGTCCTGAAGCAGTACTTGGAGGCCTTGTCAGCCATGAGCTCAGCCCTCAGCAAACAGATGGGAAAGTACGACCTGTACTCCATGATTGCTGGAATGGTCTTTGTCTTTCAGGTAGCGGCCTAAGATTTTCTTTTTTACCATTTCGGTCAAGTAGGATAACTTATTGTAACGTTTGAATTTTCATATACAGAAACTTACTTTCCATAGACACTAATTCAATTTCAGATGTACAGTATTGTTGTAACGCCTCCATCATTGATATGCTGTAGTAGTAATATAAGCGTTTTACTCCATTCTCTACCAGCTGCTGTTGGTCTTATTGTTGGCTATGCCTGAAGCCCTGAGTGGCTCAGCAGCTGTGGACCTCCCAGTCGTCTCTGCATTGCTCTCTTTGCCTTTCTACCTCTTGTGCCTGCTGCTTGCATCTGTGCATGTTCTGGTGTGCACATCTGCTGAGAGTTCCTGCTATTTCTGCAGCCTCTCCTGGGGTCTAGTGTTTGCTGCTATCGCCTTCTCTTCAGCCATGTCTTGTTTGCTTCTGGCTATGATGACAAGACGACTCTCCTTTGGACAACATTTACATGGGAAGGTGAGTTGTGCACTTACGAGTTAGCATTTCTAACAGGAGAACCTACTTTTCAACCTAACTCATGTTTTTAAAGTCAAAGAAACTATAAGTACCGTAATTTTCAGACTATAAGCCGCTACTTTTTTCCTTCATTTTGAATCCTGTGGCTTATAGTCCAGTGCGGCTTATTTGTTGATTTGTTTGTGTTAATAGGTAACACTTCGTTTGAAGGCGGCGTCATAAGACTGTCATAATTATGACATGACACCATCATGGTCATTACCTAATGCTTATGTCATTGTCATCCGGCTAATTATGTCACTAACTCCATTTCCAACTTGGATCTTTTACGTAAAGTGAGATAACTTGTCGGATAACACTAAATCACATCTGTTGTAAGCATTCATTAATGCTCATGACAGTGTTATGTCATAGTTATTATTGTCTAATGACAGTCTTATGGCACCACTATCAACAAAAGTGTTACTAAATACCATAATTCTCAATGAATGAAACAACTAGAAGAGTAACTGAAGAAATAATTAGCACATGCAATAAATTTTGATTGTTACTTACATCTGTAGCGCTGCAATGCATGCTAGGAGGCATTTTGGACAACAACGGTGTTGACAGCAAGTGGCGGCAGAGGTTAACTGTCTCCCACGAGGGAGCAGTGATGGCCAAATGAAGCTTCTTGAAGCAATGAAGCTTTGAACCAATTAGCTGAAAATGGTAGTTCATTTGGTCTCATGAAAGTCTTATGATCCCACTGTCAAATAAAGTGTTATCTGTTAATTTCTTTTGGTATGAATATCCCATAATACAGCGAGAATAGCTGCAGCTTATAGTCCAGTGAGGTTTATCTGTGAACAAATGCCATTTTTGTGCCAAATTTGGTGGGTGGCGGCTTATACAGTAGTCAGGTGCGCCTTATAGTGTGAAAATTACGGTATATTAAATTCACTGCTCTGCCGAAAACTCACACATTCAATAAAATACTGTTTGTATTTGTCACTTGCTTGAATTGCTCACATGGAAAACATAGCCATAAAATAGCACACTTCAAGTAAAATAATTTATTTCTATGTCCAGGGAAAATATATTTATCTTGTACGGCGATTTCGCAATGGAGAGGGAATGGGACAGCGCCGTATAAAAGCCAGGCTGTGCCTAAGTCATGGTATTAATAAATTAAATAAAAAAAAAAAAAAAAAAACACAGTGGGCTCTTATGGGTTAAACATTGAAATGTGCGCATGCGCAATAGTCCTATCGCAGGACGTGCAATTTTTTTCCTGCTTCATAAAAGCAGCAAGTGTGCAGAGACCTGGCGTCCTTGATCCCTCTTATCAGAGGTGGTTAGAGTAGCTAAAAATTGTACTCAAGAAAGAGTAGCGTTACTTCAAAATAATTTTACCCAAGTTAAAGTAGTCATCCAAAAAATGTACTCAAGTACAAGTAAAAAATTATTTTTTCATTTTCTCCAATATGTTAGATGACAAATAATCGATCCAAACAAAGACAAATTGAAAAAGAACGAGTAAAATGGTAAATATATATAATAATTTAAAATCTCGACCACTCCTTGATGTCTGCGATTTCTGCATCGCGACCCTTGTTATATTACCATGTTTCACGCATAAAATCTCCAAAAAATCCAGCTGTGGCCATTCACAGCTGTGTTTTGACACTCAGTGATACATGCTACATGGAGTTTTTGGATCGAAAATAGGTAAGAACGCGATAATATCTCTTTAAAGTCATGGCGTCTGTAATTCTGCTCTCGCTTGCTCTCACCTCCCGATAGGGTTTTGCTGTTTAAAAAAAAAATAATAATATATTTTTTTTAAATGCCCTCCTGTTCAAAATTTTTCTTCCCCCAGAAAATTAAGATTTTAAGCTTTCCAATGATGTATCACACATGCATATCGGATAATTTTGAAATTTGGCCAAACTGGGGGTCTCAGAGCGGAACTTCTAGTCACTTGAGTGTTTTCCGCCATATTAATACATTGTGGTCATGCTGAGTCAACCTAAGTCTTCCAAAACATATCTATTCAAAATTATTCTAGTTTTAACATCAAAATGTATATCGCAATCTATCACAAACCCCCAAAAAGTCTGATATGTGTATTGGGATTGCCTGGCACGGCCAGACTGTTCTCCCTGTGTTTTTCAAACACTGAGAGAATAGTCTGGGACCCAGCCCATTAACGGCCTCTCGAGCAAGTACAAAATCAATCGACAAATCAGATTTGTTTATTTGCGTGACGTGTTCTTAACGAGCAACGTCACTCTTCTGCGTCGGAAGTCGTCTCCACAACAACACAGATGGCGAACAGGAGAGCCGAAAATATGTTCCAATCCACGGTAAAATCAGTTTTAAATTACCAAAAACACATCGACACAAGTCATTGACAACAGTCTGTCTTGCACTAGCCATGTTGAATAAACTCCGCTCTCCTCGTATGTTTACTTCCGCGCGCAAGTCCCTCGTCCCGCCTGTCGCTGATTGGTCCACTCCGCTGTCTGTTTGCTGTGGTTTGCTCCACCCTGGAAATTTTATCCGCTTAATGGTGGCCAGACTCAATAGCTGGAACAGCGGTGAGTCTGGAGTACCAGGCTAGTATTGGGATTATTACATTATGGGCTGCAATGCCACCATGCCGCCAGTGGCCGCCAGTATGCCATTGTGCTTGGGTTGCGAGGAAGAAAGAGTTGAGAAAATAAATAAGAAATGGAAAAGTGTGGTTGTTAAGCAAAGACGCTAGTCTTGTGTATTCATCCGGCCTAATCCTAGAGATACAGTCTAGAATAGAACGATCGCAAAGTCAATTTTTTTCTAATATAGTTCAGCCCTAGTTTCAGCCTATCCCAAACAGACCTATTCAAGTTATCTGGCAAAATTCATATAGTTTTAATATCGCAATATATCGTAATCCCCCAAAATTCGCAACGATAGTCTTTTTCCAGTATTGTTCAGGCCTAACGTAAACATAATACCACGTTTACTCCTCTTGCGTGTTAGGTTTTTGTTTAATAGCCGTTAGCAAACGGTTCCAGGGTGATACATATACCGTTATAGTGGTAATAATAAAGATGATAATGTACCACTGAAACTGTTTTCTGTTTCAGTCACCTTTGAAGAACAGTAGCAGTGATTGGTCACTGTCAGAGTTGGACGTTTTGCTTCTAGCAGGCACAGCCGGCCACACCCTCAGTTTGGCGGCTACAAGCTTTGTAGAGGAGGAGCATCAAACCTGGTACTTCTTGCTTAGCACTCTCTGCCTCGCAGTCTTCCAGGATGTTTGTCGCAAATATTTCAGAGAGAAAAGCTTCCCAAGCGGTGAGGAAGAGGAGGTTGTTCTAATGTACAAAGACTCACCTAAGGAAGAGATTTACTCTGAGAAGTGGCTAGCATTAGCCACACCACCCTTTGTTCTGCTCTGTTGTCGACTGCTGCGCTCCCTAAACCAGACAGGGGTGCAGTGGGTTCATCTTCGTGATCTGGGCCATTGGCTTAACAGGTGAGAGTGACCAGAAGTCCTATGAGTAATCATTTATTGAAAGACTTCTGTCATGCTTGTTAAGTTACCATCCCAATCAATGGCACCAATGGTGTATTGCTTTTTCATTTTCAGAAGAAAAAAAAACATTTTTTCTCTTTATATCTTTCTCCAGCTCTGACCACAAAGTGGTCCTGTCCCTACTGTCAGCTTTCTGTTTGGTTCTCATCTATTTCCTGATTCAAAGACGGTGCTCATTAGTGTCCAAGGTTGCTCTCGCCCTTGGACTTTTGGGTGTTTACATCTACCGGGCAGCTGTCGGCAATGTCTTGTTTCCCTGGCACCACTCTGGTCGGAATATTTCCAAGTAAGTTTTTATGACCCACTTGACCGTGACCAATGCTTGTGCCATGCCAGTGAAGAAAAAATAATAAGGGGCCTTTCGCTGCTCTTGAAAGGATTTCAGTCCGTGCTGCTTTACACTTGAGCATACCATCTTTTTCATATAATTTTTAGTTTTTATGAAGTATTATTAAACTTTTGGCTTCAAAATACTTATGTACTGGTTTAAGACTTTGTATGTAACAAGTGTAAGCTGTTATGCATTGCATATTTTTTCTTGCTAGAAATGGAATAAACTGAATACATGCAATCATTAAGGACCCTTTTTTATCCTGTCACTTTCAGGGGCACCAATGAAGCACGCTTTGTATACGTTTTCATTTTGGGTATTCTCTTCACGGGCACAAAGGACCTGTTGAGATCCCAAATCATTACAGCTGATGCCAAATTGAAGAACAGGGGGCTATGGGAGATTTTCAGTGGCTTGGTCTTGTTGGTTTCACTGTTGTTTCGTCCCCACAACCTGCCAGTGTTGTGTTGCAGTCTGCTTATCCAAACTCTTATGACCAAGTTCATCTGGAAGAAGCTCCACTATGATGCTGCCCAGACCACCATCATGCACTACTGGTTTGGTCAGGCCTTCTTTTACTTTCAGGTAAACAATGGCAAGTCAAGCAGTCCTTTTAAAAGACCAGAGAGCAGAAAATTACAGCAATTGCGGCAAGATGTGCAACTTTGTAACAAATGCATGATACGTGGTCTCTGCTTCACTGGCAGATCAAATAGGCGTGATCTTTGTGATATTGCACATATGGAAGAATGTTGTAATAGTCTTAATGTGAAACTGAAAAGAGTTCAGTTGAAATAACAGCAAGATTTTTGAGTAATTGTTTGAAACCATAGTCGAAAGCAAAATCATTCAAATTGAAACAAAAGACGACTTTGTTAAATTCTGAGAATGCCAGGAAGATTAGTTCATTTATTTTGACATTAAATGAAGTGCATACATTATAAAACAGTGAATTGTGATAGTACAGCAAAGATACAGTCATGGACGAAAGTAATTGGCACCCCTGGAATTTTTCCAGAATATAGTTTCCCCCAGACATTAACGCAATTACAAATGTTTTCAGTATGAATGTGTTTGTTTTTTGGATGTGCATTGGGAAAAAAAAGAAAAAAGCTGAAGAGAAAAGCCAAAATGTACACAATTTTACACAGCATGCAAAAAATGGGCTGGACAAAATTGTTGGCACCCTCAACGTAATATTTGGTTGCGCATCCAGAAGAAATAACAGAAAGCAATCGCTTCGTATAACCATCAACAAGTTTCATGCACCTCTTAGATAGAATTTTGGACCAGTCTTCTTTTGCAAACTGTTCCAGGTCCCTCAGATTTAAGGAGGGCCTTCTTTCAGCAGCAATTTTGAGATCTCTCCATAGGTGTCCAATGGGATTTAGATCCGGACACATCAATGGCCACCTCAGAATTCTCCAGCGCTTTGTCCCCACCAATTGTTGGTGGTATTTGAGGTATCTTTTGGGTCATTGTCCGGTTGGATCACCCATTATCTCTGACAGAGACCCAGTTTTCTGACAGTACATGCTACATTGCGGCCAAAAACATTTGAATAGTCACCAGATTTCATGACACCTTGCATACTGTCAATGCACCCAGTTCCAGAGGCAGCTGATGTGTAACCAAATATTCAGGTTAGGGTGCCAACAATTTTGTCTGGCCTATGTTTTTGAGTTCAGTTTACAATTGTGTCAATTTTCACTTTTTTCCTCAGCTGTTTTGTGTTTTTCCAATGCACAACCTGTAAAAAACACATTCATACTGAAAACATTGGTAATTGCATTAATTTCTGTGAGAAATGCTTTATTTTCTGGAAAATTTTCCAGGGATGCCAATAATTTTGTCCATGACTATACATAATGTGCCTCAGCTGTTATTTTTGGTTTCTCTGACAATTTTTGTTTTTCCATAATGTGAAAATAAAATTTTTGTGCATTTCAGGGTAATTCCAACAACATTTCCACAATTGACATCTCAGTTGGGTTTGTTGGTTTAGACAACTACGTAGAAGCTCCTGCCATCTTCTTAACAGCTCTCAGTACATATGCCGGACCACTGCTTTGGGCTTGCCACCTTGTCTGTTACCTCAGCTCGGAGAGAAACAGGTTAGTGCTATTTAATTTTGGTTAGCACGCAAGAATCTTAAAAGCCTTGATTAAATAAATTTCAGGACAGTCTTCTCACATTTATCAATTTCATTAGGTGTCCATAACAAGCAGGCAGGCATTGCTTAAATGACATTTAGTCTAACAGCACAATTTATTTGCATAGTGGCTGTGTTAAAGCATCCTCATTACACGTTTTGTGGATGTTTTTTGTTTGGCCTGTCACGTTCATGTTGGGCTCTCTAATGAATATTGCACCCTCTTTATCTCAGTAGCGTATAGTACTATTTAGTATATGTTGTTTACTCTCGACAAAAAGAGTTTTTCTGCTGAGGAAAAGTGATGCACAGAACACAGAGTTTTACTTAACAATTTAATGTTAAAGGTGAAAGAATTACTGTTTGCTGTTTGTTTTTTGTTTTTTTATATTTCTAAAACAGTCAAATTTGGCCATTTTTTTCATGTCACTTGAACCTTCTCCCTTGTGATGTGATAATGCATTTTCTTCCACAGGAGTCCTGTAGCAGTTGGCCATGGCTGTTACTGTTTGGCTCTTCTCAGGTCGGTGCCGACTGCAGCGTACATTGTTCTGGTGACCGTCCTGCGCTACCATCTTTTTATATGGAGCGTATTCTCTCCTAAATTACTGTATGAGGCCATGCATCTACTGCTCACGACTGCCGTCTGTCTCATCTTCTACACCGTGGAGCAAAGCCACATCCCCGCCACTCCTTAGAGCAGTTTTTCGGCAAGTAAGAAAACTTGCACTGGCTTTCTGAAGAGATTAAAATGAATTATGTGAGATTGTTTTTGTGTAAGACTTCGACATCTCAGGGATATCCAAGAAGATTGAATTACTAACTGGACAATGTGTGGCTCCAGCAGGACCAAATGAGTCACGGAAGTTGGCCAAGAGCTCACCAAATTAATTCCAGCTATATCTTTGAGATGAATGTGAAGAGTACCAATTTGTTGTACACAATGTTGGGCACGTTACTTTAAAAAAGTAATTAGTTACATTACTCACTACTTCTTCCAAAAAG